>NC_086344.1:39942024-40242024 GCF_032445375.1 Bacillus rossius redtenbacheri
CAATATTTAGCCAAGAAGTACCAAAAATATGTTTTAAAAAGTGGAAAAGGGGTATGGGGGTGGTATTTAGAAATCCTACGTAGGCAGTAACATTACTCTTGTTTTGAAGGTCAATAGTGCCAAATTTCATCAAGTATGCAAATAAACAAACATAAACTCTTATTTATAAGTATATATTCACACACTCACAATTAATCATTTCGATTTTGATATATTATTTATTTATATAAGTAAAAAAATAAATATAATGCCTAACCAAGCCAATTGACTGATCCATCTATTAAATTTATTATATATAAAACTTCATGAAACGATCAACAAGTAATACAATAATTATTTGATATACTGTTATAAAACTGTTCATTTTGTTTGTTTGTTTGTCTGTCTGTCCGAGCATCACGCAAAAACTGCTGAACCGAATTGGATGAACTATTTTTTATTAGAAAGGTATTTGGCTGACTTAAAAACTAGGCTATATATAATTATATAATTTAGCCCCTAAGGGAGTGAAAAAAGGGGTAAATATGGTTTTAAGATAATTAATTATATTTCTGAAACTAATCACGCTAATGAAAATATATTCGATAACAATAATTCATACAATTACATCCAAATTACTAGTAAAACAAATCCTAAGGAATGGAAAAAGGGAAGTATATTTTAAAGATGAATAGTAAATACTCACAATTTAATTAAGTGTAATAAATTATATTGGTTTCAATAATAAACATACTAAAACAACCACAATGTTTATATTTTACGAAATACAAACCCTTAAGGGATAAAAAAGCTGTAGGTATGTTTTTGAGAATAATAATTATATCTCCAATCACAGAATTTAATTCAGCGTGATAAATAATATTGGTTACCAAAAATAAACGTACTAAAACTACAGTCAACAATTATTTATTTTGCGAAAATCAACCCCTATGCGGTGTAAAAGGGGTAACTATGTTATTAAGATTAATTATTTTATCTCCGAATTTGGTTAACCGTAGCAAATGATATTAGGTACCAATAATAAACTTACGAAAATTAGAAACCACAATTTTAACATTTTGTGAAAATAACCCTTAAGCAGTAACAAAGGTAATATTCTTTGAAGGTAAATTAATTATATATCATAAGCTAACCAAACACAAAAGTTATAAATGGACCAATAATAAACATACTAAATCTACCAACCACAAATTTGCCATTTCGCAAAATGAAACCCCCAAGGGGTAAAAATGGGTTAGTGTGGTATTAATATTAATTCATATCTTTGAATTAAATTAAGCATAATAATTTTCGAGGGACCAATAATAAACATATGAATATGACCAACAAAATTTTTAGCAGTTTTCGAAATTCTTGCACTAAGGTTCGTGAAATAGTTAGAAGTGTTTTTTAAAAAAAAATTAACACTTCAAATTCAATTAGACTAAGTAGTCAGAAACTTAAAAAAACTTGCATATAAAGTTAAAAATTGTTTATTTTTTGCGTTTATTAAAGTTCGTCTTTTAGTGGGGATGAAAATGGGGTAAGTATTAATTTAATAAAAAATCATACCTTCTAAAATAACTAAGTAAGATGTAAATTAATAGAAATAACAATAAACTATTAAATTATTATTCAACTTATGTGCAAGATTCCGCTCATAAAGGATGCAAAGGGGTTAAGTTCTTTTAAAGGAAATATATGCATATTTTTAAATCTAATAGATCTAAGGTGTATAATTAAGAATGGAAATGAAGCATATAGAGTTACAAATTGTAATTCTTACGTTTTCCGGATTTCGTTTTTTAAGGGTGTGAAAAAGGAAGTAAGTTTTGATTTATCATAAAAAAAAACATATTTCCATAGGAATAAAATATGTATGTAAGTATTTATCATAAATAATGTAAATAATTAATTACGTAGAGTAATTTGTGTCTATTTATTTAGAAATAACTGTTTGGAATCAGTCACATACTTTTCTTTAAATGGTAAGATTTGAGCAACACTCTGAAACTGCGCGAGCGAAGCCTCGGGTTTTAAGCTAGTAAATTATAAAGTTAAAATGCAATATTGAATAATATAAGGAAATGTAAATGCCCGAAAAAGGATTAAAAACTATAAATGTTTATTTCGCAACCACGCACTTAACCACTGAACTAAATAGACCAAAGAAAAATGTTTTTAAAATTTGGGAATATACTGTAATTCTAGGATTAAAATGTATTTTAAAATTTGCGATTATTTTATTTTGTGACTATTAACGTTTATAAGATGGATTCCAGAATAGTTTTGCCACGACAAAGATTTATTCGGCACACCAATAAGCTTGTGATGTCCTCTGATGTTAACTTAGGCGAATATATACAGGTTAATGCCATCACACGAGGACAACTTCCGCACCAACGTTTCTAAAGAATAATGTCAAAAATGACTTAGAGCACTTAGCAACATCGTAACTTAATTGATACAACCAAACATTTCGCAAACTTTCCCAGCCATTAGAAATAACTACAACTGCAGAAAATTAAACAAAAATATATATCAAAGTGGTCAAACTACCCTTATCACAAATGCGCTGATGTCGGAGGATCCAGCCACTGCTGCTAGACTGCGCTGCATCGCATGTATCCTGTTTTTGGACGACATTCCTATATTGTCCTACTAAAATATTACCTAATACTCACACATAACGTCTTTCAATTATTTCATTGTAAATCACATGATAGTATCTAACAATCATAGACCTATTTAACACATAGATAGCAAGAGATAGTTTCTCCTTTATATTTAAATTAAAATAATATTTGAAATATATTATTATATGTTAATACTAATAGATATAAGTATCTGAAACTCTAAAAGACCAATTAGAGAAAAGAATAAAGCAAGGATCAACCATAACAGGCTCACTCGCTACAACTTGCACCTGAGAGGTTGAAATTGTGTTGTTCTGGTGGGTGTGGGTATCCAGGCACGAGTCAACTATAACAGAGGAGCTGAGTCTGTGAATAGTGTGGTCAGAGGTCCTGTAATACCATCACCACCTGGCCCACATAGCATGTCTAGTAGCACAGCTAGAGAGTCGGTGACTAGTGTGGTCAGAGGTCCTGTAATACCATCACCACCTGGCCCACAGAGCATGTCCAGTAGCACAGCTAGAGTGTCTGTGACTAGTGTGGCCAGAGGTCCTGTAATACCAAAACCACTTGGCCCACAGAACATGTCCAGTAGCACAGCTAGAGAGTCTGTGACTAGTGTGGTCAGAGGTCCTGTAAACCCTCACCACCTGGCCCATAGAGCATGACCAGTATCCCAGAGAGAGAGAGAGAGAGAGAGAGAGAGAGAGAGAGTCTGTGACTAGTGTGGTCAGAGGTCCTGTAAACCATCACCACCTGGCCCATAGAGCATGTCCAGTAGCACAGCCAGAGAGTCTGTGGCTAGTGTGGTCAGAGGTCCTGTAAACCATCACCACCTGGCCCATAGAGCATGTCCAGTAGCACAGCCAGAGAGTCTGTGGCTAGTGTGGTCAGAGGTCCTGTAAACCATCACCACCTGGCCCATAGAGCATGTCCAGTAGCACAGCCAGAGAGTCTGTGACTAGTGTGGTCAGAGGTCCTGTAATACCATCACCACCTGGCCCACAGAGCATGTCCAGTACAGACAGAGAAAGAGAGAGAGAGTCTGGGATGTGTGGTTGAAGGTGGTGCTGCCCGGGCCTCATGGACTGCCCTACTGCGCCCAGGGCTGCGATGCCAGCACCCTGCTGGCCCTGTACGGCCGAGCCATGGGTGTCCCTCCAGCGCTCACCATGTGGCACCAGCACCACCTGGCGCACCGACCCGAGAAGCCGCCCTTCTCCTACATCGCGCTCATCGCCATGGCCATCAGCGCCGCGCCCGGCCGGCGCACCACGCTCAGCGGCATCTACCGCTTCATCATGGAGCACTTCCCCTACTACCGCGACAACCGCCAGGGCTGGCAGAACTCCATCCGCCACAACCTCAGCCTGAACGACTGCTTCGTGAAGGTGCCGCGCGACCGGGGCTGCGGGGGCAAGGGCAGCTTCTGGACGCTGGACCCCGGCGCGGCGGACATGTTCGAGCAGGGCAACTACCGCCGCCGCCGCTCCCGCAGGCATCGCCCGCACGAGGTACCGCCTGAAGGCCGCCATCCTAAACCCCCATCTTCCCGAGACTCCTTACAACCTCCATGGTGTCCTGGTGCTCTACATACATGCAACCCTCACCAGTGGCTGGACCAGGCCGCCATCCTAGACCCCCATCCTCCCGAGACTCCTTACAACCTCCGTGGTGTCCTGGTGCTCTACATGCATGCAACCCTCACCAGTGGCTGGACCAGGCCGCCATCCTAGACCCCCATCCTCCCGAGACTCCTTACAACCTCCATGGTGTCCTGGTGCTCTACATACATGCAACTCTCACCAGTGGCTGGACCAGGCCGCCATCCTAGACCCCCATCTTCCCGAGACTCCTCACAACCTCCATGGTGTCCTGGTGCTCTACATACATGCAACCCTCACCAGTGGCTGGACCAGGCCACCATCCTAGACCCCCATCTTCCCGAGACTCCTTACAACCTCCATGGTGTCCTGGTGCTCTACATACATGCAACCCTCACCAGTGGCTGGACCAGGCCGCCATCCTAGACCCCCATCCTCCCGAGACTCCTTACAACCTCCGTGGTGTCCTGGTGCTCTACATGCATGCAACCCTCACCAGTGGCTGGACCAGGCCGCCATCCTAGACCCCCATCCTCCCGAGACTCCTTACAACCTCCATGGTGTCCTGGTGCTCTACATACATGCAACTCTCACCAGTGGCTGGACCAGGCCGCCATCCTAGACCCCCATCTTCCCGAGACTCCTTACAACCTCCATGGTGTCCTGGTGCTCTACATACATGCAACCCTCACCAGTGGCTGGACCAGGCCGCCATCCTAGACCCCCATCTTCCCGAGACTCCTTACAACCTCCATGGTGTCCTGGTGCTCTACATACATGCAACCCTCACCAGTGGCTGGACCAGGCCGCCATCCTAGACCCCCATCCTCCCGAGACTCCTTACAACCTCCGTGGTGTCCTGGTGCTCTACATGCATGCAACCCTCACCAGTGGCTGGACCAGGCCGCCATCCTAGACCCCATCCTCCCGAGACTCCTTACAACCTCCATGGTGTCCTGGTGCTCTACATACATGCAACTCTCACCAGTGGCTGGACCAGGCCGCCATCCTAGACCCCCATCTTCCCGAGACTCCTCACAACCTCCATGGTGTCCTGGTGCTCTACATACATGCAACCCTCACCAGTGGCTGGACCAGGCCGCCATCCTAGACCCCCATCTTCCCGAGACTCCTCACAACCTCCATGGTGTCCTGGTGCTCTACATACATGCAACCCTCACCAGTGGCTGGACCAGGCCGCCATCCTAGACCCCCATCTTCCCGAGACTCCTTACAACCTCCATGGTGTCCTGGTGCTCTACATACATGCAACCCTCACCAGTGGCTGGACCAGGCCGCCATCCTAGACCCCCATCTTCCCGAGACTCCTCACAACCTCCATGGTGTCCTGGTGCTCTACATGCATGCAACCCTCACCAGTGGCTGGACCAGGCCGCCATCCTAGACCCCATCCTCCCGAGACTCCTCACAACCTCCATGGTGTCCTGGTGCTCTACATGCATGCAACCCTCATCAGTGGCTGGACCAGGCCGCCATCCTAGACCCCATCCTCCCGAGACTCCTCACAACCTCCATGGTGTCCTGGTGCTCTACATACATGCAACCCTCACCAGTGGCTGGACCAGGCCGCCATCCTAGACCCCATCCTCCCGAGACTCCTCACAACCTCCATGGTGTCCTGGTGCTCTACATGCATGCAACCCTCATCAGTGGCTGGACCAGGCCGCCATCCTAGACCCCATCCTCCCGAGACTCCTCACAACATCCATGGTGTCCTGGTGCTCTACATACATGCAACCCTCACCAGTGGCTGGACCAGGCCGCCATCCTAGACCCCATCCTCCCGAGACTCCTCACAACCTCCATGGTGTCCTGGTGCTCTACATGCATGCAACTCTCACCAGTGGCTGGACCAGGCCGCCATCATAGACCCCATCTTCCCGAGACTCCTTACAACCTCCATGGTGTCCTGGTGCTCTACATACATCCAACCCTCACCAGTGGCTGGACCGGGCCGCCATCCTAGACCCCATCCTCCCGAGACTCCTCACAACCTCCATGGTGTCCTGGTGCTCTACATGCATGCAACTCTCACCAGTGGCTGGACCAGGCCGCCATCATAGACCCCCATCCTCCCGAGACTCCTCACAACCTCCATGGTGTCCTGGTGCTCTACATGCATGCAACCCTCACCAGTGGCTGGACCGGGCCGCCATCCTAGACCCCATCCTCCCGAGACTCCTCACAACCTCCATGGTGTCCTGGTGCTCTACATACATGCAACCCTCACCAGTGGCTGGACCAGGCCGCCATCCTAGACCCCATCCTCCCGAGACTCCTTACAACCTCCGTGGTGTCCTGGTGCTCTACATGCATGCAACTCTCACCAGTGGCTGGACCAGGCCGCCATCCTAGACCCCATCTTCCCGAGACTCCTTACAACCTCCATGGTGTCCTGGTGCTCTACATACATGCAACCCTCACCAGTGGCTGGACCAGGCCGCCATCATAGACCCCATCTTCCCGAGACTCCTTACAACCTCCATGGTGTCCTGGTGCTCTACATACATGCAAACCTCACCAGTGGCTGGACCGGGCCGCCATCCTAGACCCCATCCTCCCGAGACTCCTCACAACCTCCATGGTGTCCTGGTGCTCTACATGCATGCAACTCTCACCAGTGGCTGGACCAGGCCGCCATCATAGACCCCCATCCTCCCGAGACTCCTCACAACCTCCATGGTGTCCTGGTGCTCTACATGCATGCAACTCTCACCAGTGGCTGGACCAGGCCGCCATCATAGACCCCCATCCTCCCGAGACTCCTCACAACCTCCATGGTGTCCTGGTGCTCTACATGCATGCAACTCTCACCAGTGGCTGGACCAGGCCGCCATCATAGACCCCATCTTCCCGAGACTCCTTACAACCTCCATGGTGTCCTGGTGCTCTACATGCATGCAACCCTCACCAGTGGCTGGACCAGGCCGCCATCCTAGACCCCCATCCTCCCGAGACTCCTTACAACCTCTATGGTGTCCTGGTGCTCTACATACATGCAACCCTCACCAGTGGCTGGACCGGGCCGCCATCCTAGACCCCATCCTCCCGAGACTCCTCACAACCTCCATGGTGTCCTGGTGCTCTACATGCATGCAATTCTCACCAGTGGCTGGACCAGGCCGCCATCCTAGACCCCCATCCTCCCGAGACTCCTCACAACCTCCATGGTGTCCTGGTGCTCTACATGCATGCAACCCTCACCAGTGGCTGGACCGGGCCGCCATCCTAGACCCCATCCTCCCGAGACTCCTCACAACCTCCATGGTGTCCTGGTGCTCTACATGCATGCAACCCTCACCAGTGGCTGGACCGGGCCGCCATCCTAGACCCCATCCTCCCGAGACTCCTCACAACCTCCATGGTGTCCTGGTGCTCTACATGCATGCAACCCTCACCAGTGGCTGGACCGGGCCGCCATCCTAGACCCCATCCTCCCGAGACTCCTCACAACCTCCATGGTGTCCTGGTGCTCTACATGCATGCAACCCTCACCAGTGGCTGGACCAGGCCGCCATCATAGACCCCATCCTCCCGAGACTCCTCACAACCTCCATGGTGTCCTGGTGCTCTACATGCATGCAACCCTCACCAGTGGCTGGACCAGGCCGCCATCCTAGACCCCATCCTCCCGAGACTCCTCACAACCTCCATGGTGTCCTGGTGCTCTACATACATGCAACCCTCATCAGTGGCTGGACCAGGCCGCCATCCTAGACCCCCATCCTCCCGAGACTCCTCACAACCTCCATGGTGTCCTGGTGCTCTACATGCATGCAACCCTCACCAGTGGCTGGACCGGGCCGCCATCCTAGACCCCATCCTCCCGAGACTCCTCACAACCTCCATGGTGTCCTGGTGCTCTACATGCATGCAACCCTCACCAGTGGCTGGACCAGGCCGCCATCATAGACCCCCATCCTCCCGAGACTCCTCACAACCTCCATGGTGTCCTGGTGCTCTACATGCATGCAACCCTCACCAGTGGCTGGACCGGGCCGCCATCCTAGACCCCATCCTCCCGAGACTCCTCACAACCTCCATGGTGTCCTGGTGCTCTACATGCATGCAATTCTCACCAGTGGCTGGACCAGGCCGCCATCATAGACCCCCATCCTCCCGAGACTCCTCACAACCTCCATGGTGTCCTGGTGCTCTACATGCATGCAACCCTCACCAGTGGCTG
Organism: Bacillus rossius redtenbacheri; assembly: GCF_032445375.1. Lineage (NCBI taxonomy): Eukaryota > Metazoa > Arthropoda > Insecta > Phasmatodea > Bacillidae > Bacillus > Bacillus rossius. The sequence continues at coordinate 39,950,451 of NC_086344.1, forward strand.
GACCGGGCCGCCATCCTAGACCCCATCCTCCCGAGACTCCTCACAACCTCCATGGTGTCCTGGTGCTCTACATGCATGCAACTCTCACCAGTGGCTGGACCAGGCCGCCATCCTAGACCCCCATCCTCCCGAGACTCCTCACAACCTCCATGGTGTCCTGTTGCTCTACATACATGCAACCCTCATCAGTGGCTGGACCAGGCCGCCATCCTAGACCCCCATCCTCCCGAGACTCCTTACAACCTCCATGGTGTCCTGGTGCTCTACATGCATGCAACCCTCACCAGTGGCTGGACCGGGCCGCCATCCTAGACCCCATCCTCCCGAGACTCCTCACAACCTCCATGGTGTCCTGGTGCTCTACATACATGCAACCCTCATCAGTGGCTGGACCAGGCCGCCATCCTAGACCCCCATCCTCCCGAGACTCCTTACAACCTCCGTGGTGTCCTGGTGCTCTACATGCATGCAACTCTCACCAGTGGCTGGACCAGGCCGCCATCCTAGACCCCATCCTCCCGAGACTCCTCACAACCTCCGTGGTGTCCTGGTGCTCTACATGCATGCAACCCTCACCAGTGGCTGGACCGGGCCGCCATCCTAGACCCCATCCTCCCGAGACTCCTCACAACCTCCGTGGTGTCCTGGTGCTCTACATGCATGCAACCCTCACCAGTGGCTGGACCAGGCCGCCATCCTAGACCCCATCCTCCCGAGACTCCTCACAACCTCCATGGTGTCCTGGTGCTCTACATACATGCAACACTCATCAGTGGCTGGACCAGGCCGCCATCCTAGACCCCCATCCTCCCGAGACTCCTTACAACCTCCGTGGTGTCCTGGTGCTCTACATGCATGCAACTCTCACCAGTGGCTGGACCAGGCCGCCATCCTAGACCCCCATCCTCCCGAGACTCCTTACAACCTCCATGGTGTCCTGGTGCTCTACATACATGCAACCCTCACCAGTGGCTGGACCAGGCCGCCATCCTAGACCCCCATCTTCCCGAGACTCCTTACAACCTCCATGGTGTCCTGGTGCTCTACATACATGCAACCCTCACCAGTGGCTGGACCAGGCCGCCATCCTAGACCCCCATCTTCCCGAGACTCCTCACAACCTCCATGGTGTCCTGGTGCTCTACATGCATGCAACCCTCACCAGTGGCTGGACCAGGCCGCCATCCTAGACCCCATCCTCCCGAGACTCCTCACAACCTCCATGGTGTCCTGGTGCTCTACATGCATGCAACCCTCATCAGTGGCTGGACCAGGCCGCCATCCTAGACCCCATCCTCCCGAGACTCCTCACAACCTCCATGGTGTCCTGGTGCTCTACATACATGCAACCCTCACCAGTGGCTGGACCAGGCCGCCATCCTAGACCCCATCCTCCCGAGACTCCTCACAACCTCCATGGTGTCCTGGTGCTCTACATGCATGCAACCCTCATCAGTGGCTGGACCAGGCCGCCATCCTAGACCCTATCCTCCCGAGACTCCTCACAACATCCATGGTGTCCTGGTGCTCTACATACATGCAACCCTCACCAGTGGCTGGACCAGGCCGCCATCCTAGACCCCATCCTCCCGAGACTCCTCACAACCTCCATGGTGTCCTGGTGCTCTACATGCATGCAACTCTCACCAGTGGCTGGACCAGGCCGCCATCATAGACCCCATCTTCCCGAGACTCCTTACAACCTCCATGGTGTCCTGGTGCTCTACATACATCCAACCCTCACCAGTGGCTGGACCGGGCCGCCATCCTAGACCCCATCCTCCCGAGACTCCTCACAACCTCCATGGTGTCCTGGTGCTCTACATGCATGCAACTCTCACCAGTGGCTGGACCAGGCCGCCATCATAGACCCCCATCCTCCCGAGACTCCTCACAACCTCCATGGTGTCCTGGTGCTCTACATGCATGCAACCCTCACCAGTGGCTGGACCGGGCCGCCATCCTAGACCCCATCCTCCCGAGACTCCTCACAACCTCCATGGTGTCCTGGTGCTCTACATACATGCAACCCTCACCAGTGGCTGGACCAGGCCGCCATCCTAGACCCCATCCTCCCGAGACTCCTTACAACCTCCGTGGTGTCCTGGTGCTCTACATGCATGCAACTCTCACCAGTGGCTGGACCAGGCCGCCATCCTAGACCCCATCTTCCCGAGACTCCTTACAACCTCCATGGTGTCCTGGTGCTCTACATACATGCAACCCTCACCAGTGGCTGGACCAGGCCGCCATCATAGACCCCATCTTCCCGAGACTCCTTACAACCTCCATGGTGTCCTGGTGCTCTACATACATGCAAACCTCACCAGTGGCTGGACCGGGCCGCCATCCTAGACCCCATCCTCCCGAGACTCCTCACAACCTCCATGGTGTCCTTGTGCTCTACATGCATGCAACTCTCACCAGTGGCTGGACCAGGCCGCCATTATAGACCCCCATCCTCCCGAGACTCCTCACAACCTCCATGGTGTCCTGGTGCTCTACATGCATGCAACTCTCACCAGTGGCTGGACCAGGCAGCCATCATAGACCCCCATCCTCCCGAGACTCCTCACAACCTCCATGGTGTCCTGGTGCTCTACATGCATGCAACTCTCACCAGTGGCTGGACCAGGCCGCCATCATAGACCCCATCTTCCCGAGACTCCTTACAACCTCCATGGTGTCCTGGTGCTCTACATGCATGCAACCCTCACCAGTGGCTGGACCAGGCCGCCATCCTAGACCCCCATCCTCCCGAGACTCCTTACAACCTCTATGGTGTCCTGGTGCTCTACATACATGCAACCCTCACCAGTGGCTGGACCGGGCCGCCATCCTAGACCCCATCCTCCCGAGACTCCTCACAACCTCCATGGTGTCCTGGTGCTCTACATGCATGCAATTCTCACCAGTGGCTGGACCAGGCCGCCATCCTAGACCCCCATCCTCCCGAGACTCCTCACAACCTCCATGGTGTCCTGGTGCTCTACATGCATGCAACCCTCACCAGTGGCTGGACCGGGCCGCCATCCTAGACCCCATCCTCCCGAGACTCCTCACAACCTCCATGGTGTCCTGGTGCTCTACATGCATGCAACCCTCACCAGTGGCTGGACCGGGCCGCCATCCTAGACCCCATCCTCCCGAGACTCCTCACAACCTCCATGGTGTCCTGGTGCTCTACATGCATGCAACCCTCACCAGTGGCTGGACCGGGCCGCCATCCTAGACCCCATCCTCCCGAGACTCCTCACAACCTCCATGGTGTCCTGGTGCTCTACATGCATGCAACCCTCACCAGTGGCTGGACCAGGCCGCCATCATAGACCCCATCCTCCCGAGACTCCTCACAACCTCCATGGTGTCCTGGTGCTCTACATGCATGCAACCCTCACCAGTGGCTGGACCAGGCCGCCATCCTAGACCCCATCCTCCCGAGACTCCTCACAACCTCCATGGTGTCCTGGTGCTCTACATACATGCAACCCTCATCAGTGGCTGGACCAGGCCGCCATCCTAGACCCCCATCCTCCCGAGACTCCTCACAACCTCCATGGTGTCCTGGTGCTCTACATGCATGCAACCCTCACCAGTGGCTGGACCGGGCCGCCATCCTAGACCCCATCCTCCCGAGACTCCTCACAACCTCCATGGTGTCCTGGTGCTCTACATGCATGCAACCCTCACCAGTGGCTGGACCAGGCCGCCATCATAGACCCCCATCCTCCCGAGACTTCTCACAACCTCCATGGTGTCCTGGTGCTCTACATGCATGCAACCCTCACCAGTGGCTGGACCGGGCCGCCATCCTAGACCCCATCCTCCCGAGACTCCTCACAACCTCCATGGTGTCCTGGTGCTCTACATGCATGCAATTCTCACCAGTGGCTGGACCAGGCCGCCATCATAGACCCCCATCCTCCCGAGACTCCTCACAACCTCCATGGTGTCCTGGTGCTCTACATGCATGCAACCCTCACCAGTGGCTGGACCGGGCCGCCATCCTAGACCCCATCCTCCCGAGACTCCTCACAACCTCCATGGTGTCCTGGTGCTCTACATGCATGCAACTCTCACCAGTGGCTGGACCAGGCCGCCATCCTAGACCCCCATCCTCCCGAGACTCCTCACAACCTCCATGGTGTCCTGGTGCTCTACATACATGCAACCCTCATCAGTGGCTGGACCAGGCCGCCATCCTAGACCCCCATCCTCCCGAGACTCCTTACAACCTCCATGGTGTCCTGGTGCTCTACATGCATGCAACCCTCACCAGTGGCTGGACCGGGCCGCCATCCTAGACCCCATCCTCCCGAGACTCCTCACAACCTCCATGGTGTCCTGGTGCTCTACATACATGCAACCCTCATCAGTGGCTGGACCAGGCCGCCATCCTAGACCCCCATCCTCCCGAGACTCCTTACAACCTCCGTGGTGTCCTGGTGCTCTACATGCATGCAACTCTCACCAGTGGCTGGACCAGGCCGCCATCCTAGACCCCATCCTCCCGAGACTCCTCACAACCTCCGTGGTGTCCTGGTGCTCTACATGCATGCAACCCTCACCAGTGGCTGGACCGGGCCGCCATCCTAGACCCCATCCTCCCGAGACTCCTCACAACCTCCGTGGTGTCCTGGTGCTCTACATGCATGCAACCCTCACCAGTGGCTGGACCAGGCCGCCATCCTAGACCCCATCCTCCCGAGACTCCTCACAACCTCCATGGTGTCCTGGAGCTCTACATACATGCAACCCTCATCAGTGGCTGGACCAGGCCGCCATCCTAGACCCCCATCCTCCCGAGACTCCTTACAACCTCCGTGGTGTCCTGGTGCTCTACATGCATGCAACTCTCACCAGTGGCTGGACCAGGCCGCCATCCTAGACCCCCATCCTCCCGAGACTCCTTACAACCTCCATGGTGTCCTGGTGCTCTACATACATGCAACCCTCACCAGTGGCTGGACCAGGCCGCCATCCTAGACCCCATCCTCCCGAGACTCCTCACAACCTCCATGGTGTCCTGGTGCTCTACATGCATGCAACCCTCACCAGTGGCTGGACCGGGCCGCCATCATAGACCCCATCTTCCCGAGACTCCTTACAACCTCCGTGGTGTCCTGGTGCTCTACATGCATGCAACCCTCACCAGTGGCTGGACCGGGCCGCCATCCTAGACCCCATCCTCCCGAGACTCCTCACAACCTCCATGGTGTCCTGGTGCTCTACATGCATGCAACTCTCACCAGTGGCTGGACCAGGCCGCCATCCTAGACCCCCATCCTCCCGAGACTCCTTACAACCTCCATGGTGTCCTGGTGCTCTACATACATGCAACCCTCACCAGTGGCTGGACCAGGCCGCCATCCTAGACCCCCATCCTCCCGAGACTCCTTACAACCTCCATGGTGTCCTGGTGCTCTACATACATGCAACCCTCACCAGTGGCTGGACCAGGCCGCCATCCTAGACCCCATCCTCCCGAGACTCCTCACAACCTCCATGGTGTCCTGGTGCTCTACATACATGCAACCCTCATCAGTGGCTGGACCAGGCCGCCATCCTAGACCCCCATCCTCCCGAGACTCCTTACAACCTCCGTGGTGTCCTGGTGCTCTACATGCATGCAACCCTCACCAGTGGCTGGACCAGGCCGTTATCCTAGACCCCCATCCTCCCGAGACTCCTTACAACCTCCGTGGTGTCCTGGTGCTCTACATGCATGCAACTCTCACCAGTGGCTGGACCAGGCCGCCATCCTAGACCCCATCCTCCCGAGACTCCTTACAACCTCCGTGGTGTCCTGGTGCTCTACATGCATGCAACTCTCACCAGTGGCTGGACCAGGCCGCCATCATAGACCCCATCTTCCCGAGACTCCTTACAACCTCCATGGTGTCCTGGTGCTCTACATGCATGCAACCCTCACCAGTGGCTGGACCAGGCCGCCATCCTAGACCCCCATCCTCCCGAGACTCCTTACAACCTCCGTGGTGTCCTGGTGCTCTACATGCATGCAACTCTCACCAGTGGCTGGACCAGGCCGCCATCCTAGACCCCATCCTCCCGAGACTCCTCACAACCTCCGTGGTGTCCTGGTGCTCTACATGCATGCAACTCTCACCAGTGGCTGGACCAGGCCGCCATCCTAGACCCCATCCTCCCGAGACTCCTCACAACCTCCATGGTGTCCTGGTGCTCTACATGCATGCAACCCTCACCAGTGGCTGGACCAGGCCGCCATCCTAGACCCCCATCCTCCCGAGACTCCTTACAACCTCCATGGTGTCCTGGTGCTCTACATACATGCAACCCTCACCAGTGGCTGGACCAGGCCGCCATCCTAGACCCCCATCCTCCCGAGACTCCTTACAACCTCCGTGGTGTCCTGGTGCTCTACATGCATGCAACCCTCACCAGTGGCTGGACCAGGCCGCCATCCTAGACCCCCATCCTCCCGAGACTCCTTACAACCTCCATGGTGTCCTGGTGCTCTACATACATGCAACCCTCACCAGTGGCTGGACCAGGCCGCCATCCTAGACCCCATCCTCCCGAGACTCCTCACAACCTCCGTGGTGTCCTGGTGCTCTACATGCATGCAACTCTCACTAGTGGCTGGACCAGGCCGCCATCCTAGACCCCCAAACTCCCGAGACTCCTTACAACCTCCGTGGTGTCCTGGTGCTCTACATGCATGCAACCCTCACCAGTGGCTGGACCAGGCCGCCATCCTAGACCCCATCCTCCCGAGACTCCTCACAACCTCCGTGGTGTCCTGGTGCTCTACATGCATGCAACTCTCACCAGTGGCTGGACCAGGCCGCCATCCTAGACCCCCATCCTCCCGAGACTCCTTACAACCTCCGTGGTGTCCTGGTGCTCTACATACATGCAACTCTCACCAGTGGCTGGACCAGGCCGCCATCCTAGACCCCATCCTCCCGAGACTCCTCACAACCTTCATGGTGTCCTGGTGCTCTACATGCATGCAACCCTCATCAGTGGCTGGACCAGGCCGCCATCCTAGACCCCCATCTTCCCGAGACTCCTCACAACCTCCGTGGTGTCCTGGTGCTCTACATGCATGCAACCCTCACCAGTGGCTGGACCAGGCCGCCATCCTAGACCCCATCCTCCCGAGACTCCTCACAACCTCCATGGTGTCCTGGTGCTCTACATACATGCAACCCTCATCAGTGGCTGGACCAGGCCGCCATCCTAGACCCCCATCCTCCCGAGACTCCTTACAACCTCCGTGGTGTCCTGGTGCTCTACATGCATGCAACTCTCACCAGTGGCTGGACCAGGCCGCCATCCTAGACCCCCATCCTCCCGAGACTCCTTACAACCTCCATGGTGTCCTGGTGCTCTACATACATGCAACTCTCACCAGTGGCTGGACCAGGCCGCCATCCTAGACCCCCATCTTCCCGAGACTCCTCACAACCTCCGTAATGTCCTGGTGTTCTACATGCATGCAACCCTCACCAGTGGCTGGACCAGGCCGCCATCCTAGACCCCCATCTTCCCGAGACTCCTTACAACCTCCGTGGTGTCCTGGTGCTCTACATGCATGCAACTCTCACCAGTGGCTGGACCAGGCCGCCATCCTAGACCCCCATCCTCCCGAGACTCCTTACAACCTCCATGGTGTCCTGGTGCTCTACATACATGCAACTCTCACCAGTGCCTGGACCAGGCCGCCATCCTAGACCCCCATCTTCCCGAGACTCCTCACAACCTCCGTGGTGTCCTGGTGCTCTACATGCATGCAACCCTCACCAGTGGCTGGACCAGGCCGCCATCCTAGACCCCCATCCTCCCGAGACTCCTTACAACCTCCTTGGTGTCCTGGTGCTCTACATGCATGCAACTCTCACCAGTGGCTGGACCAGGCCGCCATCCTAGACCCCCATCCTCCCGAGACTCCTTACAACCTCCGTGGTGTCCTGGTGCTCTACATGCATGCAACTCTCACCAGTGGCTGGACCAGGCCGCCATCCTAGACCCCCATCCTCCCGAGACTCCTTACAACCTCCGTGGTGTCCTGGTGCTCTACATGCATGCAACTCTCACCAGTGGCTGGACCAGTCCGCCATCCTAGACCCCCATCCTCCCGAGACTCCTTACAACCTCCGTGGTGTCCTGGTGCTCTACATACATGCAACTCTCACCAGTGGCTGGACCAGGCCGCCATCCTAGACCCCATCCTCCCGAGACTCCTCACAACCTCCATGGTGTCCTGGTGCTCTACATGCATGCAACCCTCACCAGTGGCTGGACCGGGCTGCCATCATAGACCCCATCTTCCCGAGACTCCTTACAACCTCCATGGTGTCCTGGTGCTCTACATACATGCAACCCTCACCAGTGGCTGGACCGGGCCGCCATCCTAGACCCCATCCTCCCGAGACTCCTCACAACCTCCATGGTGTCCTGGTGCTCTACATGCATGCAACTCTCACCAGTGGCTGGACCAGGCCGCCATCATAGACCCCCATCCTCCCGAGACTCCTCACAACCTCCATGGTGTCCTGGTGCTCTACATGCATGCAACTCTCACCAGTGGCTGGACCAGGCCGCCATCATAGACCCCCATCCTCCCGAGACTCCTCACAACCTCCATGGTGTCCTGGTGCTCTACATGCATGCAACTCTCACCAGTGGCTGGACCAGGCCGCCATCATAGACCCCATCTTCCCGAGACTCCTTACAACCTCCATGGTGTCCTGGTGCTCTACATACATGCAACCCTCACCAGTGGCTGGACCGGGCCGCCATCCTAGACCCCATCCTCCCGAGACTCCTCACAACCTCCATGGTGTCCTGGTGCTCTACATGCATGCAACTCTCACCAGTGGCTGGACCAGGCCGCCATCATAGACCCCCATCCTCCCGAGACTCCTCACAACCTCCATGGTGTCCTGGTGCTCTACATGCATGCAACCCTCACCAGTGGCTGGACCGGGCCGCCATCCTAGACCCCATCCTCCCGAGACTCCTCACAACCTCCATGGTGTCCTGGTGCTCTACATACATGCAACCCTCACCAGTGGCTGGACCAGGCCGCCATCCTAGACCCCATCCTCCCGAGACTCCTTACAACCTCCGTGGTGTCCTGGTGCTCTACATGCATGCAACTCTCACCAGTGGCTGGACCAGGCCGCCATCATAGACCCCATCTTCCCGAGACTCCTTACAACCTCCATGGTGTCCTGGTGCTCTACATGCATGCAACCCTCACCAGTGGCTGGACCAGGCCGCCATCCTAGACCCCCATCCTCCCGAGACTCCTTACAACCTCCGTGGTGTCCTGGTGCTCTACATGCATGCAACTCTCACCAGTGGCTGGACCAGGCCGCCATCCTAGACCCCATCCTCCCGAGACTCCTCACAACCTCCGTGGTGTCCTGGTGCTCTACATGCATGCAACTCTCACCAGTGGCTGGACCAGGCCGCCATCCTAGACCCCATCCTCCCGAGACTCCTCACAACCTCCATGGTGTCCTGGTGCTCTACATGCATGCAACCCTCACCAGTGGCTGGACCAGGCCGCCATCCTAGACCCCCATCCTCCCGAGACTCCTTACAACCTCCATGGTGTCCTGGTGCTCTACATACATGCAACCCTCACCAGTGGCTGGACCAGGCCGCCATCCTAGACCCCCATCCTCCCGAGACTCCTTACAACCTCCGTGGTGTCCTGGTGCTCTACATGCATGCAACCCTCACCAGTGGCTGGACCAGGCCGCCATCCTAGACCCCCATCCTCCCGAGACTCCTTACAACCTCCATGGTGTCCTGGTGCTCTACATACATGCAACCCTCACCAGTGGCTGGACCAGGCCGCCATCCTAGACCCCATCCTCCCGAGACTCCTCACAACCTCCGTGGTGTCCTGGTGCTCTACATGCATGCAACTCTCACTAGACGCTGGACCAGGCCGCCATCCTAGACCCCCAAACTCCCGAGACTCCTTACAACCTCCGTGGTGTCCTGGTGCTCTACATGCATGCAACCCTCACCAGTGGCTGGACCAGGCCGCCATCCTAGACCCCATCCTCCCGAGACTCCTCACAACCTCCGTGGTGTCCTGGTGCTCTACATGCATGCAACTCTCACCAGTGGCTGGACCAGGCCGCCATCCTAGACCCCCATCCTCCCGAGACTCCTTACAACCTCCGTGGTGTCCTGGTGCTCTACATACATGCAACTCTCACCAGTGGCTGGACCAGGCCGCCATCCTAGACCCCATCCTCCCGAGACTCCTCACAACCTCCATGGTGTCCTGGTGCTCTACATGCATGCAACCCTCATCAGTGGCTGGACCAGGCCGCCATCCTAGACCCCCATCTTCCCGAGACTCCTCACAACCTCCGTGGTGTCCTGGTGCTCTACATGCATGCAACCCTCACCAGTGGCTGGACCAGGCCGCCATCCTAGACCCCATCCTCCCGAGACTCCTCACAACCTCCATGGTGTCCTGGTGCTCTACATACATGCAACCCTCATCAGTGGCTGGACCAGGCCGCCATCCTAGACCCCCATCCTCCCGAGACTCCTTACAACCTCCGTGGTGTCCTGGTGCTCTACATGCATGCAACTCTCACCAGTGGCTGGACCAGGCCGCCATCCTAGACCCCCATCCTCCCGAGACTCCTTACAACCTCCATGGTGTCCTGGTGCTCTACATACATGCAACTCTCACCAGTGGCTGGACCAGGCCGCCATCCTAGACCCCCATCTTCCCGAGACTCCTCACAACCTCCGTGGTGTCCTGGTGCTCTACATGCATGCAACCCTCACCAGTGGCTGGACCAGGCCGCCATCCTAGACCCCCATCTTCCCGAGACTCCTTACAACCTCCGTGGTGTCCTGGTGCTCTACATGCATGCAACTCTCACCAGTGGCTGGACCAGGCCGCCATCCTAGACCCCCATCCTCCCGAGACTCCTTACAACCTCCATGGTGTCCAGGTGCTCTACATACATGCAACTCTCACCAGTGGCTGGACCAGGCCGCCATCCTAGACCCCCATCTTCCCGAGACTCCTCACAACCTCCGTGGTGTCCTGGTGCTCTACATGCATGCAACCCTCACCAGTGGCTGGACCAGGCCGCCATCCTAGACCCCCATCCTCCCGAGACTCCTTACAACCTCCTTGGTGTCCTGGTGCTCTACATGCATGCAACTCTCACCAGTGGCTGGACCAGGCCGCCATCCTAGACCCCCATCCTCCCGAGACTCCTTACAACCTCCGTGGTGTCCTGGTGCTCTACATGCATGCAACTCTCACCAGTGGCTGGACCAGGCCGCCATCCTAGACCCCCATCCTCCCGAGACTCCTTACAACCTCCGTGGTGTCCTGGTGCTCTACATGCATGCAACTCTCACCAGTGGCTGGACCAGTCCGCCATCCTAGACCCCCATCCTCCCGAGACTCCTTACAACCTCCGTGGTGTCCTGGTGCTCTACATACATGCAACTCTCACCAGTGGCTGGACCAGGCCGCCATCCTAGACCCCATCCTCCCGAGACTCCTCACAACCTCCATGGTGTCCTGGTGCTCTACATGCATGCAACTCTCACCAGTGGCTGGACCAGGCCGCCATCCTAGACCCCCATCCTCCCGAGACTCCTTACAACCTCCGTGGTGTCCTGGTGCTCTACATACATGCAACTCTCACCAGTGGCTGGACCAGGCCGCCATCCTAGACCCCCATCTTCCCGAGACTCCTCACAACCTCCGTGGTGTCCTGGTGCTCTACATGCATGCAACCCTCACCAGTGGCTGGACCAGGCCGCCATCCTACACCCCATCCTCCCGAGACTCCTCACAACCTCCATGGTGTCCTGGTGCTCTACATACATGCAACCCTCATCAGTGGCTGGACCAGGCCGCCATCCTAGACCCCCATCCTCCCGAGACTCCTTACAACCTCCGTGGTGTCCTGGTGCTCTACATGCATGCAACTCTCACCAGTGGCTGGACCAGGCCGCCATCCTAGACCCCCATCCTCCCGAGACTCCTTACAACCTCCGTGGTGTCCTGGTGCTCTACATACATGCAACTCTCACCAGTGGCTGGACCAGGCCGCCATCCTAGACCCCCATCTTCCTGAGACTCCTCACAACCTCCGTGGTGTCCTGGTGCTCTACATGCATGCAACCCTCACCAGTGGCTGGACCAGGCTGCCATCCTAGACCCCATCCTCCCGAGACTCCTCACAACCTCCATGGTGTCCTGGTGCTCTACATACATGCAACTCTCACCAGTGGCTGGACCAGGCCGCCATCCTAGACCCCCATCCTCCCGAGACTCCTTACAACCTCCGTGGTGTCCTGGTGCTCTACATACATGCAACTCTCACCAGTGGCTGGACCAGGCCGCCATCCTAGACCCCCATCCTCCCGAGACTCCTTACAACCTCCGTGGTGTCCTGGTGCTCTACATGCATGCAACTCTCACCAGTGGCTGGACCAGGCCGCCATCCTAGACCCCCATCCTCCCGAGACTCCTTACAACCTCCGTGGTGTCCTGGTGCTCTACATGCATGCAACCCTCACCAGTGGCTGGACCAGGCCGCCATCCTAGACCCCCATCCTCCCGAGACTCCTTACAACCTCCATGGTGTCCTGGTGCTCTACATACATGCAACTCTCACCAGTGGCTGGACCAGGCCGCCATCCTAGACCCCATCCTCCCGAGACTCCTCACAACCTCCATGGTGTCCTGGTGCTCTACATGCATGCAACTCTCACCAGTGGCTGGACCAGGCCGCCATCCTAGACCCCCATCCTCCCGAGACTCCTCACAACCTCCATGGTGTCCTGGTGCTCTACATGCATGCAACTCTCACCAGTGGCTGGACCAGGCCGCCATCCTAGACCCCCATCCTCCCGAGACTCCTTACAACCTCCGTGGTGTCCTGGTGCTCTACATGCATGCAACCCTCATCAGTGGCTGGACCAGGCCGCCATCCTAGACCCCCATCCTCCCGAGACTCCTTACAACCTCCGTGGTGTCCTGGTGCTCTACATGCATGCAACTCTCACCAGTGGCTGGACCAGGCCGCCATCCTAGACCCCCATCCTCCCGAGACTCCTCACAACCTCCATGGTGTCCTGGTGCTCTACATGCATGCAACCCTCACCAGTGGCTGGACCAGGCCGCCATCCTAGACCCCATCCTCCCGAGACTCCTTACAACCTCCATGGTGTCCTGGTGCTCTACATACATGCAACCCTCACCAGTGGCTGGACCAGGCCGCCATCATAGACCCCATCCTCCCGAGACTCCTCACAACCTCCATGGTGTCCTGGTGCTCTACATGCATGCAACTCTCACCAGTGGCTGGACCAGGCCGCCATCATAGACCCCATCCTCCCGAGACTCCTCACAACCTCCATGGTGTCCTGGTGCTCTACATGCATGCAACTCTCACCAGTGGCTGGACCAGGCCGCCATCATAGACCCCATCCTCCCGAGACTCCTCACAACCTCCATGGTGTCCTGGTGCTCTACATACATGCGACCCTCACCAGTGGCTGGACCAGGCCGCCATCCTAGACCCCCATCTTCCCGAGACTCCTCACAACCTCCATGGTGTCCTGGTGCTCTACATACATGCAACCCTCACCAGTGGCTGGACCAGGCCGCCATCCTAGACCCCATCCTCCTGAGACTCCTCACAACCTCCATGGTGTCCTGGTGCTCTACATACATGCAACCCTCACCAGTGGCTGGACCAGGCCGCCATCCTAGACCCCCATCCTCCCGAGACTCCTCACAACCTCCATGGTGTCCTGGTGCTCTACATTCATGCAACCCTCACCAGTGGCTGGACCAGGCCGCCATCCTAGACCCCCATCCTCCCGAGACTCCTCACAACCTCCATGGTGTCCTGGTGCTCTACATACATGCAACCCTCACCAGTGGCTGGACCAGGCCGCCATCCTAGACCCCATCCTCCCGAGACTCCTCACAACCTCCACGGTGTCCTGGTGCTCTACATACATGCAACCCTCACCAGTGGCTGGACCAGGCCGCCATCATAGACCCCCATCTTCCCGAGACTCCTCACAACCTCCATGGTGTCCTGGTGCTCTACATACATGCAACCCTCACCAGTGGCTGGACCAGGCCGCCATCCTAGACCCCATCCTCCCGAGACTCCTCACAACCTCCATGGTGTCCTGGTGCTCTACATACATGCAACCCTCACCAGTGGCTGGACCAGGCCGCCATCATAGACCCCCATCTTCCCGAGACTCCTCACAACCTCCATGGTGTCTTGGTGCTCTACATACATGCAACCCTCACCAGTGGCTGGACCAGGCCGCCATCATAGACCCCCATCTTCCCGAGACTCCTCACAACCTCCATGGTGTATTGGTGCTCTACATGCATGCAACCCTCACCAGTGGCTGGACCAGGCCGCCATCATAGACCCCATCCTCCCGAGACTCCTCACAACCTCCGTGGTGTCCTGGTGCTCTACATACATGCAACCCTCACCAGTGGCTGGACCAGGCCGCCATCATAGACCCCATCCTCCCGAGACTCCTCACAACCTCCATGGTGTCCTGGTGCTCTTCATACATGCAACCCTCACCAGTGGCTGGACCAGGCCGCCATCCTAGACCCCCATCCTCCCGAGACTCCTCACAACCTCCATGGTGTCCTGGTGCTCTACATACATGCAACCCTCACCAGTGGCTGGACCAGGCCGCCATCCTAGACCCCATCCTCCCGACACTCCTCACAACCTCCATGGTGTCCTGGTGCTCTACATACATGCAACCCTCACCAGTGGCTGGACCAGGCCGCCATCCTAGACCCCATCCTCCCGACACTCCTCACAACCTCAATGGTGTCCTGGTGCTCTACATACATGCAACCCTCACCAGTGGCTAGACCAGGCCGCCATCCTAGACCCCATCCTCCCGACACTCCTCACAACCTCCATGGTGTCCTGGTGCTCTACATACATGCAACCCTCACCAGTGGCTGGACCAGGCCGCCATCCTAGACCCCATCCTCCCGAGACTCCTCACAACCTCCATGGTGTCCTGGTGCTCTACATACATGCAACCCTCACCAGTGGCTGGACCAGGCCGCCATCCTAGACCCCATCCTCCCGACACTCCTCACAACCTCCATGGTGTCCTGGTGCTCTACATACATGCAACTCTCACCAGTGGCTGGACCAGGCCGCCATCATAGACCCCATCCTCCCGAGACTCCTCACAACCTCCATGGTGTCCTGGTGCTCTACATACATGCAACTCTCACCAGTGGCTGGACCAGGCCGCCATCATAGACCCCATCCTCCCGAGACTCCTCACAACCTCCATGGTGTCCTGGTGCTCTACATACATGCAACTCTCACCAGTGGCTGGACCAGGCCGCCATCCTAGACCCCATCCTCCCGACACTCCTCACAACCTCCATGGTGTCCTGGTGCTCTACATACATGCAACTCTCACCAGTGGCTGGACCAGGCCGCCATCATAGACCCCATCCTCCCGAGACTCCTCACAACCTCCATGGTGTCCTGGTGCTCTACATACATGCAACCCTCACCAGTGGCTGGACCAGGCCGCCATCCTAGACCCCATCCTCCCGACACTCCTCACAACCTCCATGGTGTCCTGGTGCTCTACATACATGCAACTCTCACCAGTGGCTGGACCAGGCCGCCATCATAGACCCCATCCTCCCGAGACTCCTCACAACCTCCATGGTGTCCTGGTGCTCTACATGCATGCTACCCTCATCAGTGGCTGGACCAGGCCGCCATCATAGACCCCCATCCTCCCGAGACTCCTCACAACCTCCGTGGTGTCCTGGTGCTCTACATACATGCAACTCTCACCAGTGGCTGGACCAGGCCGCCATCATAGACCCCATCCTCCCGAGACTCCTCACAACCTCCATGGTGTCCTGGTGCTCTACATACATGCAACTCTCACCAGTGGCTGGACCAGGCCGCCATCATAGACCCCATCCTCCCGAGACTCCTCACAACCTCCATGGTGTCCTGGTGCTCTACATACATGCAACCCTCATCAGTGGCTGGACCAGGCCGCCATCCTAGACCCCCATCTTCCCGAGACTCCTCACAACCTCCATGGTGTCCTGGTGCTCTACATACATGCAACCCTCACCAGTGGCTGGACCAGGCCGCCATCATAGACCCCATCCTCCCGAGACTCCTCACAACCTCCATGGTGTCCCGGTGCTCTACATACATGCAACTCTCACCAGTGGCTGGACCAGGCCGCCATCATAGACCCCCATCCTCCCGAGACTCCTCACAACCTCCGTGGTGTCCTGGTGCTCTACATACATGCAACTCTCACCAGTGGCTGGACCAGGCCGCCATCCTAGACCCCATCCTCCCGACACTCCTCACAACCTCCATGGTGTCCTGGTGCTCTACATACATGCAACTCTCACCAGTGGCTGGACCAGGCCGCCATCATAGACCCCATCCTCCCGAGACTCCTCACAACCTCCATGGTGTCCTGGTGCTCTACATACATGCAACTCTCACCAGTGGCTGGACCAGGCCGCCATCCTAGACCCCATCCTCCCGACACTCCTCACAACCTCCATGGTGTCCTGGTGCTCTACATACATGCAACTCTCACCAGTGGCTGGACCAGGCCGCCATCATAGACCCCATCCTCCCGAGACTCCTCACAACCTCCATGGTGTCCTGGTGCTCTACATACATGCAACCCTCACCAGTGGCTGGACCAGGCCGCCATCCTAGACCCCATCCTCCCGACACTCCTCACAACCTCCATGGTGTCCTGGTGCTCTACATACATGCAACTCTCACCAGTGGCTGGACCAGGCCGCCATCCTAGACCCCCATCCTCCCGAGACTCCTCACAACCTCCATGGTGTCCTGGTGCTCTACATACATGCAACTCTCACCAGTGGCTGGACCAGGCCGCCATCCTAGACCCCATCCTCCCGAGACTCCTCACAACCTCCGTGGTGTCCTGGTGCTCTACATACATGCAACCCTCATCAGTGGCTGGACCAGGCCGCCATCCTAGACCCCATCCTCCCGAGACTCCTCACAACCTCCGTGGTGTCCTGGTGCTCTACATACATGCAACCCTCATCAGTGGCTGGACCAGGCCGCCATCCTAGACCCCATCCTCCCGAGACTCCTCACAACCTCCATGGTGTCCTGGTGCTCTACATACATGCAACTCTCACCAGTGGCTGGACCAGGCCGCCATCATAGACCCCATCCTCCCGAGACTCCTCACAACCTCCATGGTGTCCTGGTGCTCTACATACATGCAACTCTCACCAGTGGCTGGACCAGGCCGCCATCCTAGACCCCATCCTCCCGAGACTCCTCACAACCTCCATGGTGTCCTGGTGCTCTACATACATGCAACTCTCACCAGTGGCTGGACCAGGCCGCCATCATAGACCCCCATCCTCCCGAGACTCCTCACAACCTCCATGGTGTCCTGGTGCTCTACATACATGCTCAATTATTTCTTTCTTTCTGGGATGTACAAAGAAAGCTCGAGAAAATAGAATATTTGTGAATGCCCTTGTTAAAATTACATTTTGTCTACAATTTATTTGTAAATGAAATATCTCCTAATAAAGTAACAATTCTTCGAAACTTGTCTTCGTAGGGCCAGTACATATTTTAGTGTGAAATAAGAAAGAAAATTATCGAACTTTTTCAGTATATTTTGTTTGAAACAGTTCACTGTTCATGAACATGTTGTTTTGTCGCATACTATTTCTTATAGACAGCTTAGACATAAGTACCTACTGATATTATTTTCTTTGATGCCTCTCAACTAGAACCATAAATAATGTTAAATAATTACTTGCAGAGATTAGACCAAAAAAATCAATGTTTGTGTTGTTAACTGGTGAAATGATATTTTGATGGCATTAGCAGCATATAATGATAAGAAGTTTAATTGATTGTTTACTTCACTCTTATAATCTAGCGAGTAGTTGATTTAAAGAAGTTATGGTTAAAAAATTTACATTAAACAAAAGTTTGAAGACTGGGTGTACACACCTTTTCAATTTAATTGAGATGGTACTTTTTGCTTCACATAAACTAGTAGTAAAGTTCAGTGAGATTCCAAGTTACAAATGTATTTTAATTTAATGGAGGCCCCTGCTGTCAATTAGCATTTCATTATACTTTATTATGATGAGCTTAATTCCTTCCAGATACTTCCAACACGAGTACGAATTTGGCATAAAAATGTAATAGCTGCAGTAGAAATTAGCATACTATTGTTTAAAAGATTTTAGGGGAACAAAAGTAAATTTCAGTTTGTCACCACATCTTGTTAGTATAGTGCCTTATATCTGGCCAAATATAAATCGTTCTCAAGAGAATAGAGGACAGCACAGTTCTTATTACTGGAAGCCATAGATGGTACTAGATGTATTGTGAATATGTGGAAGAAATCAGCAGCAAGCTGTCTAAGTCTGTCTTGATGCTTATAATCCCACCACTGTACTGTGGAGCCAACTTTTCTTGAAAATGTTTGAGCAGGAAAACTTCTATCAGAAATGGTCTGAGAGCTCTAGCTTCAGGAAGGGGGCTCCTGTTTGGTTGCTTCTTGCCCAGAGTATAGAGGTTACAGGATTTGGTTTCTAAAATCAAAATGATTCATTATTTATAATGCTTATATGTACACATTCTAAATAAAAGAATGTTAGTTCTAGTATTAATGTGTATAACCCTATGGCACAAGCATCTATGCCTTTATGTTTGACTTCTCATCTTATTTGAGTTGGTCGAAATGTGCGCCACACGTCACTGGATCAAACGAGTGCTGCACGGTTGGTTCTGCTGTGTTCCAGAGGAGCAAAGACAAGAGTCATGGGGAGTATGTCTCCTGCTGCGTGGGAGTTGAGACGCAGTCGAGGACCCTGCCTCGCCCCACCACCAGTGCTCCCCAAGCGACCAATCCCCGCCCTCCGGCCAGCAGGCCCGCCCTCTTCTCCATAGAGTACCTGATCCAGAAGGACTCGTCGCGCCAGGCGGGTCTGCAGCCTTGCAGCAGGGTCGACATCTAGACATCTAGCTACGGGAGAAGCAGGTGCGAGCCGATTCTCCTGCACTGCTTCAGTTCTGTACGTTCAAGTGTCATCGGTCATACTCTTCTCTGTGGTCGACGGAACAAACTGGTTGTAGGAAACACTGTTGGACAGTCATGGAATTGATAATACATGAATGTACTTGAATTATATCTGGCTGTTAGAAGAATATGCGACATCATTGAGACTAATACATTTCAAAACAACCATTTAGTACATTATTGCTGCAATAAGTGTTTTTATTGCTAGATATTCCAGATTTATTTTTTGAACTTTTAAAAAGACACTTATCAATTAATTAAAATAAATAATATCAATTTATATTTTTTAAATGCCATAGATAACATGTACTTATTGCACCTACTACATGCACATCTGCAGCTAACCGACTCCGAGAGCCAACAGGAAAACTGTAGTCATGGAGCAGCCGAATCCCACTTGAACGACTTGAGCAGTGATACGACCTCTAGCACAAGTTCTCGAGCGTGTACATGACTGTGCAGGCTAGCCTGAAGGTGGAACATTCAGTGAACCGGTGTGTTGCCTAACGGTATCGCCTATTTACCGAGCCCACGTGAGCCTGTTCCAGCTCTGTAGTCTCCGTGACAGTCATAGAGTGGACAAAAGTCACTCGAGTGCTCATGTCATGACCATAGAGTAGGGAGCACATGCCAGCTGAATACCAGCTTGCTTTTGGTCCTGAAAATGAACAAATAGTTTGCTGGCATAGCTGTAAAAAAATATTATTTTGATGATTGCTGACATGAATGTACATTATTATAGTATGGAGCACATAATTTCACCAAACTATAATTTAATTTTCCATCTGAACTCTGTGAATTCGCTTTATTACATGCAAGAGCGAAAGCTTTTTTTATCACTTGGGTTATTGTACCGCTGTTAGTGTGGCATGCCTGGAAGGACAGAGAGCAGTGGTAAAATTTCATCCCTCGAATGTGATACTTCTTGGCCGCAGGAATAGGAAAGAAATATAAAGAGTTAGCCAAGTCATAGTTATGGTTCTCGGATTGTACAGAACTTGGCAGATTGGACTGACTGCCTAGCATACCTCAATATGTGGTTCAAAATTATAGTTGCCTACATTACTTATTATTAAAAAAGTTAAAATGGCTATGTACTTTTCCACAGTATCATGATAATAATGAGAATGTATTCAGCAGGTATAAATTTTACAGTGAAATAGGCTACTAATTAATTGCAGAATATGCCATATTTAAAGAACGGAAATTTTCATAAGCCCATCGAACTATTCATACAAAAGTCAACAATATTAAAAGATCTTATATGTCACATATTGATTACGTGAGTTTCTGACGTCAGAGCTTCTACTAAAATAATTTCACCTGTAGACAACAACCCTGCTTGATTATAATACAACAGGCATAACATTAAAAATGTTCACTTAATGTTAGGAGTCAATCTAAACTAATTTTTTAACTTAAATATTTCGATTCTAATTTATCATTGCAAATGTGATATAGCACATTACTATGTAAATATTGACAAATGTTTGTGCACAATAAAAAGTTTAATTTTAAATGGTTTTTACAGTAGTAAATAAAAGTAACAAGTGTGGAATGTATCAGGAAAGTGTTCCTAATGTGATCAGTATTATTATAGAGAAAAAAAACTTATTCGGTACTGATTACATTAGTTTTATTTGACAAATACAAAATGAATATGAAATTTGCATGTGTAGTATTTACCAGAAAAACTGCAAATGAATTTTAACTAGCTTTTGTTCTATACTTTTGGTATCAATCGGTGAAAATACAGAAAAAAGAAAATAAAGTTTGCATTATTTTATGTGAATCTGATAATTGTACACTGATGTAGTGGAGCATGTGCAAGTTGTTGAGTGTTGTTGCTGTGCTCTAAGGTACGCTGGGAGGTAGTCCTGTGAGAAATGACGTCACGACGAGCCTGCCCAGGTACAGTCTCGTCCTCATCGCAACCAGCGAAGGACCTCGACTGGTGACGTGGCGTGACTGCGCTGGACCACCAGAGACACCTGACGACATTGACCTGCTTCCACTCACACAGTTTAAGCCCAATACGTGAGCCCAGACTATGATCCTTCCCTCAGAAAGATTTTAACTCTAATTTGTACTGTTTTTTGCAGCTTGCCGTGTTTTTCTTTTAACCGGGTCGTTAGGCAGGCATAAAAACGAAAATTCTTGTTTGGTTTTTAAGCCGTAACCTTCATTACAGCCAGTCGCAATACAAGAACGAGGCATTCTCACACCACTTCAACTGAACTAACAAATGCGGGAAAGTTTTAAGGCATTTTTATAGATTAGACATTTACCAAGCACCCAAATGAATGATAGGATAGTAATTTGGGAAAAAAATTCAAAAATTTAGACGGAATTAGGAATAATATAATATTTTATATGAAACTGCCATGTAACACAAGGACAATGGTGGGCTGAACTACTACTAGCGCCGTTAGTTCGCAGGCCACCGCGAGCTCCACCAAGTGGACGAGACACGCCAAGGCAGACCGGACCTGGCTGTATGACCGTGAGGGAGACTACAGCGGACAGTCTGAGCCGATACCTGCGTCCTGTTGCTGTTTGCAAGGCATGTTGCAGCCCGCCCCTGTTCGGACAGGCTATCAGCAGACCCTGATTGTGGCTCACCTTGCTACATCTTGTCGGATCCCCTCATTCTTTTTGTCTGACCCCACAATAATATGTGTCTGATTCTCTAATTATTCTGACCTGTGTATATAATCATGTATATATGAGAGCTCTAGCTTTCAATATATTAATATTTATTATTATACTAAAATAGTTATCTGACAGTGCCTGAGAACATGATAGTGGCAGCTACACTTATGGAGTTGATTCGTGAACATTATAGAACTATCTTGTAGCTTTTGTGTGAGCAGTTAGGGCATTTGGCGACTGGAGAACTCAGGAGCTAAAATATCACCAAGTTGGCGTGGTATCTAGTGTTGATTTGTAGTTGAAGAATCACGGAATCGAGTCCGCAGTTAAGCAAAGATGTCTGTAGGCTAAAATAGAGTGCAGATCGTTGCTTGTCCAACGCCAGGATGCGTGGCGTAGCAGGAAGAGCAGGTTTGGCTGATGTCGTCACTCTTTCCCTGCGTGTTAGGCGACACACACACAGCGCAGTAGTGCGGGAAGCATAGCTGACTCTCACAGGCGCGTGTACCCTCTGCAGCTACCAGAACAACGCGCTGCTGTCTCATAATTGAACTTTGAAGCATATCGCAGCGCAAGTTGTCTGCCTGGTGATGTAAACATGCATTTACTCAAATGAATTATTCTCTGCACTATTTTACCTAAATATTTTTATAACTAACAGCAGAAAGCTTTCTTTTTTCACATAAAGGGTCATTTCACCTGTTATTCGTGATTATTTGGACATCGACTTAAAATTTTAGCATTGACCACGAATAACACCACTCGTGTTAAGCCTTAACGCTTTTCAAGAATAATCAGTTATTAAATAACTAACGTGCTCGTTACTAACTCACACATGTTCATTTAAATTATGGAGGCGTGCAACATATATGTTAATGACCCGCATGTCACAGTATTTTCTTTTACGGTGTATTAGGAGTTAGAATATTTCGATTATAGCAAAACTGGATATCCAGAATGCTATAATTTAGGCTATAGCATGTTACAAATTTACACAATTATTTTAAAAAATAATAAGTTTAAATATATGAGTTTTACAAAATTAACTCAGCAGGATGACCCGGCTTTGGACCTGACTTTCAATAAGGAATTTTATTAAAATACTGCCCATCTTTCTGGCTTCGTGAACCTTGCCGTCAGCCACAGACGTCGGCAGAGTGGCTGTTACTCATTTCCGTTCCTGCTCTTCACGAAATTACTTCCACCAAATGCTTTATACTGAGAGCTAAGATATCATACATAAAAAAAGTCAATTTTAAATTTTTTAAAACTTTTAATTGAGTGCTTGAAGGGGGAGAGACAAAAACATACCAAAGCCATGTTGGTTTCAACAGTTTAAGGTCATACAAATTACGAGGGATATTCGTAAAGTAAGGTTCGTTTGGTCATTAAAAAAAATAACTCGTGAGAAAAATTTTTGTTGGCAGTCTTAGTTTATTACAGAGATACTTTAAATTTTCACATAATCGCCATTTATTACAAGCACATTTAGCAACGACGCACCAGTTTATTTAACCCCGTCTGCATTGAAGTACGCCCCCTGGAAACTTAATTGGTTTACAATCGTATTTTTTTGTAATTTTTGACCCACGGATCATGAGATCAAACAAAATGAAGTCATTTAGTCCCAAAAAACGATAGCCCCCCATTTTCCGACTCGAGTATGGAGATTGCTTAAAAGTTTTTTTTTAGTGATGTTTAATAAGCGCCTGTACACGCATTGCATATTCGAATTTAATATGCTTAAGGCCAAAGTGTCCGTTCCATTCCAAAGCGTCAAACTTATAAGCAGAGAGGATAAAGAAAATGGCGCAGCGTAACGAAAAGTACTTGAAACTGAATGGCGATTACGTGAAAAAGTGAAGTAGATATAGCAAACGAAAACTACATTTAAATTTTATTTCACGTTATTATTTTATAACGACCCAAACGAATTACGAATATCACTCGCAAGTAACGCTTAATGTTAAGTATAGATCTCCCACGTAGAAATACTCTGAAAATATAAAAACGAAAGGGTAGACAGTATGATTGCAGTAGCATACATTAGCAAAGATTAAAACCCTACTAAAAAGATGGTGGGATGTTAGTATAGTAAGGGAGAAGAGTGAACTACTGCCTTTGCTAGAGGGGGTGAGCTACTGTCCTCGCTGGAGGACAGCTATTGTCCTCGCTTGAGGCGGAAGTTACTGTCCATGTTTGCGGGGGTGAGCTACTGTCCTTGATGGAGGGTGTGAGCTACTGTCCTCGATAGAGGAGTAGAGTAACTGTCCTCGCTGGAGGAGTAGAGTTACTGTCCTCGCTGGAGGAGTAGAGTTACTGTCCTCGATGGAGGAGTAGAGTTACTGTCCTCGCTGGAGGAGTAGAGTTACTGTCCTCGCTGGAGGAGTAGAGTTACTGTCCTCGATGGAGGAGTAGAGTTACTGTCCTCGCTGGAGGAGTAGAGTTACTGTCCTCGATGGAGGAGTAGAGTTACTGTCCTCGCTGGAGGAATAGAGTTACTGTCCTCGCTGGAGGAGTAGAGTTACTGTCCTCGATGGAGGAGTAGAGTTACTGTCCTCGTTGGAGGAGTAGAGTTACTTTCCTCGCTGGAGGAGTAGAGTTACCGTTCTCGATAGAGGAGTAGAGTTACTGTCCTCGCTGGAGGAGTAGAATTACTGTCCTCGCTGGAGGAGTAGAGTTACTGTCTTCGATGGAGGAGTAGAGTTACTGTCCTCGCTGGAGGAGTAGAGTTACTGTCCTCGCTGGAGGAGTTGAGTTACTGTACTCGCTGGAGGAGTAGAGTTATTGTACTCGCTGGAAGAGTAGAGTTACTGTCCTCGAGGGAGGAGTAGAGTTACTGTTCTCGATAGAGGAGTAGAGTTACTGTTCTCGATAGAGGAGTAGAGTTACTGTCCTCGCTGGAGGAGTAGAGTTACTGTTCTCGATAGAGGAGTAGAGTTACTGTCCTCGCTGGAGGAGTAGAGTTACTGTCCTCGATGGAGGAGTAGAGTTTCTGTCCTCGCTGGGGGAGTAGAGTAACTGTCCTCGCTGGAGGAATAGAGTTACTGTACTCGATAGAGGAGTAGAGTTACTGTCCTCGCTGGAGGAGTAGAGTTACTGTCCTCGATGGAGGAGTAGAGTTACTGTCCTCGATGGAGGAGTAGAGTTACTGTCCTCGCTGGAGGAGTAGAGTTACTGTCCTCGCTGGGTGAATAGTGTAGTTACTGTCCTCGCTGGGTGAATAGTGTAGTTACTGTCCTCGCTGGGTGAATAGTGTAGTTACTGTCCTCGCTGGAGGAGTAGAGTTACTGTCCTCATGGAGGAGTAGAGTTACTGTTCTCTATAGAGGAGTAGAGTTACTGTCCTCGCTGGAGGAGTAGAGTTACTGTCCTCGCTGGAGGAGAAGAGTTACTGTCCTCGATGGAGGAGTAGAGTTACTGTCCTCGCTGGAGGAGTAGAGTTACTGTCCTCGCTGGAGGAGTAGAGTTACTGTCCTCGATGGAGTAGTAGAGTTACTGTCCTCGCTGGAGGAGTAGAGTTACTGTCCTCGCTGGAGGAGTAGAGTTACTGTCCTCACTGGAGGAGTAGAGTTAATGTCCTCGCTGGAGGAGTAGAGTTAATGTCCTCGCTGGAGGAGTACAGTTACTGTCCTCGCTGGAGGAGTAGAGTTACTGTACTCGCTGGAGGAGTAGAGTTACAGTCCTCGATAGAGGAGTAGAGTTACTGTCCTCGATAGAGGAGTAGAGTTACTGTCCTCGATAGAAGAGTAGAGTTACTGTCCTCGCTGGAGGAGTAGAGTTACTGTCCTCGATGGAGTAGTAGAGTTACTGTCCTCGCTGGAGGAGTAGAGTGACTGTCCTCGCTGGAGTAGTAGAGTTACTGTCCTCGGTAGTGGAGTAGAGTTACTGTCCTCGATGGAGGAGTAGAGTTATTATCCTCGCTGGAGGATTAGAGTTACTGTACTCGCTGGAGGAGTAGAGTTACAGTCCTCGATAGAGGAGTAGAGTTACTGTCCTCGATAGAGGAGTAGAGTTACTGTCCTCACTGGAGGAGTAGAGTTACTGTCCTCGCTGGAGGAGTAGAGTTACTGTCCTCGATGGAGGAGTAGAATTACTGTCCTCGCTGGAGGAGTAGAGTTACTGTCTTCGATGGAGGAGTAGAGTTACTGTCCTCGTTGGAGGAGTAGAGTTACTGTCCTCGCTGGAGGAGTAGAGTTACTGTCCTCGCTGGAGGAGTAGGGTTACTGTCCTCGATAGAGAAGTAGAGTTACTGTCCTCGCTGGAGGAATAGAGTTACTGTCCTCGCTGGAGGAGTAGAGTTACTGTCCTCGCTGGAGGAGTAGGGTTACTTTTTTCTCGCTGGAGGAGTAGAGTTACTGTCCTCGATAGAGGAGTAGAGTTACTGTCCTCGCTGGAGGAGTAGAGTTACTGTCCTCGCTGGAGGAGTAGAGTTATTGTCCTCGCTGGAGGAATAGAGTTACTGTCCTCGATAGAGGAGTAGAGTTACTGTCCTCGCTGGAGGAGTAGGGTTACTTTCCTCGCTGGAGGAAAGTAACTGTCCTCAATGGAGGAGTAGAGTTACTGTCCTAGCTGGAGGAGGAGAGCTACTACCCTTGCTGGAGTAGAGCTTCTTCCTTGTTGGAGAAGTAGAGCTACTTTCCTCGCTG
This sequence comes from Bacillus rossius redtenbacheri, assembly GCF_032445375.1. Taxonomy (NCBI): domain Eukaryota; kingdom Metazoa; phylum Arthropoda; class Insecta; order Phasmatodea; family Bacillidae; genus Bacillus; species Bacillus rossius. The sequence continues at coordinate 39,976,912 of NC_086344.1, forward strand.
GAGGAGTAGAGTTACTGTCCTCGATAGAGGAGTAGAGTTACTGTCCTTGCTGGAGGAGTAGAGTTACTGTCCTAGCTGGAGGAGGAGAGCTACTACCCTTGCTGGAGTAGAGCTTCTTCCTTGTTGGAGAAGTAGAGCTACTGTCCTCGCTGGAGGAGTAGAGTTACTGTCCTCGATAGAGGAGTAGAGTTACTGTCCTCGCTGGAGTAGTAGAGTTACTGTCCTCGATAGAGGAGTAGAGTTACTGTCCTCGATGGAGGAGTAGAGTTACTGTCCTCGCTGGAGGAGTAGAGTTACTGTCCTCGATAGAGGAGTAGAGTTACTGTCCTCGCTGGAGGAATAGAGTTACTGTCCTCGATAGAGGAGTAGAGTTACTGTCCTCGATAGAGGAGTAGAGTTACTGTCCTCGATAGAGGAGTAGAGATACTGTCCTTGCTGGAGGAGTAGAGGTACTGTCCTAGCTGGAGGAGGAGAGCTACTACCCTTGCTGGAGTAGAGCTTCTTCCTTGTTGGAGAAGTAGAGCTACTGTCCTCGCTGGAGGAGTAGAGTTACTGTCCTCGATAGAGGAGTAGAGTTACTGTCCTCGCTGGAGGAGTAGAGTTACTGTCCTCGATAGAGGAGTAGAGTTACTGTCCTCGATGGAGGAGTAGAGTTACTGTCCTCGATAGAGGAGTAGAGTTACTGTCCTTGCTGGAGGAGTAGAGTTACTGTCCTAGCTGGAGGAGGAGAGCTACTACCCTTGCTGGAGTAGAGCTTCTTCCTTGTTGGAGAAGTAGAGCTACTGTCCTCGCTGGAGGAGTAGAGTTACTGTCCTCGATAGAGGAGTAGAGTTACTGTCCTCGATGGAGGAGTAGAGTTACTGTCCTCGCTGGAGGAGTACAGTTACTGTCCTCGATAGAGGAGTAGAGTTACTGTCCTCGCTGGAGGAATAGAGTTACTGTCCTCGATAGAGGAGTAGAGTTACTGTCCTCGCTGGAGGAGTAGAGTTACTGTCCTCGATAGAGGAGTAGAGTTACTGTCCTTGCTGGAGGAGTAGAGTTACTGTCCTAGCTGGAGGAGGAGAGATACTACCCTTGCTGGAGTAGAGTTACTGTCCTCGATAGAGGAGTAGAGTTACTGTCCTCGCTGGAGTAGTAGAGTTACTGTCCTCGATAGAGGAGTAGAGTTACTGTCCTCGCTGGAGGAGTAGAGTTACTGTCCTCGATAGAGGAGTAGAGTTACTGTCCTCGCTGGAGGAATAGAGTTACTGTCCTCGATAGAGGAGTAGAGTTACTGTCCTTGCTGGAGGAGTAGAGTTACTGTCCTAGCTGGAGGAGTAGAGTTACTGTCCTAGCTGGAGGAGGAGAGCTACTACCCTTGCTGGAGTAGAGCTTCTTCCTTGTTGGAGAAGTAGAGCTACTGTCCTCGCTGGAGGAGTAGAGTTACTGTCCTCGCTGGAGGAGTAGAGTTACTGTCCTAGCTGGAGGAGGAGAGCTACTACCCTTGCTGGAGTAGAGCTTCTTCCTTGTTGGAGAAGTAGAGCTACTGTCCTCGCTGGAGGAGTAGAGTTACTGTCCTCGATAGAGGAGTAGAGTTACTGTCCTCGCTGGAGGAGTAGAGTTACTGTCCTCGATAGAGGAGTAGAGTTACTGTCCTCGCTGGAGGAATAGAGTTACTGTCCTCGATAGAGGAGTAGAGTTACTGTCCTCGATGGAGGAGTAGAGTTACTGTCCTCGATAGAGGAGTAGAGTTACTGTCCTCGCTGGAGGAATAGAGTTACTGTCCTCGCTGGAGGGGGCGAGCTACTACCCTCACCGGGTGGAGGGGGGAGGGTGCACACCCTTGCCTTCTCAGGCCATCATCGCCCCAGCCACCTGCTCCCCTCCCCCCTGCCCCCCATCCCCTCAGCCGCGCCGAGCTGATGAGCCGCACGTAATCTCGCGCGGCGGCTTAATTACCCTCGCCACGGCTTGGTACCGCCCCCGCCGCCCCCCGCCCCCCGTCATCTGCCAGGAGGGCCGTGCTAGTCACCGCCCCCGGCCGTGCACGGGTCCCCTCTGGCACTCATGCTTACAGAGGTTACATGTTTATACATCACTCGTGAGTGATTCAAGTCTTTGGTTTATAGATTGTTCTCGATTACAATAGCTATACATAATTTTTATATAAGTTGATTTTTTTAAAATTTCATTCACGATTTGAAGTGATATTTATTTAGGCAAGTTGAATTTTTTACGAATCGCGCGCACCATGCCACGAGATTTACACAGGATGAAAAAAAGTGCTACATACAAATAAAAGTTATTTATATGTATTTAAATCGTACACTTTAGTGATTGATATAGCATATTGAGCCACATTACTGATATAAATTGAGTTTATAAAAAATTTTTCAAGTGTATTTATATAAGGAGATTATGTTCCTGTATGTATAATTTTTTTGTATTATAAATTAATAATTATTACAATATTATTTAATAAATTAAAATAAGCATTCAGCATATTAATTTATTTTTATTATAAGTAGAAATTTATATCTATTATATTTCTAAATTAAATAATTATTTTAATTGAGTACTAGGTATTTATTAAAGATGTTTAATTCGATAGAATTTATAATTTACAAACAGTATTTATAAGATCGCTCCAGTCCTTTTAATATATTATTAGTATTAATTTTTTTTCATGCTAATTAAAAGTTAGTTATTTTATTACTCTAAGTACGACTTCCAACGCGCGTACGCAAGTACACGCACCCATTGTTTTATTTCCCGTCGGAGACGCGGCAGTGGCGCAGTCACGGGGAGGGGCGAGAGAGACAGAGAGAGTGTGTGTGTGAGAGAGAGAGACAGTGAGAGAGAGAGTGAGAGAGCTAGAGAGAGGAAGAGAGAGTGAGAGAGACAGCGAGAGAGAGAGAGAGAGAGTGAGAGATAGGGAGAGAGTGAAAGAGAGAGATTGAGAGAGCTTGAGAGAGCTAGAGAGAGGGAGAGAGAGTGAGAGAGAGAGAGTGAGAGAGAGACAGCGAGAGAGAGGAAGAGAGAGTGAGAGAGACAGCGAGAGAGAGAGAGAGAGAGTGAGTGAGAGATAGGGAGAGAGTGAAAGAGAGAGATTGAGAGAGCTAGAGAGAGGGAGAGAGAGTGAGAGAGACAGAGAGAGGGAGAGAGTGAGAGAGAGAGAGTGAGAGCGAGAGAGAGGGAGATAGAGAGGGAGAGAGAGTGAGAGAGAGAGACAGCGCGGCCAGGACCCGGGACACCGCGCGGTCTCCGAACCAGGGACCGTCACTCGCAGGGCGGAGGGATACAGGGGGGAGGGGGGAGGCGCGCAGGTAATTAAGGCACCCGCCGCGAAGGCGAGGAGTTCATCAGCGACCTGCTGGCGAGGTTCCCGTGGGAGCCGCCAGCTGCGCCACCGTCGCGCCTGCCCGCCCCTCCCCTCCCCTCCTCCGCTGCAGAGGCTCGGCTCTCGACGCGGTGCCGCAATACCGCACTTTGAGCCGACACCCCTCGTTGGTTCAAACATACGCCATTACACCGTGTGTCATAGAGAAAAACCCCGAACAACGCACAAAGAATTATGGATACACAAAACACACTGAAAACCAAACCAAGTTCAGCTTATGTCAAATGTTAAATGCACACACAGCACGGAGAATTCAGCCGAAGAAACTAGTCAGAACGATATCACGGCACTGGAGGACACAAGTGGGCTGCGAACGACGGGACAGTTGCGACAACAACAGCGAACACCCACGAAAAAACACCGACACAAATGCGAACCCACAGAGATGAAATTCGACAGATACCTGTTCTGACAACAAAACGACGACGACAGCACAGAAGAACACAGAAAGCTTCTCGAGACAAAAAAAAAGTTGTAACGTTCCGGAATTGAACTCTTTCCGTTCACCTAGCATGCCAATATATTATACGATATTATAGATTATGGCAGTGCAGAACCTTTGAATACTGCATTAAAACCTACATTTGTCTCACACGTGGTTTAAATACGGACCTAAGTGAACTGGCGCTGGAGCAGGACTCTGTACACCCCAGGGGTCGTCACACGTGGACCAAGTGCCCGGAGCTCTGCCCCTGTCACCAACTCCGACCACAGGCTGCCGCTACACTCCCAGGACAACAGAACCTTACTTCTTGTGGGACACTTGCACCTCCATACACTTCCACTCGCAGTGCACACAGCTTCTGCGGGGAACTCAGCGACTGGACCACAGGAATACCTAGAGGGCCAGAACTGCCGTGGAACAGACGGTAGTCACTAACAGGACGGTGGCTCGTGCCGTGGGATCCTCCTCCACGGAGTGTGGACCTGCCCCGAGCCTTGCACTCTGTCCACCAATGGCATCGCCGCGACGTCACCATGGCGACGAGAACCAGCTCTCTGGGTCTCCATTGCCCCCCCCCCCCCAACCCCCCACAAGGCGTCAAGCGGTATCCTGAACCAGCCAGTAGCAATCTTCAGTTCTGCAACCCATCTCATTTGTGAGTTTTAGAACTTTGTGAAATAAGGTTGAAATGTAACCTTGTTAGATAATTATGAAAATTTCATGCAAATGACGTATCTTTATTTGGTGAAAATTAGATCACTCATAAAGTCTTAAAGTTTACCAGGTGCTTGGGGATTTTAAATGACCATTTGTACTTCTGTTTCGTCATTTTTGTCTGTGCTTTGGAGCTTGGATGCATAAAGGTATTTCTTTGTGCAGTGCTGCTGTTTGGATGCGGACTGTAATTTTTTCCGGGCTTTGTGTTAAAAAAAAACTCATTAAAACTCAAGATGGCCGGCCCAATCTACTCAGTGCTGGGGGCCTCTGGTTTCCACAGCGGGACATAGAACACCAGGTCCTAGCATCTACATAAAATAATTACCTAAATGTGAAGCATCACCTCAACTTCAAGATACCTAGGTTAAATGTCTGCGGAGAGATAAGAAAGACATTGTAACAAAAATAGAAAAATGTCAAAAACGCTCCTTTTACGTATATTTTTCTTAATTTTGTTAGTTAACTAGGAGGGAATAGAGTTTTAGCGATTTCCAGGACTCAGATACCAACTCATTTAATTATGAAATAGCGTGATAAAACCCTATATGTATGTGTCAGGGATGATTAGTCTAACAACTCTGAAGCTTTTCTTACTCATAGCATAATAAGTGCAACAAATGAAAAAAAGTGATTATTGCAGTGAGGAGCTGGCATGACGTCACGTACGTGATGCCAGGGCGTCTGCCAACGGCCATCTTGGATTGGCAGACGTTGCGTGGTCTATAATGTGCACCAGGGCTTCTGACCCTGTTGTGTGCTAAATATTTATGTTGCCAAGAAATTTAAGCGGTGTGCTTTAACGAGATTGATGATTGATTTCTGTCACTTATAATGGTTGTCAGCTGTGAAGCTGATAGGTTTAAAAAAGGACTTGCTTATCTAACGTTTCTCAAGTAAGAACTTATTGCAAAAATTGTTTAATCAAAAGTGTTGGTACTTTAAAATACGTACATTATCTTTTAGATTTAGTAATCTAACCAGCCATTCATGGTAGTTTAAACCTAACGAAAATAACAATTTTCACAAATTCATAATTTTTCTAGTATAAGTGCCACAACAAAAATTTAGATTTTTACAGCTTATCCTGTGAAAATAATCACTAGTAAATTTCTTAATATACAATAAGCTTGTTGGGTGCGACATGAGTCTGGAGTTGTTTCGTTAATTAGTTACCTTTATTAGGCTACCGGGGTCTGGATACTCGTTGCAGCACGTGTCAAAATCCTAAAATCATAGCTGAAACAAATTATCACTAATCAGTTTGAAAATTAACAATTATTTTTAAAGAAAAGTCCTATAGCGTTTTAAACAGTCGAATAAGACTATTTTTCTTCATACAGTCTTAGACAGGCTTTTTGTAATTCTTTATACAACAATGGTTGAACACTTTGGTTTGCCTACCCAAACATGGGGGATAATCCACGCTCCATTGCTTATTCATTAATTCAGAAATATGCGCGAAATATATATTCAATAAAGCAGGAACACAGTTGAGCAGAAAACACATGTCTCACTACTGCGTGCGGTTAGTTTGTTCAGCCCCAATCTACACTACAATCCCGTAGGCGTAACGTGTTTGTAGAAGTTGAAACAAGGAGAAATATGTCTTTCGGATATGGAGGACAAACAGCGTCAATTAACTTCGATAAAGTAAACAAATGATTTCATTTAAAATGAACGTTTAATACATGAAACCCTGTATTATTTTAATTAAAAACCATTACATGATTATCCCAGTAGTCTTAAATTCTGGTACAAGAATATGGTTTGGCAAAATAGCAAACACTTTAGTTGATTTGCTATAAAAAGTCTGTGCTCTGGACCCTTTTTTTCTTTCCTGGAGCAATTATTTGGTGACCTGGTGGCAGTCCTGTAAGCTACCGATGCTCAACTGTTTCTTTGTTCCGTTGTCCAAGCCATTCTTCAAGATGGCTCCGGTCAGTGATGGATGTTATTCATCGTGATATTCACTTCTGAAGTTTTTGTGAAATATCTCACCGTAACTGTAGTGAATATTTGGTGCTTCAAAATGAACAAAATTTCTGGATGACGTTTCTTCGTCCTCTGTTCTCTCTCTCTCATGAGAGAGAGAAAAAATGAGAGAATAATATATATTTTTTGTTGGCCTTAGTATTTTATTTACTTAATTTGTGTGTCTGGAGCTTCCAGTCTCGATGTCTCGCTGAAACTTGGTCCTCAGCTCGGGGAATATGGTTTCACCCGTTGGCTGTACACGAGTGTACGGACTTGAACCAGTCAAGGAAATGTCTCATCTTCAGCTAGTCCGCACTTTCTATTATGAGCTATTAGTTATATGTTCTTCATCCGGCCGTTATGTCACCTAATGCCTACAAAAGACTACGTCACCAAGATTAATATTTTAATAACTATTTCATCTTGTTTCTGAAGACGCTTATTAGAAATACTATTACTTATATATATGTATACATATGTAAAAATAATTTCACAGCTTTTTATATATTATTATATAATATAGTAAAATATCAAATTATTAGCATGTAGTTCGGGTGCAACATAGGTTTTCAATACTTAACAAAAATTTCAAAATTAACGAATATAATAAATAATTATTTTACCTTTTCAGAATTTTTATGTTGTTGGTTGTCATTTTCTTTGAAAAAGAAGTTTCTAAATATATCGCAACGAATAGATGGAAACACTTATGTTGTTATAATTTATTAGTTTTAGTATTATTTTTATTACGATTGAGGTGGATAGTACATATGTAAGGCTGCTTTATTCTAGTAAAATTACCATCATAAATTATATAAGAATTCACCCGTAATTAAAAAAAATTATTTCTCTATTATAGGCAAACATTACAAATTTGGTACCAGCAGTCATTACAATTTTAACGGAAGAACTATAAAGAAATATAAACAAACAAAAATTCACACGGCGGCAGCCGACACATTATTGAGACAACATGAGAAACGAGAGCGCTGGGAAGAGGCGCACAAGCGCAGTCACTGGGCACATGTGTCACCTCCAAGAGTACAGACCAATGAGACGGCCTAAGGGGCCCACCTACTCAGGGGCGTGTGTCATTGAGGCGGGAATAGCTGGTGCTGCTAGCGCGGTGTCGCCTCTAAGCGCGCAGTCTTCTCGTCGTGCACAGAGACACCATGAGACATTATGCTCGTCATGGTGGCTGAATAATTATTGCTTTAAGTAGTGGTGTGTGTGGAATCAGGACTTTCTATTGCGGTGTTTGTAGAATCATGTTATAATGATTGTGGGATCATTAATTACCGTTGTGGTATTTATAGAATCACTACTTTATGTTGTGATAATTTTAAAATCATTACTTACTGTTGTGATGTTTGTTGAGTCATTTCTTTCTGTTGTAGTGTTTGTAGACACATTATTTTCCGTTGTAGGGGTTTGTAGAAACATTACTTTCTGTTTTGGGGTTTGTAGAATCTTTACATTTAGAAGTGATGTTTGTATACTCATGACTTTCTGTTGTGGAGTTTGTAGGATCATTACTTTCTGTGGTGGTGTTTGTAGAATCATAGGTTTATGTTGCGATTTTTGTAGAATCACTACTATCTGTTGTGATGTTTGCAGACTCATTTATTTATATGGTAGTGTTTGTAGACTCATTACTTTCTGTAGTGGTATTTGAAGAATCATTGCTTTCTGGGGTTGTGTTTGTAGAGTCATTAGTTTCTGTTGTGATGTTTGAAGGAACATTACTTTCTATGGTGGTGTTTGTAGAATCATTAATTTCTGTTGTAGTGTTTGTAGAATCATCACTTTCTGTCGTGGTGTTTGAAGACTCATTAATTTATGTGGTGCTGTTTGTAGAATCATTACTTTCTGTTGTGGTGTTTGTAGAATCATCACTTTCTGTCATGGTGTTTGAAGACTCATTACTTTCTGTGATGCTGTTTGTAGAATCATTACTTTCTGTTGTGGTGTTTGTAGAATCATTACTTTCTGTTGTGGTGTTTGTAGAATCATTACTTTCTGTTGTGGTGTTTGTAGAAACATTACTTTCTGTTGTAGTGTTCGTAGAACCATCACTTTCTGTCGTGGTGTTTGAAGACTCATTACTTTCTGTGGTGCTGTTTGTAGAATCATTACTCTCTGTTGTGGTGTTTGTAGGATCATTACTTTCTGTTGTAGTGTTCGTAGAACCATCACTTTCTGTCGTGGTGTTTGAAGACTCATTAATTTCTGTGGTGCTGTTTGTAGAATCATTACTTTCTGTTGTGGTGTTTGTAGAATCATCACTTTCTGTCATGGTGTTTGAAGACTCATTACTTTCTGTGGTGCTGTTTGTAGAATTATTACTCTCTGTTGTGGTGTTTGTAGAATCATTACTTTCGGTTGTTGTATTTGTAGAACCATCATTATTGTCAATGGTGCCTGTAGAAAATTCTGTTGTGGTTGCAGAAGCCACAGATGATGTTTGGGCACAAAGTGCTCCTAATTGCGGGTCTCTGTCCAGTACAAAGTTTATCACGTCCTGCAAGGACGACTCCAGTGTGTCGAGTACCCTGTCGAAGTTCCTGAGAATTGTGGAAAGAAGGTTATCGTCTGAAAGTTGAAAGTTATTTTCCCTGAATTCTCTAAGTTTGCATATTTGGTTCTGCGTGAAGTCGGGCAGGTCGAAGGACCCAGGGAACAGGAGAGGCAGTCCGTCAGCACTGGACAGCGACATCGCTGCCGCTGCCAGAATGAAGACGACCTTCATCTGAAAAACCCCCACATGCACCGCCCACTTAGTTCCACTGGAAGTCAAACACGACAAAAGGCCCTGATACATTGTAAGTTTCTGCAGTAAATTTACGGACTTTACACGAAGAATTTAACCCAAATAAACGAAGAATTCTTCGTAATTTCAAATAACTGAATCTTCATAGAAACTACGCTGTATTTCGACTTTTGAGTTGTATGTTTCGTTATAAATAGAGGTGATAAAAAGAATAGTGTTCTTGCTGTAGACTTAACCAGTTTTTTAATAATATTTTGTTAACATACCATTATTGTTCTTTGGGATTCATGTTCTGTGTCCGTAAATTTACGAATAACACAGCAGATTTACGAAGATACCTGGATAATTTTCAACCAGCTTTCTTTGTAAATTGCAGGTGAAAATTTTTACAGTAAGGCATGCTAACAAACTATCTGATTCCAGCCTGACTAATGCACGAGCCTGTGTTCAGGGCAACTTCAACTACTTATGTGATATAATACATTTTTATAATGCTAGTTCTTTGAAAGAACCTTGCAGTGGGCTGTAGCACGGAAGATTCCCAAATGTTCACATGACAATCATCAGATCAGAATAGACATCTTTCAGTTTGTCACAAAGCTTAAGCATCGCGCTTTCTCCAACGCCGCCCACGTCATTTATATTATATTTTTCTGTTTATTTCAAAACTTTTGTATGTGTTGTAATATAAAATCTGAGTTCTTATAAATTGGAAACTATCTCTTAAGTAATTCATTATAATTTGAAGGATAAATATTACTTTATGACCAGCTGCAGTAGGCGGTTTCAAATTCTGTTTTGTAGCTAAGCGTTGTTATGCACTGTAAACGGGCCTTACCTATCAAATTCTTTATTATGTAGAATAAAGAGATCTAATTTGATAAGACTCGAATGTACTTAGACTCGTTCTGGTGTATTTATATGATAAGAACAAAAGAACGAATCATTTATTTTAATTTGTGGGCGCCACAACTTCTAAGAAGTTGAAATTATGAATAATCATTGCAATTACTTCTGTTTGAATTAATTAGTAAGACACACCATTAATTAAAATATGTTTATTATTGTCCGGACTAATTCAGTGGTAGAGTTGGGTATGTCGTGGAAAAGTTCGTAAAATCTTAGATTAGCTAGTATATTAAGGTTTCGTGAATTTTTAACTCAAGTTGTTACTAACTTCAACAATCTGGTAGTATGTAAAACATTTAGTAAGAGATTTCAAGTGATTTTAATTATTCCCGCGTGTCAGTTTTGCAAGCTAGTAAGTGTGGTGATATTCATGCATCATTATATATCCAACCTGTGATTATAGTTCCGTGGTAACGAACTAGGATTTACTAGATTCGCCTTCTCTCAGCCAGGAACTCAGCAATGAATCGGCTGCGTCTTCGTCCTTGGCACGCCCATTCGCAGTCTTACACCTTCGTCCTGGGAACGCCTAGTATGGACTAGTAGTCTTCGTACTGGAAACGCCTTTCGTAGTTTCAAACTTCGTCCTGGAATCGCCTCTAGATGATGGTCTTCGTCCTAGGAACGCCTATCGTTGATCGTCTTCGTCTTCTTTCTTCGTACTGGAAACGCCTATATGATTTCAGTCTTCTTAGTTCAGATTCGCAGTCTTCTTCCTGGTATCGCCTTGTAGTACTCAATTCTTCTTATAATTAATAATTCTTCCTTATTTCAATATCTTTCTTCAAATTCTTAATATTATTCATGTTTAATATCATTTCTTTATAATTATTCAAAATATTTCAACAGTTATAAATTCAATTACTTCAGTCATCAAAATCATGTCTTTCCTGTTCGAAGTTCATATATCAAGTCTCCTTCATTTTCTCTATTCATTCCAAACAAAACTTTTATTAACGAGCTATAATTTTTGTTAAATGTTTTCCACCAATACCAGATTGTTTTACAAATATTTGTCATATAATATTACATATGAACTGTGAACAAAATCTATTCTTATTCGTCAAACAAATATCATTACTTGAGCAAAGAAGTTTTTCCTTCAAAGATATAAATACAAATTACTGATTTTAAGGTTCATAGAGAAATAAGCTGTGTAGTGAAGTGAAAGTATAAATATGCTACATTAATTTTGTTCATCCATCTTGTTATGTGAAATTAACAAGTCCAACCTTTATAACTGTCACATATCTTTTTATTTATCTACAATGATACTTGGATAACTCATGTTTGTTACATAAATTTTTTTACAATTACATCGTGATAAATAAATGTTGTGAAATCTTTCACATGTCTTGCCAATACAAAATTTTTAAACAAAATATTTCTTGAAACTGTAAACACAGTGGCATTTATTTTGCTTCGGAGAAAATATGACAACTTTCAATGTTCTGAAATTTAGCGTTATCATCGAAATAATGGAAGGCCAATGAATTAAAACCCATGTTATACAGGATTAGCATAAATGATTCATTCGTTTTGAAGAGGCTATATTTTCAAAAGTAGGACATGTACACACATGGAAGCTATTTGAAAAGAAACACAAACTCACCAAGTTTTTACACCCTACAAATGTTCGATATGTGCCCCTTTGGTTACATGACACACATCCAGACGATACTCGAGCTCATTCCATACATTTAGTAGCATAGTCCTGTCAATGGTCTGCACTGCAGCACTGATGCGTTCTTTGAGCTCAACTAAGGATTGCGGTAGTGGGGGTACGTAGACAATGTCTTTAATGTATCCCCACAGGAAAAAGTCGCAGGGCGTTAAATCTGGAGATCTGGGAGGCCAGGGGAACAAAGCTTGGTCATCCTCACACATACGCCCAATCCAGCGATGCGGAAGTTCATTGTTTAGGTAGTCACGAACTGGGATGTACCAATGAGGGGGTGCCCCATCTTGCTGGAAAACAAAGTCCCTTAAGTCAGCACTGAGTTGCGGGAACAACCACAACTGCAACATATCCAGGTAACATGTACCGGTCACAGTTCGCTCAGCGAAGACAAATGGCCCATACACCTTTGTTAATGACACTGCACAGAAAACATTCACCTTTGGCGAATCTCTTTCAACTGTCACGACTGCATGTTGATTCTCGCTGCCCCAGACACGCACATTATGACGATTCACTTTCCCATATAAGTGAAAAGTTGCTTCATCGCTGAATATCAAATTGGTGGCGAAATCCTCGTCCTCCAATTCTTCCTGCATGGTGAAGCAAAATTCTAGTCGACGGGCATAATCCTGCGGCTTTAATTGTTGCAGAAGCTGCACACGGTACGGTTTGAAATGCAAACATTGACGCAGAATCTTCCACACAGTTTTTGTGGTATTCCAAGTTCACGGCTTGCGCGGGCCGTTGATTTTTTTGGGCTACGCAAGAAACTATCCCTCACTCTCTCCACTGTTTCTTCTGGCACTCTTGGTCGACCAGTGCTTTTCCCTTTACACAAGCAACCAGTGTCCTTGAATTGCCGATACCACCGCAAAATGCTTTGTTTACATGGTGGTTCTTTTCCATACTCTCTTCTCTAAGCGCGTTGCACAGCTATGACAGACGAACATCTGGCATATTCAAGCACACAAAAACTCTTTTCGTGCTGTCCCTCCATTTTCGACCGATACTACCTTTGTACTGCCACACACCCAATCGGAAAGATAATGTACTAGTGCTGCCACCTGGAACACACAATATGAAATTTGTGAGTTTGTGGTTCTATTCATATAGCTTTCATGTGTTTACATGTCCTACTTTTGAAAATATAGCCTTTTCAAAACGAATGAATCATTTATGCTAACCCTGTATATAAAAAATATTTCATGTTACCAATAACTTACGATGATAACGAAATGGGTAATTTAGATTTGCAGTTACTCTCAAGTTCGTTAGAACAACTCAATTTTAAACTATTTATACTATTAATAAGGTCATTTATAATGCATTTAAATCTTATTGATTACAGATACTAGTATTAATTTAACTTGTATTAAAACTTAAGATATGATTTTTGTATACGCATATTATAAAGGTAACGTTACTCTTTATAGCAAGGAGTAATGAACGATTTAAATTCAAGGAATATGTTTGTTTTTCTCTAAGCTTTCATACGAAATGTCATGTAAAAGTTTTAACGTGTGGTTTAGTTTTGTTTTATCTCTGGTTGTTTGGTTTTTTTTTTAAAAAAAGAAAGAAAAAATGTAAAAGTAGAGAAGATAAAATAATTTAAAACTTGAATTATAATTTTATTTTATGATGTTATAGATGTGACTAGAGGTAAAATTGCTGGATTGTAAGTGTTGAAATAGCTTGGGAAGTTGGGATTTGTCGAAATCCTTGAAGATAAACTTTAAACTACAGCGACGTGAAGCATGGTGCAGGAGCAAGATAAGGAATAGACGTTGGGTTGATGAAGCTACCAGACGACTACTGGTAGTATTGTGCCATCATCGGGACGATGAAGTGTCGCAGGAGTGTTCCATCTGGTGTTCATGTACTGCCTACATCGGTATACATTTCCAGGTATTAATATAGAGATCGCTCTACCAAAGGACCTGTTATATTAAAGAACTTCTATAAGGTTGGTCAGTTGGTTGAGATATGGAGAACTGTAAAATTTTACTATTTATAATTATTCAAACTGGAATCGTACTCCAATATAATCATAATTGCACTAGTGAAGGGCCATTTGTTTATAATAAAATAGTAAGAAGTCAGTCGATTACTAGTAAGGATGAGTAGTAGTTTGATACCCGTATGATTGACACTTGTTTAATGTCTGATTTTAGTTTCTTTATCTCCACTTGTACAACCCCAGAGGAAAAAAACTCCGACTGAGTTAACTAAAGCTTGGCAAAAATAATATATAATTATTAACTCTGAGTACCACCTACCTTGAGCATTGGTATAATATAACTATTATCCAAAATCTACTAAAGGGAGTTGTATAATATGTTTTGAAAAATATAAATTTTAATGCATTTTATTGAGTTACAAATTGTTCTTGGTTATGTTAGCAATCTGTTAGCAAAGAGAGAGATTATGCTGAAGGGAATCTACATTGGCTTCAACAGTTACTTACGCCGTGCCAGGTTTTTGACTTGTAATATTGAAAATTTTGCCTCCAACAACGCACTGATCACACGTCTACAGGTTTCTAAAGCCCTTGACGCAGAGGTTATTGACAATGTCATTACATCGGTAGTCATTTCCGAAATTGAATGCAGTACTAAACACTATTGACTTTACAGGGGACATTATTTGCATCAGCCAGTAGCATAAAATTCAGGCATTACGTTATAAACTACAATCTAACTTAGCCAAAATTTTGAAAAAAAAAAAATAATCGAAAGAAAATTATTTAGACCTAAAATCTATAGAAACCAAATAGTATGATTTCGTTTTAAATCGATCCCCATTATATCCCAGATCAGCCACAGCAAGCTGGGATAGTCACTGGACCCAGTCAACAACCTTGTCAACAATGACGAGACAATTGTAACAAGAACAGGAAAATCAACAGACAAACGAAAACCTTGGAAAATACGGCGACAAATAGACAAACCCAAAGATGAAACTTAACATATTCTGGTCAACAAATCGACGTTGTAGGCTACCTGAGACAAAATAGTTGGCTTCCTTGTTGTCTGTCCCTGTAGTTTCTTCTATGGCATACAAAACGTGTGTCAAACATATTATGTGAAATATGTAGTATCACAAATAATTTTTATTTTAATATTTAGTGTTTTTTGCACATGAATTTTATTAAGTCATACATTAATCATATTTAATTATCCAAAGTTTTAGCCTTATAAATAAATAAAACTAAATGTCTTTTATAAAAATTAAAGGAAATCTCTATGTCGCTCTCAGCTGCGCTGCACTGCTCACTCATGTGGAATAGACGTGTGGAATAACGGTTCGTATGGAGCGTACGTCTCAAAAACTCTATTATTTTAGTGCATTATTCATTAATAAATAAAATTTATTATTCCCAAAAACCTAAAAAAAATCAGGTTTCTATGATTACTGTAAAGCTTAGTTTTCATTATTTAAGGCATAATATACTTCACTTAAAAAAATCAATAAGAATTTTACTTACAAACGATTCATACAAAAGAGTACAACAAGCAATTGCATGTTTTTTTTAGTACATACTGGAAATTATATAGAAATATCCTTAAAGTTGATAAATACCAATCATGTTCAAAAACTCGAAATATAAGAAGGAAATAACTAAGATTACTTCCTCCTCAACTAACTCCTATTGCAATATCCAGCCAGAGAGCGCCGTTCACCGACTCCTCCTAGTGCAATAACCAGCCAGAGAGCGCCGCTCACCGACTCCTCCCAGTGCAATAACCAGCCAGAGAGCGCCGCTCGCCGACTCCTCCTAGTGCAATAACCAGCCAGAGAGCACTGCTCACCGACTCCTCCTAGTGCAATAACCAGCCAGAGAGCACCGTTCACCGACTCCTCCCAGTGCAATAACCAGCCAGAGAGCGCCGTTCACTGACTCCTCCTAGTGCAATAACCAGCCAGAGAGCGCCGCTCACCGACTCCTCCTAGTGCAATAACCAGCCAGAGAGCGCCGCTCACCGACTCCTCCTAGTGCAATAACCAGCCAGAGAGCGCCGCTCACCGACTCCTCCTAGTGCAATAACCAGCCAGAGAGCGCCGCTCACCGACTCCTCCTAGTGCAATAACCAGCCAGAGAGCGCCGCTCACCGACTCCTCCTAGTGCAATAACTAGCCAGAGAGCGCCGCTCACCGACTCCTCCTAGTGCAATAACCAGCCAGAGAGCGCCGCTCACCGACTCCTCCTAGTGCAATAACCAGCCAGAGAGCGCCGTTCACCGACTGCTCACAGTGCAATAACCAGCCAGAGAACGCCGCTCACCTACTCCTCCTAGTGCAATAACCAGCCAGAGAGCGCCGTTCACCGACTGCTCACAGTGCAATAACCAGCCAGAGAGCGCCGCTCACCGACTCCTCCTAGTACAATAACCAGCCAGAGAGCGCCGTCAACCGACTCCTCCTAGTGCAATAACCAGCCAGAGAACGCCGCTCACCTACTCCTCCTAGTGCAATAACCAGCCAGAGAACGCCGCTCACCTACTCCTCCTAGTGCATTAACCAGCCAGAGAGCGCCGCTCACCGACTCCTCACAGTGCAATAACCAGCCAGAGAGCGCCGTTCTCCGACTCCTCCTAGTGCAATAACCAGCCAGAGAGCGCCGCTCACCGACTCCTCCTAGTGCAATAACCAGCCAGAGAGCGCCGTTCACTGACTCCTCCTAGTGCAATAACCAGCCAGAGAGCGCCGCTCACCGACTCCTCCTAGTGCAATAACCAGCCAGAGAGCGCCGCTCACATACTCCTCCTAGTGCAACAACCAGCCAGAGAGCGCCGCTCACCGACTCCTCCTAGTGCAATAACCAGCCAGAGAGCGCCGTTCACCGACTCCTCACAGTGCAATAACCTGCCAGAGAGCGCCGCTCACCGACTCCTCCTAGTGCAATAACCAGCCAGAGAGCGCCGCTCACCTACTCCTCCTAGTGCAATAACCAGCCAGAGAGCGCCGCTCACCGACTCCTCCTAGTGCAATAACCAGCCAGAGAGCGCCGTTCACCGACTCCTCACAGTGCAATAACCAGACAGAGGGCGCTGCTCACCGACTCCTCCTAGTGCAATAACCAGCCAGAGAGCGCCGCTCACCGACTCCTCCTAGTGCAATAACCAGCCAGAGAGCGCCGCTCACCGACTCCTCCTAGTGCAATAACCAGCCAGAGAGCGCCGTTCACCGACTCCTCCTAGTGCAATAACCAGCCAGAGAGCGCCGTTCACCGACTCCTCCTAGTGCAATAACCAGCCAGAGAACGCCGCTCATTTACTCCTCCTAGTGCAATAACCAGCCAGAGAGCGCCGGTCACCGACTCCTCCTAGTGCAATAACCAGCCAGAGTACGCCGCTCACCGACTCCTCCTAGTGCAATAACCAGCCAGAGAGCGCCGTTTACCGACTCCTCACAGTGCAATAACCAGCCAGAGAGCGCCGCTCACCGACTCCTCCTAGTGCAATAACCAGCCAGAGAGCGCCGCTCACCTACTCCTCCTAGTGCAATAACCAGCCAGAGAGCGCCGCTCACCGACTCCTCCTATTGCAATAACCAGCCAGAGAGCGCCGTTCACCGACTCCTCACAGTGCAATAACCAGACAGAGGGCGCTGCTCACCGACTCTCCCTAGTGCAATAACCAGCCAGAGAGCGCCGCTCACCGACTCCTCCTAGTGCAATAACCAGCCAGAGAGCGCCGCTCACCGACTCCTCCTAGTGCAATAACCAGCCAGAGAGCGCCGTTCACCGACTCCTCCTAGTGCAATAACCAGCCAGAGAGCGCCGTTCACCGACTCCTCCTAGTGCAATAACCAGCCAGAGAACGCCGCTCATTTACTCCTCCTAGTGCAATAACCAGCCAGAGAGCGCCGGTCACCGACTCCTCCTAGTGCAATCACCAGCCAGAGTACGCCACTCACCGACTCCTCCTAGTGCAATAACCAGCCAGAGAGCGCCGTTCACCGACTCCTCACAGTGCAATAACCAGCCAGAGAGCGCCGCTCACCGAATCCTCCTAGTACAATAACCAGCCAGAGAGCGCCGCTCACCTACTCCTCCTAGTGCAATAACCAGCCAGAGAGCGCCGCTCACCGACTCCTCCTAGTGCAATAACCAGCCAGAGAGCACCGTTCACCGACTCCTCACAGTGCAATAACCAGCCAGAGAGCACCGTTCACCGACTCCTCCCAGTGCAATAACCAGCCAGAAAGCGCCGTTCACTGACTCCTCCTAGTGCAATAACCAGCCAGAGAGCGCCACTCACCGACTCCTACTAGTGCAATAACCAGCCAGAGAGCGCCTTTTACCGACTCCTCCTAGTGCAATAACCAGCCAGAGAACGCCGCTCACCGACTCCTCCTAGTGCAATAACCAGCCAGAGAGCGCCGCTCACCGACTCCTCCTAGTGCAATAACCAGCCAGATAACGCCGCTCACCGACTCCTCCTAGTGCAATAACCAGCCAGAGAGCACCGCTCACCGACTCCTCACAGTGCAATAACCAGACAGAGAGCGCCGTTCACCGACTCCTCCTAGTGTAATAACCAGCCAGTGAGCGCCGTTCACCGACTCCTCCTAGTGCAATAACCAGCCAGAGAGCGCCGCTCACCGACTCCTCCTAGTACAATAACCAGCCAGAGAGCGCCGTTCACCGACTCCTCACAGTGCAATAACCAGCCAGAGAGCACCGCTCACCGACTCCTCACAGTGCAATAACCAGCCAGAGAGCACCGCTCACCGACTCCTCCTAGTACAATAACCAGCCAGAGAGCGCCGTTCACCGACTCCTCCCAGTGCAATAACCAGCCAGAGAGCGCCGCTCACCGACTCCTCACAGTGCAATAACCAGCCAGAGAGCGCCACTCACCGACTCCTCCTAGTACAATAACCAGCCAGAGAGCGCCGCTCACCGACTCCTCCTAGTACAATAACCAGCCAGAGAGCGCCGTTCACCGACTCCTCCCAGTGCAATAACCAGCCAGAGAGCGCCGCTCACCGACTCGTCACAGTGCAATAACCAGCCAGAGAGCGCCGCTCACCGACTCCTCCTAGTACAATAACCAGCCAGAGAGCGCCGCTCACCGACTCCTCCTAGTGCAATAACCAGCCAGAGGGCGCCGCTCACCGACTCCTCCTAGTACAATAACCAGCCAGAGAGCGCCGTTCACCGACTCCTCCCAGTGCAATAACCAGCCAGAGAGCGCCGCTCACCGACTCCTCACAGTGCAATAACCAGCCAGAGAGCGCCGCTCACCGACTCCTCCTAGTACAATAACCAGCCAGAGAGCGCCGCTCACCGACTCCTCCTAGTACAATAACCAGCCAGAGAGCGCCGTTCACCGACTCCTCCCAGTGCAATAACCAGCCAGAGAGCGCCGCTCACCGTTTCCTCACAGTGCAATAACCAGCCAGAGAGCGCCGCTCACCGACTCCTCCTAGTACAATAACCAGCCAGAGAGCGCCGCTCACCGACTCCTCCTAGTACAATAACCAGCCAGAGAGCGCCGTTCACCGACTCCTCCCAGTGCAATAACCAGCCAGAGAGCGCCGCTCACCGACTCGTCACAGTGCAATAACCAGCCAGAGAGCGCCGCTCACCGACTCCTCCTAGTACAATAACCAGCCAGAGAGCGCCGCTCACCGACTCCTCCTAGTACAATAACCAGCCAGAGAGCGCCGTTCACCGACTCCTCCCAGTGCAATAACCAGCCAGAGAGCGCCGCTCACCGACTCCTCACAGTGCAATAACCAGCCAGAGAGCGCCGCTCACCGACTCCTCCTAGTACAATAACCAGCCAGAGAGCGCCGCTCACCGACTCCTCCTAGTACAATAACCAGCCAGAGAGCGCCGTTCACCGACTCCTCCCAGTGCAATAACCAGCCAGTGAGCGCCGCTCACCGACTCGTCACAGTGCAATAACCAGCCAGAGAGCGCCGCTCACCGACTCCTCCTAGTACAATAACCAGCCAGAGAGCGCCGCTCACCGACTCCTCCTAGTGCAATAACCAGCCAGAGAGCGCCGCTCACCGACTCCTACTAGTGCAATAACCAGCCAGAGAGCGCCTTTTACCGACTCCTCCTAGTGCAATAACCAGCCAGAGAACGCCGCTCACCGACTCCTCCTAGTGCAATAACCAGCCAGAGAGCGCCGCTCACCGACTCCTCCTAGTGCAATAACCAGCCAGAGAGCGCCGCTCACCGACTCCTCACAGTGAAATAACCAGACAGAGGGCGCTGCTCACCGACTCCTTCTAGTGCATTAACCAGCCAGAGAGCGCCGCTCACCGACTCCTCCTAGTGCAATAACTAGCCAGAGAGCGCCGTTCACCGACTCCTCACAGTGCAATAACCAGCCAGAGAGCGCTGCTCACCGACTCCTTCTAGTGCATTAACCAGACAGAGGGCGCTGCTCACCGACTCCTCCTAGTGCAATAACCAGACAGAGGGCGCTGCTCACCGACTCCTCCTAGTGCAATAACCAGCCAGAGAGCGCCGCTCAACGACTCTTCCTAGTGCAATAACCAGCCAGAGAGCGCCGTTCACCGACTCCTCCTAGTGCAATAACCAGCCAGAGAGCGCCGCTCACCGACTCTTCCTAGTGCAATAATCAGCCAGAGAGCACCGTTCACCGACTCCTCCTAGTGCAATAACCAGCCAGAGAGCGCCGTTCACCGACTCCTCCTAGTGCAATAACCAGCCAGAGAGCGCCGCTCACCGACTCCTCCTAGTGCAATAACCAGCCAATGAGCGCCGCTCACCGACTCCTCACAGTGCAAAAACCAGACAGAGAGCGCCGTTCACCGACTCCTCCTAGTGCAATAACCAGCCAGAGAGCGCCGCTCACCGACTCCTCCTAGTACAATAACCAGCCAGAGAGCGCCGTTCACCGACTCCTCACAGTGCAATAACCAGCCAGAGAGCACCGCTCACCGACTCCTCACAGTGCAATAACCAGCCAGAGAGCACCGCTCACCGACTCCTCCTAGTACAATAACCAGCCAGAGAGCGCCGTTCACCGACTCCTCCCAGTGCAATAACCAGCCAGAGAGCGCCGCTCACCGACTCCTCACAGTGCAATAACCAGCCAGAGAGCGCCACTCACCGACTCCTCCTAGTACAATAACCAGCCAGAGAGCGCCGCTCACCGACTCCTCCTAGTACAATAACCAGCCAGAGAGCGCCGTTCACCGACTCCTCCCAGTGCAATAACCAGCCAGAGAGCGCCGCTCACCGACTCGTCACAGTGCAATAACCAGCCAGAGAGCGCCGCTCACCGACTCCTCCTAGTACAATAACCAGCCAGAGAGCGCCGCTCACCGACTCCTCCTAGTGCAATAACCAGCCAGAGGGCGCCGCTCACCGACTCCTCCTAGTACAATAACCAGCCAGAGAGCGCCGTTCACCGACTCCTCCCAGTGCAATAACCAGCCAGAGAGCGCCGCTCACCGACTCCTCACAGTGCAATAACCAGCCAGAGAGCGCCGCTCACCGACTCCTCCTAGTACAATAACCAGCCAGAGAGCGCCGCTCACCGACTCCTCCTAGTACAATAACCAGCCAGAGGGCGCCGTTCACCGACTCCTCCCAGTGCAATAACCAGCCAGAGAGCGCCGCTCACCGTTTCCTCACAGTGCAATAACCAGCCAGAGAGCGCCGCTCACCGACTCCTCCTAGTACAATAACCAGCCAGAGAGCGCCGCTCACCGACTCCTCCTAGTACAATAACCAGCCAGAGAGCGCCGTTCACCGACTCCTCCCAGTGCAATAACCAGCCAGAGAGCGCCGCTCACCGACTCGTCACAGTGCAATAACCAGCCAGAGAGCGCCGCTCACCGACTCCTCCTAGTACAATAACCAGCCAGAGAGCGCCGCTCACCGACTCCTCCTAGTACAATAACCAGCCAGAGAGCGCCGTTCACCGACTCCTCCCAGTGCAATAACCAGCCAGAGAGCGCCGCTCACCGACTCCTCACAGTGCAATAACCAGCCAGAGAGCGCCGCTCACCGACTCCTCCTAGTACAATAACCAGCCAGAGAGCGCCGCTCACCGACTCCTCCTAGTACAATAACCAGCCAGAGAGCGCCGTTCACCGACTCCTCCCAGTGCAATAACCAGCCAGTGAGCGCCGCTCACCGACTCGTCACAGTGCAATAACCAGCCAGAGAGCGCCGCTCACCGACTCCTCCTAGTACAATAACCAGCCAGAGAGCGCCGCTCACCGACTCCTCCTAGTGCAATAACCAGCCAGAGAGCGCCGCTCACCGACTCCTACTAGTGCAATAACCAGCCAGAGAGCGCCTTTTACCGACTCCTCCTAGTGCAATAACCAGCCAGAGAACGCCGCTCACCGACTCCTCCTAGTGCAATAACCAGCCAGAGAGCGCCGCTCACCGACTCCTCCTAGTGCAATAACCAGCCAGAGAGCGCCGCTCACCGACTCCTCACAGTGAAATAACCAGACAGAGGGCGCTGCTCACCGACTCCTTCTAGTGCATTAACCAGCCAGAGAGCGCCGCTCACCGACTCCTCCTAGTGCAATAACTAGCCAGAGAGCGCCGTTCACCGACTCCTCACAGTGCAATAACCAGCCAGAGAGCGCTGCTCACCGACTCCTTCTAGTGCATTAACCAGACAGAGGGCGCTGCTCACCGACTCCTCCTAGTGCAATAACCAGACAGAGGGCGCTGCTCACCGACTCCTCCTAGTGCAATAACCAGCCAGAGAGCGCCGCTCAACGACTCTTCCTAGTGCAATAACCAGCCAGAGAGCGCCGTTCACCGACTCCTCCTAGTGCAATAACCAGCCAGAGAGCGCCTCTCACCGACTCTTCCTAGTGCAATAATCAGCCAGAGAGCACCGTTCACCGACTCCTCCTATTGCAATAACCAGCCAGAGAGCGCCGTTCACCGACTCCTCCTAGTGCAATAACCAGCCAGAGAGCGCCGCTCACCGACTCCTCCTAGTGCAATAACCAGCCAATGAGCGCCGCTCACCGACTCCTCACAGTGCAAAAACCAGACAGAGAGCGCCGTTCACCGACTCCTCCTAGTGCAATAACCAGCCAGAGAGCGCCGTTCACTGACTCCTCCTAGTGCAATAACCAGCTAGAGAGCGCCGCTCACCGATTCCTCCTAGTACAATAACCAGCCAGGGAGCGCCGTTCACCGACTCCTCACAGTGCAATAACCAGCCAGAGAGCGCCGCTCACCGACTCCTTCTAGTACAATAACCAGCTAGAGAGCGCCGCTCACCGACTCCTCCTAGTACAATAACCAGCCAGAGAGCGCCGTTCACCGACTCCTCACAGTGCAATAACCAGACAGAGGGCGCTGCTCACCGACTCCTCCTAGTGCAATAACCAGACAGAGGGCGCTGCTCACCGACTCCTCCTAGTGCAATAACCAGACAGAGGGCGCTGCTCACCGACTCCTCCTAGTGCAATAACCAGCCAGAGAGCGCCGCTCACCGACTCCTCCTAGTGCAATAACAAGCCAGAGAGCGCCGCTCACCGACTCCTCCTAGTGCAATAACCAGCCAGAGAGCGCCTTTTACCGACTCCTCCTAGTGCAATAACCAGCCAGAGAGCGCCGCTCACCGACTCCTCCTAGTGCAATAACCAGCCAGAGAGCGCCTTTTACCGACTCCTCACAGTGCAATAACCAGCCAGAGAGCGCCGTTCACCGACTCCTCCTAGTGCAATAACCAGCCAGAGAGCGCCGCTCACCGACTCCTCCTAGTGCAATAACCAGCCAATGAGCGCCGCTCACCGACTCCTCACAGTGCAAAAACCAGACAGAGAGCGCCGTTCACCGACTCCTCCTAGTGCAATAACCAGCCAGAGAGCGCCGCTCACCGACTCCTCCTAGTACAATAACCAGCCAGAGAGCGCCGTTCACCGACTCCTCACAGTGCAATAACCAGCCAGAGAGCACCGCTCACCGACTCCTCACAGTGCAATAACCAGCCAGAGAGCACCGCTCACCGACTCCTCCTAGTACAATAACCAGCCAGAGAGCGCCGTTCACCGACTCCTCCCAGTGCAATAACCAGCCAGAGAGCGCCGCTCACCGACTCCTCACAGTGCAATAACCAGCCAGAGAGCGCCACTCACCGACTCCTCCTAGTACAATAACCAGCCAGAGAGCGCCGCTCACCGACTCCTCCTAGTACAATAACCAGCCAGAGAGCGCCGTTCACCGACTCCTCCCAGTGCAATAACCAGCCAGAGAGCGCCGCTCACCGACTCGTCACAGTGCAATAACCAGCCAGAGAGCGCCGCTCACCGACTCCTCCTAGTACAATAACCAGCCAGAGAGCGCCGCTCACCGACTCCTCCTAGTGCAATAACCAGCCAGAGGGCGCCGCTCACCGACTCCTCCTAGTACAATAACCAGCCAGAGAGCGCCGTTCACCGACTCCTCCCAGTGCAATAACCAGCCAGAGAGCGCCGCTCACCGACTCCTCACAGTGCAATAACCAGCCAGAGAGCGCCGCTCACCGACTCCTCCTAGTACAATAACCAGCCAGAGAGCGCCGCTCACCGACTCCTCCTAGTACAATAACCAGCCAGAGAGCGCCGTTCACCGACTCCTCCCAGTGCAATAACCAGCCAGAGAGCGCCGCTCACCGTTTCCTCACAGTGCAATAACCAGCCAGAGAGCGCCGCTCACCGACTCCTCCTAGTACAATAACCAGCCAGAGAGCGCCGCTCACCGACTCCTCCTAGTACAATAACCAGCCAGAGAGCGCCGTTCACCGACTCCTCCCAGTGCAATAACCAGCCAGAGAGCGCCGCTCACCGACTCGTCACAGTGCAATAACCAGCCAGAGAGCGCCGCTCACCGACTCCTCCTAGTACAATAACCAGCCAGAGAGCGCCGCTCACCGACTCCTCCTAGTACAATAACCAGCCAGAGAGCGCCGTTCACCGACTCCTCCCAGTGCAATAACCAGCCAGAGAGCGCCGCTCACCGACTCCTCACAGTGCAATAACCAGCCAGAGAGCGCCGCTCACCGACTCCTCCTAGTACAATAACCAGCCAGAGAGCGCCGCTCACCGACTCCTCCTAGTACAATAACCAGCCAGAGAGCGCCGTTCACCGACTCCTCCCAGTGCAATAACCAGCCAGTGAGCGCCGCTCACCGACTCGTCACAGTGCAATAACCAGCCAGAGAGCGCCGCTCACCGACTCCTCCTAGTACAATAACCAGCCAGAGAGCGCCGCTCACCGACTCCTCCTAGTGCAATAACCAGCCAGAGAGCGCCGCTCACCGACTCCTACTAGTGCAATAACCAGCCAGAGAGCGCCTTTTACCGACTCCTCCTAGTGCAATAACCAGCCAGAGAACGCCGCTCACCGACTCCTCCTAGTGCAATAACCAGCCAGAGAGCGCCGCTCACCGACTCCTCCTAGTGCAATAACCAGCCAGAGAGCGCCGCTCACCGACTCCTCACAGTGAAATAACCAGACAGAGGGCGCTGCTCACCGACTCCTTCTAGTGCATTAACCAGCCAGAGAGCGCCGCTCACCGACTCCTCCTAGTGCAATAACTAGCCAGAGAGCGCCGTTCACCGACTCCTCACAGTGCAATAACCAGCCAGAGAGCGCTGCTCACCGACTCCTTCTAGTGCATTAACCAGACAGAGGGCGCTGCTCACCGACTCCTCCTAGTGCAATAACCAGACAGAGGGCGCTGCTCACCGACTCCTCCTAGTGCAATAACCAGCCAGAGAGCGCCGCTCAACGACTCTTCCTAGTGCAATAACCAGCCAGAGAGCGCCGTTCACCGACTCCTCCTAGTGCAATAACCAGCCAGAGAGCGCCGCTCACCGACTCTTCCTAGTGCAATAATCAGCCAGAGAGCACCGTTCACCGACTCCTCCTAGTGCAATAACCAGCCAGAGAGCGCCGTTCACCGACTCCTCCTAGTGCAATAACCAGCCAGAGAGCGCCGCTCACCGACTCCTCCTAGTGCAATAACCAGCCAATGAGCGCCGCTCACCGACTCCTCACAGTGCAAAAACCAGACAGAGAGCGCCGTTCACCGACTCCTCCTAGTGCAATAACCAGCCAGAGAGCGCCGTTCACTGACTCCTCCTAGTGCAATAACCAGCTAGAGAGCGCCGCTCACCGATTCCTCCTAGTACAATAACCAGCCAGGGAGCGCCGTTCACCGACTCCTCACAGTGCAATAACCAGCCAGAGAGCGCCGCTCACCGACTCCTTCTAGTACAATAACCAGCTAGAGAGCGCCGCTCACCGACTCCTCCTAGTACAATAACCAGCCAGAGAGCGCCGTTCACCGACTCCTCACAGTGCAATAACCAGACAGAGGGCGCTGCTCACCGACTCCTCCTAGTGCAATAACCAGACAGAGGGCGCTGCTCACCGACTCCTCCTAGTGCAATAACCAGACAGAGGGCGCTGCTCACCGACTCCTCCTAGTGCAATAACCAGCCAGAGAGCGCCGCTCACCGACTCCTAGTGCAATAACAAGCCAGAGAGCGCCGCTCACCGACTCCTCCTAGTGCAATAACCAGCCAGAGAGCGCCTTTTACCGACTCCTCCTAGTGCAATAACCAGCCAGAGAGCGCCGCTCACCGACTCCTCCTAGTGCAATAACCAGCCAGAGAGCGCCTTTTACCGACTCCTCACAGTGCAATAACCAGCCAGAGAGCGCCGCTCACCGACTCCTCCTAGTGCAATAACCAGACAGAGGGCGCTGCTCACCGACTCCTCCTAGTGCAATAACCAGCCAGAGAGCGCCGCTCACCGACTCCTCCTAGTTCAATAACCAGCCAGAGAGCGCCGCTCACCGACTCCTCCTAGTGCAATAACCAGCCAGAGAGCGCCGCTCAACGACTCCTCCTAGTGCAATAACCAGCCAGAGAGCGCCTTTTACCGACTCCTCCTAGTGCAATAACCAGCCAGAGAGCGCCGCTCACCGACTCCTCCTAGTGCAATAACCAGCCAGAGAGCGCCGCTCACCGACTCCTCCTAGTGCAATAACCAGCCAGAGAGCGCCGCTCAACGACTCCTCCTAGTGCAATAACCAGCCAGAGAGCGCCTTTTACCGACTCCTCCTAGTGCAATAACCAGCCAGAGAGCGCCGCTCACCGACTCCTCCTAGTGCAATAACCAGCCAGAGAGCGCCGCTCACCGACTCCTCCTAGTGCAATAACCAGACAGAGGGCGCTGCTCACCGACTCCTCCTAGTGCATTAACCAGCCAGAGAGCGCCGCTCACCGACTCCTCCTAGTTCAATAACCAGCCAGAGAGCGCCGCTCACCGACTCCTCCTAGTGCAATAACCAGACAGAGGGCGCTGCTCACCGACTCCTCCTAGTGCATTAACCAGCCAGAGAGCGCCGCTCACCGACTCCTCCTAGTGCAATAACCAGACAGAGGGCGCTGCTCACCGACTCCTCCTAGTGCATTAACCAGCCAGAGAGCGCCGCCACCGACTCCTCCTAGTGCAATAACCAGACAGAGGGCGCTGCTCACCGACTCCTTCTAGTACAATAACCAGCCAGAGAGCGCCGCTCACCGACTCCTTCTAGTACAATAACCAGCCAGAGAGCGCCGTTCACCGACTCCTCACAGTGCAATAACCAGACAGAGGGCGCTGCTCACCGACTCCTCCTAGTGCATTAACCAGCCAGAGAGCGCCGCTCACCGACTCCTCCTAGTACAATAACCAGCCAGAGAGCGCCGCTCACCGACTCCTCTCAGTGCAATAACCAGACAGAGGGCGCTGCTCACCGACTCCTCCTAGTGCATTAACCAGCCAGAGAGCGCCGCTCACCGACTCCTCCTAGTGCAATAACCAGACAGAGGGCGCTGCTCACCGACTCCTCCTAGTGCATTAACCAGCCAGAGAGCGCCGCTCACCGACTCCTCCTAGTACAATAACCAGCCAGAGAGCGCCGCTCACCGACTCCTCTCAGTGCAATAACCATACAGAGGGCGCTGCTCACCGACTCCTCCTAGTGCATTAACCAGCCAGAGAGCGCCGCTCACCGACTCCTCCTAGTGCAATAACCAGACAGAGGGCGCTGCTCACCGACTCCTCCTAGTGCAATAACCAGCCAGAGAGCGCCGTTCACTGACTCCTCCTAGTGCAATAACCAGCCAGAGAGCGCCGCTCACCGACTCCTCCTAGTACAATAACCAGCCAGGGAGCGCCGTTCACCGACTCCTCACAGTGCAATAACCAGCCAGAGAGCGCCGCTCACCGACTCCTTCTAGTACAATAACCAGCCAGAGAGCGCCGCTCACCGACTCCTCCTAGTGCAATAACCAGCCAGAGAGCGCCGTTCACCGACTCCTCACAGTGCAATAACCAGACAGAGGGCGCTGCTCACCGACTCCTCCTAGTGCAATAACCAGCCAGAGAGCGCCGCTCACCGACTCCTCCTAGTGCAATAACCAGCCAGAGAGCGCCTTTTACCGACTCCTCCTAGTGCAATAACCAGCCAGAGAGCGCCGCTCACCGACTCCTCCTAGTGCAATAACCAGACAGAGGGCGCTGCTCACCGACTCCTCCTAGTGCAATAACCAGCCAGAGAGCGCCGCTCACCGACTCCTCCTAGTGCAATAACCAGACAGAGGGCGCCGCTCACCGACTCCTCCTAGTGCAATAACCAGACAGAGGGCGCTGCTCACCGACTCCTCCTAGTGCAATAACCAGCCAGAGAGCGCCGCTCACAGACTCCTCCTAGTGCAATAACCAGCCAGAGAGCGCCTTTTACCGACTCCTCACAGTGCAATAACCAGACAGAGGGCGTTGCTCACCGACTCCTCCTAGTGCATTAACCAGCCAGAGAGCGCCGCTCACCGACTCCTCCTAGTGCAATAACCAGACAGAGGGCGCTGCTCACCGACTCCTCCTAGTGCATTAACCAGCCAGAGAGCGCCGCTCACCGACTCCTCCTAGTGCAATAACCAGACAGAGGGCGCTGCTCACCGACTCCTCCTAGTGCATTAACCAGCCAGAGAGCGCCGCTCACCGACTCCTCCTAGTGCAATAACCAGACAGAGGGCGCTGCTCACCGACTCCTTCTAGTACAATAACCAGCCAGAGAGCGCCGCTCACCGACTCCTCCTAGTACAATAACCAGCCAGAGAGCGCCGTTCACCGACTCCTCACAGTGCAATAACCAGACAGAGGGCGCTGCTCACCGACTCCTCCTAGTGCATTAACCAGCCAGAGAGCGCCGCTCACCGACTCCTCCTAGTACAATAACCAGCCAGAGAGCGCCGCTCACCGACTCCTCACAGTGCAATAACCAGACAGAGGGCGCAGCTCACCGACTCCTCCTAGTGCATTAACCAGCCAGAGAACGCCGCTCACCGACTCCTCCTAGTGCAATAACCAGACAGAGGGCGCTGCTCACCGACTCCTCCTAGTGCAATAACCAGCCAGAGAGCGCCGTTCACTGACTCCTCCTAGTGCAATAACCAGCAAGAGAGCGCCGCTCACCGACTCCTCCTAGTACAATAACCAGCCAGGGAGCGCCGTTCACCGACTCCTCACAGTGCAATAACCAGCCAGAGAGCGCCGCTCACCGACTCCTTCTAGTCCAATAACCAGCCAGAGAGCGCCGCTCACCGACTCCTCCTAGTGCAATAACCAGCCAGAGAGCGCCGCTCACCGACTCCTCCTAGTGCAATAACCAGCCAGAGAGCGCCTTTTACCGACTCCTCCTAGTGCAATAACCAGCCAGAGAGCGCCGCTCACCGACTCCTCCTAGTGCAATAACCAGCCAGAGAGCGCCGTTAACCGACTCCTCCTAGTGCAATAACCAGCCAGAGAGCGCCGTTCACCGACTCCTCCTAGTGCAATAACCAGACAGAGGGCGCTGCTCACCGACTCCTCCTAGTGCAATAACCAGCCAGAGAGCGCCGCTCACCGACTCCTCCTAGTGCAATAACCAGCCAGAAAGCGCCGCTCACCGACTTCTCCTAGTGCAATAACCAGCCAGAGAGCGCCGCTCACCGACTCCTCACAGTGCAATAACCAGACAGAGGGCGCTGGTCACCGACTCCTCCTAGTGCATTAACCAGCCAGAGAGCGCCACTCACCGACTCCTCCTAGTGCAATAACCAGACAGAGGGCGCTGCTCACCGACTCCTCCTAGTGCAATAACCAGCCAGAGAGCGCCGTTCACTGACTCCTCCTAGTGCTATAACCAGCCAGAGAGCGCCGCTCACCGACTCCTCCTAGTACAATAACCAGCCAGGGAGCGCCGTTCACCGACTCCTCACAGTGCAATAACCAGCCAGAGAGCGCCGCTCACCGACTCCTTCTAGTACAATAACCAGCCAGAGAGCGCCGCTCACCGACTCCTCCTAGTGCAATAACCAGCCAGAGAGCGCCGTTCACCGACTCCTCACAGTGCAATAACCAGCCAGAGAGCGCCGCTCACCGACTCCTCCTAGTACAATAACCAGCCAGAGAGCGCCGCTCACCGACTACTCCTAGTGCAATAACCAGCCAGAGAGCGCCTTTTACCGACTCCTCCTAGTGCAATAACCAGCCAGAGAGCGCCGCTCAACGACTCCTCCTAGTGCAATAACCAGCCAGAGAGCGTCGTTAACCGACTCCTCCTAGTGCAATAACCAGCCAGAGAGCGCCGTTCACCGACTCCTCCTAGTGCAATAACCAGACAGAGGGCGCTGCTCACCGACTCCTCCTAGTGCAATAACCAGCCAGAGAGCGCCGCTCACCGACTTCTCCTAGTGCAATAACCAGCCAGAGAGCGCCGCTCACCGACTCCTCACAGTGCAATAACCAGACAGAGGGCGCTGCTCACCGACTCCTCCTAGTGCATTAACCAGCCAGAGAGCGCCGCTCACCGACTCCTCCTAGTGCAATAACCAGACAGAGGGCGCTGCTCACTGACTCCTCCTAGTGCAATAACCAGCCAGAGAGCGCCGTTCACTGACTCCTCCTAGTGCAATAACCAGCCAGAGAGCGCCGCTCACCGACTCCTCCTAGTACAATAACCAGCCAGGGAGCGCCGTTCACTGACTCCTCACAGTGCAATAACCAGCCAGAGAGCGCCGCTCACCGACTCCTTCTAGTACAATAACCAGCCAGAGAGCGCCGCTCACCGACTCCTCCTAGTGCAATAACCAGCCAGAGAGCGCCGTTCACCGACTCCTCACAGTGCAATAACCAGACAGAGGGCGCTGCTCACCGACTCATCCTAGTGCAATAACCAGCCAGAGAGCGCCGCTCACCGACTTCTCCTAGTGCAATAACCAGCCAGAGAGCGCCGTTCACTGACTCCTCCTAGTGCAATAACCAGCCAGAGAGCGCCGCTCACCGACTCCTCCTAGTGCAATAACCAGCCAGAGAGCGCCGCTCACCGACTCCTCCTAGTGCAATAACCAGCCAGAGAGCGCCGCTCACCGACTCCTCCTAGTGCAATAACCAGCCAGAGAGCGCCTTTTACCGACTCCTCCTAGTGCAATAACCAGCCAGAGAGCGCCGCTCACCGACTCCTCCTAGTGCAATAACCAGCCAGAGAGCGCCGTTAACCGACTCCTAGTGCAATAACCAGCCAGAGAGCGCCGTTCACCGACTCCTCCTAGTGCAATAACCAGACAGAGGGCGCTGCTCACCGACTCCTCCTAGTGCAATAACCAGCCAGAGAGCGCCGCTCACCGACTCCTCCTAGTGCAATAACCAGCCAGAGAGCGCCGCTCACCGACTTCTCCTAGTGCAATAACCAGCCAGAGAGCGCCGCTCACCGTCTCCTCCTAGTGCAATAACCAGCCAGAGAGCGCCGCTCACCGACTCCTCCTAGTGCAATAACCAGCCAGAGAGCGCCTTTTACCGACTCCTCCTAGTGCAATAACCAGCCAGAGAGCGCCGCTCACCGACTCCTCCTAGTGCAATAACCAGCCAGAGAGCGCCGCTCACCGACTTCTCCTAGTGCAATAACCAGCCAGAGAGCGCCGTTCACCGACTCCTCACAGTGCAATAACCAGACAGAGGGCGCTGCTCACCGACTCCTCCTAGTGCAATAACCAGCCAGAGAGCGCCGCTCACCGACTTCTCCTAGTGCAATAACCAGCCAGAGAGCGCCGCTCACCGACTTCTCCTAGTGCAATAACCAGCCAGAGAGCGCCGCTCACCGACTCCTCCTAGTGCAATAACCAGCCAGAGAGCGCCGCTCACCGACTCCTCCTAGTGCAATAACCAGCCAGAGAGCGCCTTTTACCGACTCCTCCTAGTGCAATAACCAGCCAGAGAGCGCCGCTCACCGACTCCTCCTAGTGCAATAACCAGCCAGAGAGCGCCGCTCACCGACTCCTCCTAGTGCAATAACCAGCCAGAGAGCGCCGCTCACCGACTCCTCCTAGTGCAATAACCAGCCAGAGAGCGCCGCTCACCGACTTCTCCTAGTGCAATAACCAGCCAGGGAGCGCCTTTTACCGACTCCTCCTAGTGCAATAACCAGCCAGAGAGCGCCGTTCACCGACTCCTCCTAGTGCAATAACCAGACAGAGAGCGCCGTTCACCGACTCCTCCTAGTGCAATAACCAGCCAGAGAGCGCCGTTCACCGACTCCTCCTAGTGCAATAACCAGCCAGAGAGCGCCGTTCACCGACTCCTCCTAGTGCAATAACCAGCCAGAGAGCGCCGTTCACCGACTCCTCCTAGTGCAATAACCAGCCAGAGAGCGCCGTTCACCGACTCCTCCTAGTGCAATAACCAGCCAGAGAGCGCCGTTCACCGACTCCTCCTAGTGCAATAACCAGCCAGAGAGCGCCGTTCACCGACTCCTCACAGTGCAATAACCAGACAGAGGGCGCTGCTCACCGACTCCTCCTAGTGCAATAACCAGCCAGAGAGCGCCGTTCACCGACTCCTCCTAGTGCAATAACCAGCCAGAGAGCGCCGCTCACCGACTCCTCCTAGTGCAATAACCAGCCAGAGAGCGCCGCTCACCGACTCCTCCTAGTGCAATAACCAGCCAGAGAGCGCCGCTCACCGACTCCTCCTAGTGCAATAACCAGCCAGAGAGCGCCGCTCACCGACTCCTCCTAGTGCAATAACCAGCCAGAGAGCGCCGCTCACCGACTCCTCCTAGTGCAATAACCAGCCAGAGAGCGCCGCTCACCGACTCCTCCTAGTGCAATAACCAGCCAGAGAGCGCCGCTCACCGACTCCTCCTAGTGCAATAACCAGCCAGAGAGCGCCGCTCACCGACTCCTCCTAGTGCAATAACCAGCCAGAGAGCGCCGCTCACCGACTCCTCCTAGTGCAATAACCAGCCAGAGAGCGCCGCTCACCGACTCCTCCTAGTGCAATAACCAGCCAGAGAGCGCCGCTTACCGACTCCTCCTAGTGCAATAACCAGCCAGAGAGCGCCGCTCACCGACTCCTCCTAGTGCAATAACCAGCCAGAGAGCGCCGCTCACCGACTCCTCCTAGTGCAATAACCAGCCAGAGAGCGCCGCTCACCGACTCCTCCTAGTGCAATAACCAGCCAGAGAGCGCCGCTCACCGACTCCTCCTAGTGCAATAACCAGCCAGAGAGCGCCGCTCACCGACTCCTCCTAGTGCAATAACCAGCCAGAGAGCGCCGTTCACCGACTCCTCCTAGTGCAATAACCAGCCAGAGAGCGCCGCTCACCGACTCCTCCTAGTGCAATAACCAGCCAGAGAGCGCCGCTCACCGACTCCTCCTAGTGCAATAACCAGCCAGAGAGCGCCGCTCACCGACTCCTCCTAGTGCAATAATCAGCCAGAGAGCGCCGCTCACCGACTCCTCCTAGTGCAATAACCAGCCAGAGAGCGCCGCTCACCGACTCCTCCTAGTGCAATAACCAGCCAGAGAGCGCCGCTCACCGACTCCTCCTAGTGCAATAACCAGCCAGAGAGCGCCGCTCACCGACTCCTCCTAGTGCAATAACCAGCCAGAGAGCGCCGTTCACCGACTCCTCCTAGTGCAATAACCAGCCAGAGAGCGCCGCTCACCGACTCCTCCTAGTGCAATAACCAGCCAGAGAGCGCCGCTCACCGACTCCTCCTAGTGCAATAACCAGCCAGAGAGCGCCGCTCACCGACTCCTCCTAGTGCAATAACCAGCCAGAGGGCGCTGCTCACCGACTCCTCCTAGTGCAATAACCAGCCAGAGAGCGCCGCTCACCGACTCCTCCTAGTGCAATAACCAGCCAGAGAGCGCCGCTCACCGACTCCTCCTAGTGCAATAACCAGCCAGAGAGCGCCGCTCACCGACTCCTCACAGTGCAATAACCAGACAGAGGGCGCTGGTCACCGACTCCTCCTAGTGCATTAACCAGCCAGAGAGCGCCGCTCACCGACTCCTCCTAGTGCAATAACCAGACAGAGGGCGCTGCTCACCGACTCCTCCTAGTGCAATAACCAGCCAGAGAGCGCCGTTCACTGACTCCTCCTAGTGCTATAACCAGCCAGAGAGCGCCGCTCACCGACTCCTCCTAGTACAATAACCAGCCAGGGAGCGCCGTTCACCGACTCCTCACAGTGCAATAACCAGCCAGAGAGCGCCGCTCACCGACTCCTTCTAGTACAATAACCAGCCAGAGAGCGCCGCTCACCGACTCCTCCTAGTGCAATAACCAGCCAGAGAGCGCCGTTCACCGACTCCTCACAGTGCAATAACCAGCCAGAGAGCGCCGCTCACCGACTCCTCCTAGTACAATAACCAGCCAGAGAGCGCCGCTCACCGACTACTCCTAGTGCAATAACCAGCCAGAGAGCGCCTTTTACCGACTCCTCCTAGTGCAATAACCAGCCAGAGAGCGCCGCTCAACGACTCCTCCTAGTGCAATAACCAGCCAGAGAGCGTCGTTAACCGACTCCTCCTAGTGCAATAACCAGCCAGAGAGCGCCGTTCACCGACTCCTCCTAGTGCAATAACCAGACAGAGGGCGCTGCTCACCGACTCCTCCTAGTGCAATAACCAGCCAGAGAGCGCCGCTCACCGACTTCTCCTAGTGCAATAACCAGCCAGAGAGCGCCGCTCACCGACTCCTCACAGTGCAATAACCAGACAGAGGGCGCTGCTCACCGACTCCTCCTAGTGCATTAACCAGCCAGAGAGCGCCGCTCACCGACTTCTCCTAGTGCAATAACCAGACAGAGGGCGCTGCTCACTGACTCCTCCTAGTGCAATAACCAGCCAGAGAGCGCCGTTCACTGACTCCTCCTAGTGCAATAACCAGCCAGAGAGCGCCGCTCACCGACTCCTCCTAGTACAATAACCAGCCAGGGAGCGCCGTTCACTGACTCCTCACAGTGCAATAACCAGCCAGAGAGCGCCGCTCACCGACTCCTTCTAGTACAATAACCAGCCAGAGAGCGCCGCTCACCGACTCCTCCTAGTGCAATAACCAGCCAGAGAGCGCCGTTCACCGACTCCTCACAGTGCAATAACCAGACAGAGGGCGCTGCTCACCGACTCATCCTAGTGCAATAACCAGCCAGAGAGCGCCGCTCACCGACTTCTCCTAGTGCAATAACCAGCCAGAGAGCGCCGTTCACTGACTCCTCCTAGTGCAATAACCAGCCAGAGAGCGCCGCTCACCGACTCCTCCTAGTGCAATAACCAGCCAGAGAGCGCCGCTCACCGACTCCTCCTAGTGCAATAACCAGCCAGAGAGCGCCGCTCACCGACTCCTCCTAGTGCAATAACCAGCCAGAGAGCGCCTTTTACCGACTCCTCCTAGTGCAATAACCAGCCAGAGAGCGCCGCTCACCGACTCCTCCTAGTGCAATAACCAGCCAGAGAGCGCCGTTAACCGACTCCTAGTGCAATAACCAGCCAGAGAGCGCCGTTCACCGACTCCTCCTAGTGCAATAACCAGACAGAGGGCGCTGCTCACCGACTCCTCCTAGTGCAATAACCAGCCAGAGAGCGCCGCTCACCGACTCCTCCTAGTGCAATAACCAGCCAGAGAGCGCCGCTCACCGACTTCTCCTAGTGCAATAACCAGCCAGAGAGCGCCGCTCACCGTCTCCTCCTAGTGCAATAACCAGCCAGAGAGCGCCGCTCACCGACTCCTCCTAGTGCAATAACCAGCCAGAGAGCGCCTTTTACCGACTCCTCCTAGTGCAATAACCAGCCAGAGAGCGCCGCTCACCGACTCCTCCTAGTGCAATAACCAGCCAGAGAGCGCCGCTCACCGACTTCTCCTAGTGCAATAACCAGCCAGAGAGCGCCGTTCACCGACTCCTCACAGTGCAATAACCAGACAGAGGGCGCTGCTCACCGACTCCTCCTAGTGCAATAACCAGCCAGAGAGCGCCGCTCACCGACTTCTCCTAGTGCAATAACCAGCCAGAGAGCGCCGCTCACCGACTTCTCCTAGTGCAATAACCAGCCAGAGAGCGCCGCTCACCGACTCCTCCTAGTGCAATAACCAGCCAGAGAGCGCCGCTCACCGACTCCTCCTAGTGCAATAACCAGCCAGAGAGCGCCTTTTACCGACTCCTCCTAGTGCAATAACCAGCCAGAGAGCGCCGCTCACCGACTCCTCCTAGTGCAATAACCAGCCAGAGAGCGCCGCTCACCGACTCCTCCTAGTGCAATAACCAGCCAGAGAGCGCCGCTCACCGACTCCTCCTAGTGCAATAACCAGCCAGAGAGCGCCGCTCACCGACTTCTCCTAGTGCAATAACCAGCCAGGGAGCGCCTTTTACCGACTCCTCCTAGTGCAATAACCAGCCAGAGAGCGCCGTTCACCGACTCCTCCTAGTGCAATAACCAGACAGAGAGCGCCGTTCACCGACTCCTCCTAGTGCAATAACCAGCCAGAGAGCGCCGTTCACCGACTCCTCCTAGTGCAATAACCAGCCAGAGAGCGCCGTTCACCGACTCCTCCTAGTGCAATAACCAGCCAGAGAGCGCCGTTCACCGACTCCTCCTAGTGCAATAACCAGCCAGAGAGCGCCGTTCACCGACTCCTCCTAGTGCAATAACCAGCCAGAGAGCGCCGTTCACCGACTCCTCCTAGTGCAATAACCAGCCAGAGAGCGCCGTTCACCGACTCCTCACAGTGCAATAACCAGACAGAGGGCGCTGCTCACCGACTCCTCCTAGTGCAATAACCAGCCAGAGAGCGCCGTTCACCGACTCCTCCTAGTGCAATAACCAGCCAGAGAGCGCCGCTCACCGACTCCTCCTAGTGCAATAACCAGCCAGAGAGCGCCGCTCACCGACTCCTCCTAGTGCAATAACCAGCCAGAGAGCGCCGCTCACCGACTCCTCCTAGTGCAATAACCAGCCAGAGAGCGCCGCTCACCGACTCCTCCTAGTGCAATAACCAGCCAGAGAGCGCCGCTCACCGACTCCTCCTAGTGCAATAACCAGCCAGAGAGCGCCGCTCACCGACTCCTCCTAGTGCAATAACCAGCCAGAGAGCGCCGCTCACCGACTCCTCCTAGTGCAATAACCAGCCAGAGAGCGCCGCTCACCGACTCCTCCTAGTGCAATAACCAGCCAGAGAGCGCCGCTCACCGACTCCTCCTAGTGCAATAACCAGCCAGAGAGCGCCGCTCACCGACTCCTCCTAGTGCAATAACCAGCCAGAGAGCGCCGCTTACCGACTCCTCCTAGTGCAATAACCAGCCAGAGAGCGCCGCTCACCGACTCCTCCTAGTGCAATAACCAGCCAGAGAGCGCCGCTCACCGACTCCTCCTAGTGCAATAACCAGCCAGAGAGCGCCGCTCACCGACTCCTCCTAGTGCAATAACCAGCCAGAGAGCGCCGCTCACCGACTCCTCCTAGTGCAATAACCAGCCAGAGAGCGCCGCTCACCGACTCCTCCTAGTGCAATAACCAGCCAGAGAGCGCCGTTCACCGACTCCTCCTAGTGCAATAACCAGCCAGAGAGCGCCGCTCACCGACTCCTCCTAGTGCAATAACCAGCCAGAGAGCGCCGCTCACCGACTCCTCCTAGTGCAATAACCAGCCAGAGAGCGCCGCTCACCGACTCCTCCTAGTGCAATAATCAGCCAGAGAGCGCCGCTCACCGACTCCTCCTAGTGCAATAACCAGCCAGAGAGCGCCGCTCACCGACTCCTCCTAGTGCAATAACCAGCCAGAGAGCGCCGCTCACCGACTCCTCCTAGTGCAATAACCAGCCAGAGAGCGCCGCTCACCGACTCCTCCTAGTGCAATAACCAGCCAGAGAGCGCCGTTCACCGACTCCTCCTAGTGCAATAACCAGCCAGAGAGCGCCGCTCACCGACTCCTTCTAGTGCAATAACCAGCCAGAGAGCGCCGCTCACCGACTCCTCCTAGTGCAATAACCAGCCAGAGAGCGCCGCTCACCGACTCCTCCTAGTGCAATAACCAGCCAGAGGGCGCTGCTCACCGACTCCTCCTAGTGCAATAACCAGCCAGAGAGCGCCGCTCACCGACTCCTCCTAGTGCAATAACCAGCCAGAGAGCGCCGCTCACCGACTCCTCCTAGTGCAATAACCAGCCAGAGAGCGCCGCTCACCGACTCCTCCTAGTGCAATAACCAGCCAGAGGGCGCTGCTCACCGACTCCTCCTAGTGCAATAACCAGCCAGAGGGCGCTGCTCACCGACTCCTCCTAGTGCAATAACCAGCCAGAGAGCGCCGCTCACCGACTCCTCCTAGTGCAATAACCAGCCAGAGAGCGCCGCTCACCGACTCCTCCTAGTGCAATAACCAGCCAGAGAGCGCCGCTCACCGACTCCTCCTAGTGCAATAACCAGCCAGAGAGCGCCGCTCACCGACTCCTCCTAGTGCAATAACCAGCCAGAGAGCGCCGCTCACCGACTCCTCCTAGTGCAATAACCAGCCAGAGAGCGCCGCTCACCGACTCCTCCTAGTGCAATAACCAGCCAGAGAGCGCCGCTCACCGACTCCTCCTAGTGCAATAACCAGCCAGAGAGCGCACTCACGTTGTAGGTCGAGCAGCAGAGCACCAGGGACTGCGGTGTTGTAGCGAGGTGGGCATCGCCTTAAAGCCCCACGCAGCCGGGCGGGGTGTTCCCTCGGGCACCCGGTCGCTGATAGCCACACCCCCTACTGGCGCCTGACGTCACTCTTTACCTCCGCGCCTCAATGTCACGTGACCCTGGCTAGATAAGCCTCACTGTGTGGACATGTCGCCGCCTGAAGGTGATAAACATCTGAGTTATTGTATACGTCGTAAGTGCAGACTCTTGTGACTCGTTGGTTTTAAAATTTATTTTTAGCTTAGATAAAATATTTCCTCACAAATCCTATCTCAATATAATATTATGAATGCGAAGTAGTTTGTTTATCCCTCAATCCTTCTCAAACAGTTGTACGTATTATAAAAATGTTTGGTTTAGAAGTCAATCGAGGAATAGGACATATGATACTTCTTATAATCCTAATTATAATTATTATCTTAATACGATTTACTAAATAATGTTTGTTTAAATATTTGTCCCTCTATCAGGCCCAAACGGTTGCACAGATTCCAAAGAAATTTAGTATAGGTACTTGGCCAAAAAGATAGGTACTTGGCCAAAAAGATAAACTTACGAGTCGAGTTTTGAATTGCCAAAGAAGTTTCACTTATTACACGCTTTATATATTAGCTTCACCTGTATGTTTGTAACCGATTCCTTTGGGTGCGATTTTGACCCACTTTAAACGGCCAGATTTCATTCAAACTTTGTAGATTTATCGAGGACCGATGACAATACACTAATCTGATAAGATTATTCCATTATTCAATTTGGAAAATAAGATTTTTGTAAATTTATATAATTTCATAATATTTATTAACCTTTGTTTATATCACGTCAAAGACAACTGAAAGAAAAGAGTTCGCACATTGTAAAGAAAACCATTTCGCTCATGTCTTTGGCGCGATATAAACAAAGCCTACTAAATATTGTGACATTTAATTAAATGAAAAGTGAGAGTGGGTTATGATTATTGTGAACAATATTCTTTCTTGAAGAGAATATTATCTATATTTGTAAAAATATGAAGGGAAAAAACCCCTGAAATATGGGCTTTAAATGTTGTTTCTTTCGTTAAATAGAGAAACACAATTACGTCTTTTGTTTCATTTTACCAGTTAACCAAGAGTGAAACATTATTATAAAACAACATTTTCTGCAAATATTTCACGAAACATGGAAAAATTGAGGTTTGATTTTGCTGTGAAACCAACAGCAGATGGGAAATCAAACACCATATGCATAACCTCAATAGCTACACCTGATGGGCAGATTTTTGAAATTCCACTCGAACACCAACCTGCAAATCTACACCAAGCAGTTACAAATACTCCAAAATATGGCAAGGTCAGTAAGTTATTAAATAAAAGACATCAAACACGGAAAATATGGATATGTTTGACAGATGATATATCAAAAACATATTTGGATAGAAAGCAAAACTTACTGTTTAAGGATTTTTACCTGGAAGAAATTGAGGAAAAAACAAAAAGTGCTGAAGCTATACCTAGTGGATCAAATAAAAAATTGGAATAACTATTAGAAAAATTTCTTGAAGAAAAAAAAAACTATATCTGAAACTCAAAATTTAGGGAAAATTGCAAAATATTTCATGATTGAGAAATTCACGGGCAGAAACTGAAATGCTTACCAGTATATTAAAGATTTCAACAAAGAATGTGAACGTTTCCTAATCAAAGAAGACAAAAAATAAATAGAAATTTAAAAACATTTCTTAGAATACTCCAGTGTAGTCTGGTACAACTGAATGCAAATGAAACTTACAGTGGAATCGGACTGGAACAAATGGGAGAAAATTTTTGTGAGACATTTGCAAACAAAGGATGGTCACCCATCAGATATGCTGTCTTAGAATAAACATCAATGACTTCCCGAATATATTGATTTTCATAGCAGGATATTGAAATTATTGAGTACTGTAGTTCGTTAACACGCTATATTGGATATATGTTTTAGAAGCAGCCAATATCTACTCATCACTTTAATAGTAAAGTCATGTAATAAATAAAAAACTGAGCCACATCTTGAGACACTTCTGAGATAAAACAACATTTATCGATTTTATTTTAACTGCAGCCAATATATATTCAAAATCTACTTTAATAGTAAATTGATGTAATAACTATCAAGTTTTTTTACAATGGTATAAAATTTCTTTCATACGTCGATAAAGAAGTATCACTTTAAATTATAAATAAACCAAACTAAAAAGTAGAAAATAAATAATAATTTAAAAAACTAAAAAACACGCTTTATATAGAAAACCAAACTAAAAAATAGAATTTTTTAAAAATAAATTTGAATTAAGAATAGTGTAAATTTTTTTAATAAATATAAATGAATAATAGTGTATATAAGAAAAAAATGTATTTTATTTAAAAAAAAGCGTGGGGTGCATGGTGTCAATAATTATAAATATTTTATTGACATATATGAGTAGAAGGATTATCATTTCGGTAATATCTTAAAAGGCACACCACGCTTTTTTATAATTAAAATACATTTTTTTTCTTATATACACTATTATTAATTTATATTTATTAAAAAAATTTACACTATTCTTGATTCAAATTTATTAAAATTTATTTTCTATTCTTTAGTTTGGTTTTCTATATAAAGCGTATTCTTTAATATCACGTACATTGAGTTATACGTGCTCGTTTTGTTAAGTAAATATGTTTATATTTAATCGCTCAATTGTTTAACGTCAAGATTGACAATTGTGAATCTATCTTGGACAAAATATTATAGAACAAATAATAACGAATGTTATTTATATGAGCTCATTTTAATTACTTTCAATTGTTTTATTATGATTATATTTGACTAGCTCTTTATCTGCGGCTTCGCTCGCACAACTTATAAGCTTTGCTAAAATCTTACCACTAAAAAGGTTATGTGTTTAATTCCAAACATTTTTACTGAATAAATAGGCAAAACGTTTTATAACATAACTGTTTAAGAATAACATAACTGTTTAAGACTGATATTTTTGGAATAGTTATGCGTAGGGCCTTTTTGACGCTAATACGTCTTTAAAATTGCTTCCATAGTGGGAGGCAATTCAAAAAACGAATGATAACAAAATCGGAGGATACAGTTTGGTGTTGCAGCTACATATCTATCATCTTCATCCAAAATTGAATTACACCACTGGATAGCTAAAGGATCAAAGAATTCATTACGCTAAGTGAGGACTGTGACGCATCGCGCGCGGTGGAGGGGGAAGCGCCGCCATTTTGAGGTAATTTTGCTGCGTTTCGAGATTTCCATTTAGTGTAACTTTTGACTCGGAGAAGCTACGACGCTCGTTTAGGTTTCAATCGTCAGCTCTCGTCAAAATCTATCGATTGCATACACAAAACAGTTAGAGAGATACTAGATGAGTACCAGAGACTGGCCCAACATCCGTTGCCGACACTAGTCGTCAAAGTAAAAACGTTTTGTGATAGTGTTCCTGACCAGCGTTGTCTTACACTTATCGCCGCCATTAATGCAAAGAGCTTGGTCGCGCTTTCAGAAGACATCTCCACCGGTTCCATCATAAACCGATCTGATTATTTGGCAATTAGCGAGACTTGGATGGAAGATTCCATGCCAGTGCATGTGCCTGGCTTTGATCTGAGATCATATTGTAATCCCGCTGAACGCAGACAAATTGCAACTGCACCATCGGTGGCGGTATAATAATCATCATCATCATCAAGTCGTATAGCCGGTGGAGTCACCATATATCGTAACATCAATAGCTTCACTGATTGTTACAGAGTTAACATTGACAGTGAAAGGCGCAAATACTGGTGATGTCTGTCTAGTAGACGTAACGGTTAATGGCATCTTAAAATGCATACTCGGGTGTGTGTACCTCCATCCGGGCACAGCGTCAGCAGAAATTAAACTCTTTATGTTACGATTGCTATTAAAATATTCCAAAAACATCGCTAAAATCATCCCCGATTACGAGCCTGATATCACTACACCAACTATGATAGACGGAGACTTCAATGCTACTGTCTCTGAAGACCGCTCATTCCACGGCTTCATGCTCAGCGAGTTACATTTGTCTTACATCGAAACTTTTGCGCCGTAATTTTTTAATCACATACCTATAATTAATAAAGTTATAGCACGGTAATTATTTGTTTACTTGATTTATTTTCTGAACCCGACGAACGGAAATAGTTGCTATCATAAACAA
This sequence comes from Bacillus rossius redtenbacheri, assembly GCF_032445375.1. Lineage (NCBI taxonomy): Eukaryota > Metazoa > Arthropoda > Insecta > Phasmatodea > Bacillidae > Bacillus > Bacillus rossius. The sequence continues at coordinate 40,019,977 of NC_086344.1, forward strand.
AACATGGAAACCCGAAGGACTTCTTAGTGTTCAAACATGATTATAACATACATAAAATAGCGTATTTTGTATGTTGTATAGACAATATTACCTGTTACGTACACGTATTCACGTACAACACACGGCCGTGTCCATGACACAGCCAGACCCGATTTTCTATTTTTAGTATGGATTAACTATCTGATTGTAAAACTTCTGTTTAAGAAGTTACCTTACCTCGTTTTCGTTTCATGCGGTGGACCAGATGTTCCCAGGGGTCAGTGGCAAGGTCTCGTGGATCCGTGAGTCAGGACGAATGTCATATAAAGCAGGCACAGTTATTGTCAAATAACTTCATTTGAAGGAGATGGAATTCCACCAAAAGAAAAGTCCATAATAGGGTTCCCTGGCCAAAAAGAATTACCTACCTCTGAGGTAGACAGTTAAAAAAAATTATTTGCATCAGCCAGTAACATAAGCTTCAGGCATTAATTATAAACTACGCTCTAACTTAACCAAATTTATAATTTCCCCTGCAAGTGTTTATTATTGCATTAAATTTCGGAAATGACTACCAATGTAATGACATTGTCAATAAACCTCTGCGTCAAATTCTTTATAAAGCTGTAAACGTGTGATCAGCGCGTTGTTGGAGGCAAAATTTCAATATTACACGTCAAAAAACCTGGTACGGCGTAAAGAAAGGGTTTTCGGTTCGACAATAAATGAACGCCCACAAAAGCTAGTTTTTGTGTAAGTGCTGCTTAATGTCTACTTGCCTTTATTATTGCTACGTTTACCATTTTATGACATAATACCCACAGGGATGCCAATGCTCAAATAAATATCGAGTGAAGAAAGTAGCTGGTCTACATTTGGGAACGCCATTTTTCTCACAAGGTCAACTGTAGGTAGTTCTAGAGTACCAAGGCCTAACAATTTGCGTGTTTGCTGAAAATAGTAAATCATATAATATTGTATACTGAGATGTTTTGAAATGATTTAATTTAACCGATTTTATGTATTTATTACATGTTTATAGTTTTGTATCCCTCGTAATTTCATCTTAATGAAATTTGTTGAATAGAAAAGTTGAAAAATCAATCATTACTAAAGTCCGATGTTTGCCTAGTGAAGCAGGTGGGTAACAGCTAGTGAAATATAAATTTTAAAAATTGTAAGGAACGTTCACGAAAAATACTTAAAACACCCTGCATGCGTTTTTTTTATAGAAAATAAGAAGGAAACATATTTAAATACTTCCTTAAAGTGAATTTTACTAAATGAGTTATGCAACCTTAAATATAAAATTGCAGAAACCACTTTTAAAGAAATATCAGTGAGTGTTTTAGACTAAATATAAAATCGACGAGATAAGTTTTAAAAATGGGCATTATACACAGTGAAAACATGGTTGGCGAAGTCATCGCTGTTTGGTTGGCAACATGTTTCGCACGCGGCTTCATAGCAGTTTGCCGTAATCTACTTTTCATGGGATTCAGTCAGACATTAATTGAGGCGGTTAGAAGCAAAGGGATGCAAGTGTCAAAATATTAGTAATGAGTAAATGAGGTTAAAAGTTAGGACCAAATGTAAAATTCCTTGAAAATTTATAAAATTATTTACATTATGAATTATGTATATTGGATGCTAATGAAGCTAATTATTCTATAATAATGTATCCGGAGCAATATTTTGTGGTCAGTAATGTTTTTTTTTTAAATATTTTGTTAGCACTTACACCCTTCTGTCACCAAATGTGTCATCCTTTTGACTGTCAATAAGGTCAGGTTTAGAATAAAGTACAACTAGTCAACTCCCGATAATCCGGCGGCCATTTGGAAAACATATTTGTTTTTAATTTGTTGAAACAATTTTTTTATGGTTTTGGATTATCCGCGATTTTGGATTATTCGCCGCATCGGTCCCCTCCATTAGCATAGATAATCAAGAGTCTACTGTATTTCATTCAATTTTTATGTCCAATATTCTAATATTAATGAAATAAACAATATGTATCATACAATGTTCATATTCAAAGTAACATTATAGCACACCAACAACAGCACAAAAACAACAGTCCAAGAACGACAATATTATTCTCATGGCCCAATTATTGTTATTTAAATATTTTGTTTATCTCAAGCACAATACATTATCATTTACGCAAATGGATAAGACAATGAAACTTTTTTTTCCAAAACATTATTATTAGTTTACGGACAAAATAGTCTCCTTTACTTTCCTCCTCAGAAAACATTAATCTGACTCCCACTTATCATCCTCAGAAGACACCACTTCATTAGCAGGTGCAGTGCATGGTGTTCTACTTCCTGTAGATTTGCTGTGCAAGGCAGAAGCTGATTTTTTTGATTTGTGGTTGAGATTTGTGTAGAATGGATGGTAAATTGGGGGCACAAATGGAAGTAACTGCTGCAGATTCTGATATTTCTCTGTTGTTATGGCAGGTGGTGAAGAAAAGAGTTCAGTCAACTGTATTCCTGAGCTTGGGCACCCTGGTTTTGCTCGTCATAAATCAATGGAATCAAACTCCATGTCTTCGTTGAGGGTGGATTTATAAAACAGCTTGTATGGACTATCTTTTTCAAAATGAAGCCACTGAAATGTGCGAAAACCTGTGAATTTGTCTTTGACTTCTCTATCCATAGATTCTATAGAGAGGAAGTCATTGTTTGGCATCCGTACTACTTGGAATTTACGACTTGCATGTGCCACAACCTGCATCCAGTCATCGGGAACAAAAATATACGGGTGATGTTTCTTGCTTTTTTCAATGAGACCAACATCTTGGTCGCACTCCATATAGGAGTTTGTGGTCAATGGTCTCGAGAGAGGTGTGTTTTATGATGTACATCCAGAACTTAATGATGTTTTTGTTCTTGTTCTGTCCCCCTGCATTGTCACTGAAAGCAATGAGATTCTTCACAGTTGGAGGTAGTTGCTGCACATACTTAAGCAAACATGAACCAATTTTGTGAGCCCCTTGATGCCTGACCTTCATGCCACATGTACATTATAGCATGTCCACTAGCAAGATCATGTACAGCAAAGTTGTATGTCCGTAGTTGCCGCAGATAGTATACTTTATTGCAAGTTAAAACTGGGCTAGGCAAAGTTTTTTGAAGATCAAAGTATATTGCTTTTGTTGTGGTAGGACTATCTTTTGCCAGCTGTTTAGCATCACTCTTTGCTGACCTTGCTTTTTCTGCCCTACGCAAATGAAGTTCCTTGTTAAGTATGCTGCTATTAACTATGTCAGGATCCACACTATGTGTAATCTTACTGTCAAGTACATCGCATGTAGAACACGTGTCTGTGTAAGGATGTTTGAAACTAAGATTAAAGTGTATGTTAAAACGGTTTGGAGCCAAAGAGGTGTATGTGCACTTGTATCCCTTTGCCTCCACAGAGAAATCACATCTTGCTAAGTAGTACATCCAACAGTCACTAGAAGGCAGCATCAGTCAGCCCGCACACCTATATCCCTTTGCCACCAAATAAATAGGATATTATACTACAATGTGATGCAATTAAATCCAAATATTTGATTTTGTCACTTACACTCCTTTGCTTCTAACCGCCTCAATTCGGATTCACGGAAGAGTTTGTCTTTTCTGAACACTCTTAGGTAAGGAGTTTCCGCAAAAATTTGTTTATAAGTGACAATCGTTACAAATGAATTACCTTAAGTTGAAGTGGTAAAATAAATTCATTTCTGCGAAGATTATTAACACGCCATTAGTAATAAGTCAGTAGTAATCCACTCTGCAACACTTGGGGGTGGGAAAATAGCTCTGCAACAGTTGGTCAGAGCGAAGGCCCACTGAGAGGCTCAGTGATGATGGAAAAAAGGGGGGGGGGACAGGGGTCTGAATGAGATTCCAGATGAGTACACCCTGATAGGACGACATTGCAAGTCTCTTGCTAATACAATTCACTGGAAACCATGCAAATGATGTGATGTGCACAGGTAAATTTTTTAGTTATGGCTTCTGTAACGTTTACAGTTTTTAGATATTTTTAAATTGTGGTGTCTCAAAAATTGTACATTTAGCAATGGCTAGGGGGCTGGAAAAATGATTCGCCCGAAAATCTAAGCTTGCCTCGATGGGCCTGCGTGGAGTACGTGAGCAGAGTTTTCACGCGCCTCTCTCTAACCGATGCTCACAAAAACTGTTGTTACACGACCAGGATCACCACCAGAGAGTTACATCGTATCGGGGCCTGGCGAAAGCACAGGACCTCCGCGACCAATCAGCGAGCTGCACAAGTATCTGCCAGTACCCACGCACTCTCCTCACCACCTTGCTGTAACCTGGTACCTCCCCGGCCCGGTACCTTTGTGGCCTGGTACCTACCTGGGCTGGTAACTCTCTAGGGCTATACTTCCCTGGGATGATACCTCCCTGGTCTGGTATCTCTCTTGACTAGTACCTACCTGAACTAGTACCTCCCTGAACTAGTCCCTCCCTGGGCTGGTACCTCTCTGACCAGATACCTCTCTGGCCTGATAACTTACTGGAATGGTATTTCACAGGGCTGGTACTTCTCCGGGTTGATATCTCCCTGGACTGGTAACTCCCCAGGCAGGAACCTCCCTGGGTTTGTACCTCCCTGGGCTGTTACATCCCTGGGTTTGTACCTCCCTCGGTTGGCACCACCCCTGACTGGTACCTCCCTGGGCTGCTTTATTCTTAGGTTGGTATCACCCTGGGCTGGTACCACCCTGGGATGAACATTTCAAATCTTGATATTTCTTTTTTTCACGTAAAATTTTTGTTTTCTCATGCACCTCATTTAGATTTTCAAAAAATTCAATTTTGTGTAATGGTTTTATTTTATATTTATTTTTTAATCACGGAGTTACTTTAACTCACGTAAAAATGCATGAAAATAGACTAACGAATATAATTAAAACATGTTTATTACTCTGAATTACAGATATCTATGTAAGTTAACAAAGAAATTAAAGTAACAATATACATACATCTTATAAATAACCTCTTTAACACCGATAAAATTAAAATTTTAAAAATCATTTAATTATGAAAGTGTATTTCTGTAAAGTCACAATCACGTGAGTCACTGAGTTGGCAAGTCGGTGCATTATGCGTGCACAATGCAGCTACACACACGGCGTGGGGCCGTTGGCAAGAGAAGTTGTAGTTCTAGTGATCACGGCCGTAGCTAGAGTCGCAGCTGCCTTTCAACTGCCAGTTGTATCACCAGATGCAGCTGTGGTTTATACAGCAAGGGAAGCACCAGCTGCAACTCTTAATCCCCCTGTGGCACGAGTAGCACCAAGTGCACTGGTACCACTGATAGTGGTCACAGCCGGACAACTGCGCACCTGCGAGCTGTACACTGATGTCAGAAGGAGTTGTATGACTGTCTGCACGGATACTGTCTCGCCGAGAGCCGTGATCCTGGCGCGGATGGTGGAGTAGATGTTCAAGGTGGTGGGGTCGCTGGTCTGCCAGTTGTTCAGCCGCAAGGTCTCTAGACGGCAGACCTGGTCCTGGGTGAAGGAGGGCAGGCTCAGGCGTGCCAATAGAGTGAGGTTGGGCAGAGATAGAAGACTGCTGACTGCACTGTTTAGACTGTTGACAGACGCTGGAGCTATGACAGCGGTCACAGCCGGACAACTGCGCACCTGCGAGCTGTACACTGATGTCAGCAGGAGTTGTATGACAGTCTGCACGGATACTGTCTCGCCGAGAGCCGTGATCCTGGCGCGGATGGTGGAGTAGATGTTCAAGGTGGTGGGGTCGCTGGTCAGCCAGTTGTTCAGCCGCAAGGTCTCTAGACGGCAGACCTGGTCCTGGGTGAAGGAGGGCAGGCTCAGGCGTGCCAATAGAGTGAGGTTGGGCAGAGATAGAAGACTGCTGACTGCACTGTTTAGACTGTTGACAGACGCTGGAGCTATGACAGCGGTCACAGCCGGACAACTGCGCACCTGCGAGCTGTACACTGATGTCAGCAGGAGTTGTATGACAGTCTGCACGGATACTGTCTCGCCGAGAGCCGTGATCCTGGCGCGGATGGTGGAGTAGATGTTCAAGGTGGTGGGGTCGCTGGTCAGCCAGTTGTTCAGCCGCAAGGTCTCTAGACGGCAGACCTGGTCCTGGGTGAAGGAGGGCAGGCTCAGGCGTGCCAATAGAGTGAGGTTGGGCAGAGATAGAAGACTGCTGACTGCACTGTTTAGACTGTTGACAGACGCTGGAGCTATGACAGCGGTCACAGCCGGACAACTGCGCACCTGCGAGCTGTACACTGATGTCAGCAGGAGTTGTATGACAGTCTGCACGGATACTGTCTCGCCGAGAGCCGTGATCCTGGCGCGGATGGTGGAGTAGATGTTCAAGGTGGTGGGGTCGCTGGTCTGCCAGTTGTTCAGCCGCAAGGTCTCTAGACGGCAGACCTGGTCCTGGGTGAAGGAGGGCAGGCTCAGGCGTGCCAATAGAGTGAGGTTGGGCAGAGATAGAAGACTGCTGACTGCACTGTTTAGACTGTTGACAGATGCTGGAGCTATGACAGCGGTCACAGCCGGACAACTGCGCACCTGCGAGCTGTACACTGATGTCAGCAGGAGTTGTATGACAGTCTGCACGGATACTGTCTCGCCGAGAGCCGTGATCCTGGCGCGGATGGTGGAGTAGATGTTCAAGGTGGTGGGGTCGCTGGTCTGCCAGTTGTTCAGCCGCAAGGTCTCTAGACGGCAGACCTGGTCCTGGGTGAAGGACGGCAGACTCAGGCGTGCCAATAGAGTGAGGTTGGGCAGAGATACGAGACTGCTGACTGCACTGGTTGAGTTAGAAGCTATTATTGCATTAGTAGCATTGGAAGCACTGGTTGCATTGGTACCAATGGTTGGACTGGTAGCATTGGTTACATTGGTAGCGCTGGTTACATTGGTAGCGCTGGTTACATTGGTAGCGCTGGTTGCATTGGTAGCGCTAGTTGCATTGGTAGCGCCTGTTGCATTGGTAGCACTGGTCACATTGGTACCAATGGTTGGACTGGTAGCATTGGTCGCATTGGTAGCGCTGGTTGCATTGGTAGCGCTAGTTCCATTGGTAGCGCCTGTTGCATTGGTAGCACTGGACGCATTGGTACCAATGGTTGGACTGGTAGCATTGGTTACATTGGTAGCGCTGGTTACATTGGTAGCGCTGGTTGCATTGGTAGCGCTAGTTGCATTGGTAGCGCCTGTTGCATTGGTAGCACTGTTCACATTGGTGCCAATGGTTGGGCTGGTAGCATTGGTCGCATTGGTAGCGCTGGTTGCATTGGTAGCGCTAGTTGCATTGGTAGCACCTGTTGCATTGGTAGCACTGGTCACATTGGTACCAATGGTTGGACTCGTAGCATTGGTTTCATTGGTAGCGCTGGTTCCATTGGTAGCGCCTGTTGCATTGGTAGCACTGGTCGCATTGGTACCAATAGTTGGACTGGTAGCATTGGTTGCATTGGAAGCGCTGGTTGCATTGGTAGCGCTGGTTGCATTGGTAGCGCTAGTTGCATTGGTAGCTCCTGTTGCATTGGTAGCACTGGTCACATTGGTACCAATGGTTGGACTCGTAGCATTGGTTTCATTGGTAGCGCTGGTTCCATTGGTAGCGCCTGTTGCATTGGTAGCACTGGTCGCATTGGTACCAATGGTTGGACTAGTAGCATTGGTTGCATTTGTAGCGCTGGTTGCATTGGTAGTGCTAGTTGCATTGGTAGCACCTGTTGCATTGGTAGCACTGGTCACATTGGTACCAATGGTTGGACTCGTAGCATTGGTTTCATTGGTAGCGCTGGTTCCATTGGTAGCGCCTGTTGCATTGGTAGCACTGGTCGCATTGGTACCAATAGTTGGACTGGTAGCATTGGTTGCATTGGAAGCGCTGGTTGCATTGGTAGCGCTGGTTGCATTGGTAGCGCTAGTTGCATTGGTAGCTCCTGTTGCATTGGTAGCACTGGTCACATTGGTACCAATGGTTGGACTGGTAGCATTGTATTCATTGGTAGCATTGGTTCCATTGGTAGCACTAGTTTCATTGGTAGCGCCTGTTGCATTGGTAGCACTGGTCGCATTGGTACCAATGGTTGGACTGGTAGCAATAGTTGCATTGGTAGCGCTGGTTGCATTGGTAGGATTGGTTGCATTGGTAGCGCTTGTTGCATTGGTAGCGCCTGTTGCATTTGTAGCACTGGTCGCATTGGTTCCAATGGTTGGACTGTTAGCATTGGTTGCATTGGTAGCGCCTGTTGCATTGGTAGCACTGGTCACATTGGTAGCGCCTGTTGCATTTGTAGCACTGGTCGCATTGGTTCCAATGGTTGGACTGTTAACATTGGTTGCATTGGTAGCACTGGTTGCATTGGTAGCATTGGTTGCATTGGTAGCGCTGGTTGCATTGGTAGGATTGGTTGCATTGGTAGCGCTTGTTGCATTGGTAGCGCTAGTTACATTGGTAGCGCCTGTTGCATTGGTAGCACTGGTCGCATTGGTACCAATGGTTGGACTGGTTGCATTGGTAGCGCTAGTTGCATTGGTAGCGCCTGTTGCATTGGTAGCACTGTTCACATTGGTTCCAATGGTTGGACTGTTAGCATTGGTTGCATTGGTAGCGCCTGTTGCATTGGTAGCGCTGGTCGCATTGGTACCAATGGTTGGACTAGTAGCATTGGTTGCATTTGTAGCGCTGTTTGCATTGGTAGTGCTAGTTGCATTGGTAGCTCCTGTTGCATTGGTAGCACTGGTCACATTGGTACCAATGGTTGGACTGGTAGCATTGTATTCATTAGTAGCATTGGTTCCATTGGTAGCACTAGTTTCATTGGTAGCGCCTGTTGCATTGGTAGCACTGGTCGCATTGGTACCAATGGTTGGACTGGTAGCAATGGTTGCATTGGTAGCGCTGGTTGCATTGGTAGGATTGGTTGCATTGGTAGCGCTTGTTGCATTGGTAGCGCCTGTTGCATTGGTAGCACTGGTCACATTGGTAGCGCCTGTTGCATTTGTAGCACTGGTCGCATTGGTTCCAATGGTTGGACTGTTAGCATTGGTTGCATTGGTAGCGCCTGTTGCATTGGTAGCACTGGTCACATTGGTAGCGCCTGTTGCATTTGTAGCACTGGTCGCATTGGTTCCAATGGTTGGACTGTTAGCATTGGTTGCATTGGTAGCACTGGTTGCATTGGTAGCATTGGTTGCATTGGTAGCGCTGGTTGCATTGGTAGGATTGGTTGCATTGGTAGCGCTTGTTGCATTGGTAGCGCTAGTTCCATTGGTAGCGCCTGTTGCATTGGTAGCACTGGTCGCATTGGTACCAATGGTTGGACTGGTTGCATTGGTAGCGCTAGTTGCATTGGTAGCGCCTGTTGCATTGGTAGCACTGTTCACATTGGTTCCAATGGTTGGACTGTTAGCATTGGTTGCATTGGTAGCGCCTGTTGCATTGGTAGCACTGGTCGCATTGGTACCAATGGTTGGACTAGTAGCATTGGTTGCATTTGTAGCGCTGGTTGCATTGGTAGTGCTAGTTGCATTGGTAGCACCTGTTGCATTGGTAGCACTGGTCACATTGGTACCAATGGTTGGACTCGTAGCATTGGTTTCATTGGTAGCGCTGGTTCCATTGGTAGCGCCTGTTGCATTGGTAGCACTGGTCACATTGGTTCCAATGGTTGGACTGGTTGCATTGGTAGCGCTTGTTGCATTGGTAGCGGTAGTTCCATTGGTAGCGCCTGTTGCATTGGTAGCACTGGTCGCATTGGTACCAATGGTAGGACTGGTTGAATTGGTAGCGCTTGTTGCATTGGTAGCGCTAGTTCCATTGGTAGCGCCTGTTGCATTGGTAGCACTGGTCGCATTGGTACCAATGGTTGGACTGGTTGCATTGGTAGCGCTGGTTGCATTGGTAGCGCCTGTTGCATTGGTAGCACTGGTCACATTGGTAGCGCCTGTTGCATTTGTAGCACTGGTCGCATTGGTTCCAATGGTTGGACTGGTAGCATTGGTTGCATTGGTAGCACTGGTTGCATTGGTAGCACTGGTTGCATTGGTAGCAATGGTTGCATTGGTACCTTTGAATGGACTGGTACCACTGGTTGGGCTGTTGACAGACGCTGGAGCTATGACAGCGGTCACAGCCGGACAACTGCGCACCTGCGAGCTGTACACTGATGTCAGCAGGAGTTGTATGACAGTCTGCACGGATACTGTCTCGCCGAGAGCCGTGATCCTGGCGCGGATGGTGGAGTAGATGTTCAAGGTGGTGGGGTCGCTGGTCTGCCAGTTGTTCAGCCGCAAGGTCTCTAGACGGCAGACCTGGTCCTGGGTGAAGGAGGGCAGGCTCAGGCGTGCCAATAGAGTGAGGTTGGGCAGAGATAGAAGACTGCTGACTGCACTGTTTAGACTGTTGACAGATGCTGGAGCTATGACAGCGGTCACAGCCGGACAACTGCGCACCTGCGAGCTGTACACTGATGTCAGCAGGAGTTGTATGACAGTCTGCACGGATACTGTCTCGCCGAGAGCCGTGATCCTGGCGCGGATGGTGGAGTAGATGTTCAAGGTGGTGGGGTCGCTGGTCTGCCAGTTGTTCAGCCGCAAGGTCTCTAGACGGCAGACCTGGTCCTGGGTGAAGGAGGGCAGGCTCAGGCGTGCCAATAGAGTGAGGTTGGGCAGATACAGCAGACTGCTGACCCCGCATACTGCCATCAGAATCACTGCCGTCGCGAGACTCTGCTTCACCTGAAGCAGCAGTTAGCCATGTAGCTGTTTGAGCTCGACTATGTTTAAGTACTCATAAGGTAACCGGATTATTTGCACCAATAAACTTTTTATCAAATATTCATATCCCAACAAACAGCTTATATCATATCATTTGTGATATAAATAATGGTTGACAAATACATTTTTGTAACTTTATATTATTCAAATGTATTTATGTATATCTGTGCCATGTTTTGAACTTTCTGTCTACTACTTTACTTAACAATTTTTTATTTGTTTATATATAATTTTAAATCAACCAATTTAATTTTATAATCTTTAATTAATAAAATTAAATTTTGACATAAATTAATAGTCACTTAACTTTTAGAAATTTTGTGTAAGAATAAAAATAAATCTAATGTGGGAGTGTTGAGAGTAATGTTTGCCCACAGAAAGGGAATATTTTAAATTATGTTCGAAATAAAAATAATGCAATGCATGAATTTAGTGTGCGTTTACTATGTACGTGCATTAAAAAGTCATAATTAAAATTTTCTTTCTTGGCAACAACATTTTCTCCAAATACATGACCCGGGTATTTATTGTGTACAAATACGAATTACAGTAAGCACATTGTGACCTTTGAAATGCACCCTTTAATTTTTCAAATAAACGAAATATACAGTTAACATCGAAAATAAGAGTTAGCATAGCGCTTGTTTCTTATATAATTAAATAATTTATAAGTAAATGTAAATAACACCAAATTGCAGAACAGTGGCGGATGCATGTACTACGTGTGATTTGCGTTCAGAAATATAACTGAATCACATATTGCGTAGATTTATCTCACTAGGCATTATTTTAAACATAATTACGTTAAACTTTGTTTCCTAGTGTCGTATTATAATTGTATTTTCAACATTAGAACATATGATTTTGCTCGTTACATTGCATTTAAAAGCTACTCAATGTGCACAGGGTGGCATCAAACACTCACACTCATCACCCATAAGCTCACCATCCTGTCCATCCCAGCTGCAGTGCTTAGAGGTGACTCGTCATTTGGCGAGCACGTTGGAGTCGCCCTTGTGCATACACACTCGGTGCCTCAGTATTGTAACTGAGGCCCAGGATCCCAGGAGCCTTGTGTTTGCTCTCTGCTGGTTGTGGGCTGAGCTTCATCAGGACATTCAAATTTTTTCATTCCTTTCGGCTTACTGCGTGTTATCTTTACATTCCTTTATGCTAGCTTCGTGGTATCTTTAAATTATTTCGGCTTACGTCATGTTATCTTTACATTCTTTTATGCTTACTCCGTGTTATATTTACATTCCTTTATGCTAGCTTCGTGGTATCTTTAAATTATTTCGGCTTACGTCATGCTATCTTTACATTCTTTTATGCTTACTCCGTGTTATCTTTACAATCCTTTCTACTAGCTTCCTGGTATCTTTAAATTATTTCGGCTTACATCATGTTATCTTTACATTCTTTTATGCTTACTCCGTGTTATCTTTACATTCTTTTATGCTTACTGCGTGTTATCTTTACATTCCTTTATGCTAGCTTCGTGGTATATTTATATTATTTCGGCTTGCTTCGTGGTATATTTATATTATTTCGGCTTGCTTCGTGTATCTCTACATTCCTTTCTGCTCACTTCGTGTTTTTTATATTCTTTTCTGCTTTCTTCACGTTATCTTTACATTAATTTCTGCTTATTTCGTGTTATATTTTATTTTTTGTGTGTTCAAACTTCCTTTGCATCTTTGTATGAACGAGTGTGACTGATTTTGTCACATCCAGTTAAATTCCTTCGTTTAGTATTTGTTACGGAAAAAATTATTTATGATAGATGTTCTGTCTCCGAAAGTATCAAAATTATTTTTCTCAGTCGGAGACCAGTTATTGAACCATGTCGATGACGAAAGGTAGTGATGGTGTTTTTAATTTATTCTTCTAAGGTCTTCAGAGAACTTCAAGTAGTAGATGGACAGTCTCGTGTTTGAAAAGTGTCTGTAAGCTGCAAACATCTTTATTTATTAACTGAACACTGTAGAACATAGAAGCACATGGTACCTATCCTGGCTATCATCCATCTGCCTGCGAGCAAATTATTTTTGCTTGTTCGGTCGACTGTATGACAAAAATCTCAAGAATCTAGACGGCAAGAAAGAGTGAACAACTTTGTGAATGTTCGAGACACTAAGACACTCGGTGTTGACTGTACCAAGTAGCTTGAGCCAGAGTGGAGAATGAGAGTATCTGTCAAGCTTCACTCGTGTCTGACATACACATCTCAGATACCACTGGTAAACGAAGTAATGCATGCTCAAGCATTGGCCGTCTATTACTGGTCCTCAGAGTCACGTGATTCTTACTTGACCCTTAAATGTGCTAGGTGATGCTGTGACGCTGTACTGGTAGCTCATGAGTTATAGTTAGTTTGCATTTAATTACAAGTTTCGAACATTTCCAGAATATTGGTTGTACATTGAAAATGGAAAATAATGCGTTCTTTAAATGGTTCTTCCAATACGGAATATTGATTTAAGAATTTCGGGCATACAATGTGAAGCATAAATACCTCTTTCACAGAACAACTATTTTTGGTACCAATTTAACACCTTTATTATATCTTTGAAGCATTTTGTTATGTTTTTAGTTTTTTTCTAAGCTTCACTAATTATTTCACTTGTCTAGCTTATATTAAGTTAGAGTTTACTCTTTGCTCATCAAGAATTTGCTGTTACACTATGAGGCCAATAGAAAGTCTCGTTTCTTTTGAGCATAAATTCAGAAATGACTATTTTTAATTATTTTGTTTAGTATTTTCGGTTGTGAACCTTCGTAATGGTCCCATTTTTATCATAGAGTATATTACTGCTGCAAATGAACGTAATTTGTGTTTTGTATGGCAGAAGGATAATTTATGCTAGTAAGTTTCGAGTGATGTGATTGGTCGGCGGCTGTACACGGTCTCCAAATAGGCGAATAAATGCTGTTTTTAAGGAGGAGTTTCGATTAGCCTTCAGAGATGAAGCCCGTCGTTGTCTCTCAGTCAACAGCTTGAAATTATTCTCTAACATTTGGTCAGAAGCAGACTTGGAAGCGATACGTTATAAGATATTATTGAATATCAACATTGGTGATTCGAAATATTCATGGAAGAATAGTTCATAAGAACTATTATATTTAAATTATATTACCGGGACTTGACGTAGCCAACTGGATTAATCGATTAAATAAGCCGAAGCATATATAACTAAAAATAATATGGTAACTAACATTGGTACATAATCATACGAAGGAAACTGATACTAAAAGAATAACTGGAGTAATATTCCATGCCAGAATATTGCCTGAAAATTAACAGGAGCGAACGGACGAAGTTCTAACCACGAGAAACGACAAAACGCCGCCGAAGACAGACTAGACGTCATCAACGAGGCTCTGGGTTCGAGTCCCGCCGAGGTTCTCGAGCTCACCTCGCCAGATGCAGTCCGAGGACAAGGGTTCCACCAGAAGTCGCCCTAATGACCACGCGTGTGCAAGGCCCCTGTCCCAGAATTAGCATCGTCCTACCAAGGGCACACTTTGAGGAACGAGTTCCAAGTAAGACTGTAATAACTAGGCCTTGGCTAGTTATCTGGCACCAACTACTCTCTTGAACCTAGTAAGTTGTCATTTACTGACACGAGCTGTAGAGAAATCTTCTTTCATTAATAAACACTATTTCGGATTCAACGGGTTGAATCATTGAATAATGTATTAAATAGACATATAATACTTGCGTTAATGATATTAGATGGATATGAATATTCAGTTAAAGTCAGGTTATTTCTTACTTGTATCTTGTTCCTTTTTTCTTAACCTTTGTTTAGTTTTGTTTGTTTGCATGATCAACTAGAGGTCCAATTGATTAAGTATGTTTCTTTTCTCTAGTGAATACCGAACATAGTTGGCTCATTTAGCGTAAAATAGTATAAAATCAAAGGATTTCGTTTATTTCAAATAACTTTAATTGATTTACCTGAAGGCATGAGAGTAACTGCCAACACTAAATAAAGATCACGACTAAAGTAAACCTTTTTGCACCTAATCCGCAGATTCGCACGCTGTTATATTGACATATCAAATGTCGGGGGACTCTGCAACATTGCTTCAGTAAAATATTGTATCACATCGCTATTAACGGATGCTTGCCCAGTATGTATTAAATGAAACGTAGGCCTATGTGAGGTATAACTGAAGCTAGGTAAAAGTACTCACCTGGCAGACCATTGCGCCACTCGGCTGGGGAACTGCTGGTTGAGCAGGTGTCGGGGTTAAGTAGTCCCTGAGCCCCGCACACATCAGAGCACCGCGGGGGTTGGCCATGCAGCTGATATCATGAGCAGGGCGTCCCGTGGGGCCGGCCATGTCCTGATATCACCCGATAGCGGCCACATCGAGGCCACACCAACAGAACCTAAGGACATCACCTCGAGGACATTTCCTGCCAAGCCTTGTTCCCGGGGCACGTGGTGAGTGGATCTGGCCTCTGTGCTGCTCGCTCTCCGCTGCCTCTAGGGTAAGAGAGAGCAGCTGCCTAAAGGGCGGGAAGGGAATAGCTTCCTGAATGGCAGGAGAGTCCAGCTGCCTGAAGGGTGGGAGGGAGCAGCTGCCTGAAGGGTGGGAGAGATCAGCTGCCTGAAGGGTGGGAGAGAGCAGCTGCCTGAAGGGTGGGAGAGAGCAGCTGCCCGAGGGTGGGAGGGAGCAGCTGCCTGAAGGGTGGGAGAGATCAGCTGCCTGAAGGGTGGGAGAGAGCAGCTGCCTGAAGGGTGGGAGAGAGCAGCTGCCCGAGGGTGGGAGGGAGCAGCTGCCTGAAGGGTGGGAGAGATCAGCTGCCTGAAGGGTGGGAGAGAGCAGCTGCCCGAGGGTGGGAGGGAGCAGCTGCCCGAGGGTGGGAGGGAGCAGCTGCCTGAAGGGTGGGAGAGAGCAGCTGCCTGAAGGGTGGGAGAGAGCAGCTGCCCGAGGGTGGGAGGGAGCAGCTGCCCGAGGGTGGGAGGGAGCAGCTGCCTGAAGGGTGGGAGGGAGCAGCTGCCTGAAGGGTGGGAGAGAGCAGCTGCCTGAAGGGTGGGAGGGAGCAGCTGCCTGAAGGGTGTGAGAGAGCAGCTGCCCGAGGGTGGGAGGGAGCAGCTGCCTGAAGGGTGTGAGAGAGCAGCTGCCTGAAGGGTGGGAGGGAGCAGCTGCCTGAAGGGTGGGAGGGAGCAGCTGCCTGAAGGGTGGGAGAGAGCAACTGCCTGAAGGGTGGGAGGGAGCAGCTGCCTGAAGGGTGTGAGAGAGCAGCTGCCCGAGGGTGGGAGGGAGCAGCTGCCTGAAGGGTGGGAGGGAGCAGCTGCCTGAAGGGTGGGAGGGAGCAGCTGCCTGAAGGGTGGGAGAGAGCAACTGCCTGAAGGGTGGGAGGGAGCAGCTGCCTGAAGGGTGTGAGAGAGCAGCTGCCCGAGGGTGGGAGGGAGCAGCTGCCTGAAGGGTGGGAGGGAGCAGCTGCCTGAAGGGTGGGAGGGAGCAGCTGCCTGAAGGGTGGGAGAGATCAGCTGCCTGAAGGGTGGGAGAGAGCAGCTGCCCGAGGGTGGGAGGGAGCAGCTGCCTGAAGGGTGGGAGGGAGCAGCTGCCTGAAGGGTGTGAGAGAGCAGCTGCCCGAGGGTGGGAGGGAGCAGCTGCCTGAAGGGTGGGAGGGAGCAGCTGCCTGAAGGGTGTGAGAGAGCAGCTGCCCGAGGGTGGGAGGGAGCAGCTGCCTGAAGGGTGGGAGGGAGCAGCTGCCTGAAGGGTGGGAGGGAGCAGCTGCCTGAAGGGTGGGAGAGAGCAGCTGCCTGAAGGGTGGGAGGGAGCAGCTGCCTGAAGGGTGGGAGGGAGCAGCTGCCTGAAGGGTGTGAGAGAGCATCTGCCCGAGGGTGGGAGGGAGCAGCTGCCTGAAGGGTGGGAGGGAGCAGCTGCCTGAAGGGTGTGAGAGAGCAGCTGCCCGAGGGTGGGAGGGAGCAGCTGCCTGAAGGGTGGGAGGGAGCAGCTGCCTGAAGGGTGGGAGGGAGCAGCTGCCTGAAGGGTGGGAGAGAGCAGCTGCCTGAAGGGTGGGAGGGAGCAGCTGCCTGAAGGGTGGGAGGGAGCAGCTGCCTGAAGGGTGTGAGAGAGCAGCTGCCCGAGGGTGGGAGGGAGCAGCTGCCTGAAGGGTGGGAGGGAGCAGCTGCCTGAAGGGTGTGAGAGAGCAGCTGCCTGAAGGGTGGGAGGGAGCAGCTGCCTGAAGGGTGGGAGGGAGCAGCTGCCTGAAGGGTGGGAGGGAGCAGCTGCCTGAAGGGTGGGAGGGAGCAGCTGCCTGAAGGGTAGGAGGGAGCAGCTGTCTGAAGGGTGGGAGAGAGCAGCTACCTGAAGGGTAGGAGGGAGCAGCTGCCTGAAGGGTGGGAGGGAGCAGCTGCCTGAAGGGTGGGAGGGAGCAGTTGCCTGAAGGGTGGGAGGGAGCAGCTGCCTGAAGGGTGGGAGGGAGCAGCTGCCTGAAGGGTGGGAGGGAGCAGCTGCCTGAAGGGTGGGAGGGAGCAGCTGCCTGAAGGGTGGGAGGGAGCAGCTGCCTGAAGGGTGGGAGGGAGCAGCTGCCTGAAGGGTGTGAGAGAGCAGCTGCCTGAAGGGTGTGAGAGAGCAGCTGCCTGAAGGGTGGGAGGGAGCAGCTGCCTGAAGGGTGTGAGAGAGCAGCTGCCCGAGGGTGGGAGGGAGCAGCTGCCTGAAGGGTGGGAGGGAGCAGCTGCCTGAAGGGTGGGAGGGAGCAGCTGCCTGAAGGGTGGGAGAGAGCAGCTGCCTGAAGGGTGGGAGGGAGCAGCTGCCTGAAGGGTGGGAGGGAGCAGCTGCCTGAAGGGTAGGAGGGAGCAGCTGCCTGAAGGGTGGGAGAGAGCAGCTGCCTGAAGGGTGGGAGGGAGCAGCTGCCTGAAGGGTGGGAGGGAGCAGCTGCCTGAAGGGTAGGAGGGAGCAGCTGTCTGAAGGGTGGGAGAGAGCAGCTACCTGAAGGGTAGGAGGGAGCAGCTGCCTGAAGGGTGGGAGGGAGCAGCTGCCTGAAGGGTGGGAGGGAGCAGCTGCCTGAAGGGTGGGAGGGAGCAGCTGCCTGAAGGGTGGGAGGGAGCAGCTGCCTGAAGGGTGGGAGGGAGCAGCTGCCTGAAGGGTGGGAGGGAGCAGCTGCCTGAAGGGTGGGAGGGAGCAGCTGCCTGAAGGGTGGGAGAGAGCAGCTGCCTGAAGGGTGGGAGAGAGCAGCTGCCTGAAGGGTAGGAGGGAGCAGCTGCCTGAAGGGTGGGAGAGAGCAGCTGCCTGAAGGGTGGGAGGGAGCAGCTGCCTGAAGGGTGGGAGGGAGCAGCTGCCTGAAGGGTAGGAGGGAGCAGCTGTCTGAAGGGTGGGAGAGAGCAGCTGCCTGAAGGGTAGGAGGGAGCAGCTGCCTGAAGGGTGGGAGGGAGCAGCTGCCTGAAGGGTGGGAGAGAGCAGCTGCCTGAAGGGTAGGAGGGAGCAGCTGCCTGAAGGGTGGGAGGGAGCAGCTGCCTGAAGGGTGGGAGGGAGCAGCTGCCTGAAGGGTGGGAGGGAGCAGCTGCCTGAAGGGTGGGAGAGAGCAGCTGCCTGAAGGGTGGGAGGGAGCAGCTGCCTGAAGGGTAGGAGGGAGCAGCTGCCTGAAAGGGTGGAAGGGGGCAGCTGCCTGAAGGGTAGGAGGGAGCAGCTGCCTGAAGGGTGGGAGGGAGTAGCTGCCTGAAGGGTGGGAGAGAGCAGCTGCCTGAAAGTTGGGAGGGAGCAGCTGCCTGAAGGGTGGGAGGGAGCAGCTGCCTGAAGGGTGGGAGGGAGCAGCTGCCTGAAGGGTGGGAGGGAGCAGCTGCTTGAAGGGTGGAAGGGAGCAGCTGCCTGAAGGGTGGGAGGGAGCAGCTGCCTGAAGAGTGGGAGAGAGCAGCTGCCTGAAGGGTGGGAGGGAGCAGCTGCCTGAAGGGTGGGAGAGAGCAGCTGCCTGAAGGTTAGGGAGAGAGCAACTGCCTGAAGGGTGGGAGGTAGCGGCTGCCTGAAGGGTGGGAGAGAGCAGCTGCCTGAAGGGTGGGAGAGAGCAGCTGCCTGAAGGGTGGGAGAGAGCAGCTGCCTGAAGGGTAGGAGGGAGCAGCTGCCTGAAGGGTAGGAGGGAGCAGCTGCCTGAAGGGTGGGATGTAGCAGCTGCCTGAAGGGTGGGAGAGATCAGATGCCTGAAGGGTAGGAGGGAACAGCTGCTGAAGGATGGGAGAGAACAGCTGAAAGAAGGGTGGGAGAGAGCAGCTGCCTGAAGGGCGGGGAGAGAGCAGCTGCCTGAAGGGTAGGAGGGAGCAGCTGCCTGAAGGACGGGAGAGAGCAGCTGCCTGAAGGGCGGGAGAGAGCAGCTGCCTGAAGGGCGGGAGAGAGCAGCTGCCTGAAGGGCGGGGAGAGAGCAGCTGCTTGAAGGGGAAGGAGGGAGCAGCTGCCTGAAGGGTGGGAGAGAGCAGTTGCCTGAAGAGCGGGAGAGAGCAGCTGCCTGAAGGGCGGGAGAGAGCAGCTGCCTGAAGGGCGGGGAGAGAGCAGCTGCTTGAAGGGTAGGAGGAAGCAGCTGCCTGAAGGGTAGGAGAGAGCAGCTGCCTGAAGGACGGGAGAGAGCAGTTGTCTGAAGGGCGGGAGAGAGCAGCTGCCTGAAGGGCGGAGAGAGAGAAGCTGCCTGAAGGGCGGGAAGAGAGAAGCTGCCTGAAGGGCGGAGAGAGAGAAGCTGCCTGAAGGGCGGGAAGAGAGCAGCTGCCTGAAGGGCGAGAGAGTGCAGCTGCCTGAAGGGCGGAGAGAGAGCAGCTGCCTGAAGGGCGGGGAGAGAGCAGCTGCCTGAAGGGTAGGAGAGAGCAGCTGCCTGAAGGGTAGGAGAGAGCAGCTGCCTGAAGGGCGGGAGAGAGCAGTTGCCTGAAGGGCGGGAGAGAGCAGCTGCCTGAAGGGCGGAGAGAGAGAAGCTGCCTGAAGGGCGGGAAGAGAGCAGCTGCCTGAAGGGCGGGGAGAGAGCAGCTGCCTGAAGGGTAGGAGAGAGCAGCTGCCTGAAGGGTAGGAGAGAGCAGCTGCCTGAAGGGTAGGAGAGAGCAGCTGCCTGAAGGGTAGGAGAGAGCAGCTGCCTGAAGGGCGGGAGAGAGCAGTTGCCTGAAGGGCGGGAGAGAGCAGCTGCCTGAAGGGCGGAGAGAGAGAAGCTGCCTGAAGGGCGGGAAGAGAGCAGCTGCCTGAAGGGCGGGAAGAGAGCAGCTGCCTGAAGGGCGGGAGAGAGCAGCTGCCTGAAGGGCGGAGAGAGAGCAGCTGCCTGAAGGGCGGGGAGAGAGCAGCTGCCTGAAGGGTGGGAGAGAGCTGATACCTGAAGGGTGTATGGGAGAAGCTGCCTGAAGGGCGGGAGAGAGCAGTTGCCTGAAGGGCGGGAGAGAGCAGCTGCCTGAAGGATGGAGCCAAGGAGCCACGTGCAGGCGGTGGCAGACACGAGCAGAGCGACAAGCTGCGCGCTGGACGAGTCATCGTGCCGGATGCCAGAGATGCGGCTCGGCCATAGAGCAGACACCCCGCGGAGCCGGGCAGGATCAATGTGCTGCACTTCCTGGGAGTGACGGGGCTGTTTGTTGCTCGAGCCCGGGAGGGGACCGCGCTGTGAGTCACCGCCGCTGGAGGGATACCGCTGGCCTGTGACCGCGTGGACGTCGCTCTCTGTGCTTTCCTCCGGGAGTACCTACAGGTGACTGTGTGTAGGGGGAGGTGTGATATCAGCATGCCACCACCTATTATTATGTTGGGGGGGATTATTAACATTTTGTTGATATGGTGGTTTTCGTAAATAGACGCGTAATAAAATTTACTGTACTGACAAATGCTTAAATTAAGGAAATATTATTTGTTTCAAATAAGTCTAGTACTTGTAAATTACTTTGTTAGGAATTAATGTACTAATATTCAAACATTTGGGGATTATTTAGGCCAATAATATTTTGTTAGTAACATTTTAAACAACCATATTGTTTCCTAGGGAACAGCAGACCGGCCTGTCGCCCCGCAGAGTCTGTGTGCGCGGGGTAGTGGGAGGGGGATGGGTTGCTGACTGCAGAGCGCCCCTTCCCCCGGCTAGGATAGTGCGACCCCAGCAGATACACCGCTTGCTCTCGGACACTGGTCCCTATGAGCCCTCTGCACGTGACAGAGCTAGAGCTGTGCAACATCCAACCTTGGCAATGTGTTGTTATGTTTCAAATACACTTATAATACGCAACTGCGGTGTAACGAGAGCTAAGATGTTGCAGCGACGGGCGAGAGTTGCCCGGGGGGAGGGGGGACAACAAACCTTGGCAGCACAATCAGCCCGACCAGTAGTCCACTGCGCAGCCTTCACTGTCAGTCAGGGCGATAGCAGAGCGGCGATAGCCGCGAGGCCTGGCCCAATGTTCACCGCAGTACTATCTAGGCCTGCGATTGTTTCCCTGCAGGCTAGACTCAACCCACCTGTACGTAATGAAGCCTGTTTGGAGTGTTCATTGGTCGCTAACTCCTCCTGGTCTACAACTGCTGTCCAGTCACCGACGTGAGCAGATGTGTGTGCGCTTCCAGTCCACTCTGCCAGCCAGGGACTCCGTGCAGTAGCCGCGGATACACTCACAAGTCTAGTCTCGGCCTGGCAGGAGGGAACCGGCCACTTCCAGTCCACTCTGCCAGTCAGGGACTCCGTGCAGTAGCCGCGGATACACTCACAAGTCTAGTCTCGGTCTGGCAGGAGGGAACCGGCCACTTCCAGTCCACTCTGCCAGTCAGGGACTCCGTGCAGTAGCCGCGGATACACTCACAAGTCTAGTCTCGGTCTGGCAGGAGGGAACCGGTCACTTCCAGTCCACTCTGCCAGTCAGGGACTCCGTGCAGTAGCCGCGGATACACTCACAAGTCTAGTCTCGGCCTGGCAGGAGGGAACCGGCCACTTCCAGTCCACTCTGCCAGTCAGGGACTCCGTGCAGTAGCCGCGGATACACTCACAAGTCTAGTCTCGGCCTGGCAGGAGGGAACCGGCCACTTCCAGTCCACTCTGCCAGTCAGGGACTCCGTGCAGTAGCCGCGGATACACTCACAAGTCTAGTCTCGGTCTGGCAGGAGGGAACCGGCCACTTCCAGTCCACTCTGCCAGTCAGGGACTCCGTGCAGTAGCCGCGGATACACTCACAAGTCTAGTCTCGGCCTGGCAGGAGGGAACCGGCCACTTCCAGTCCACTCTGCCAGTCAGGGACTCCGTGCAGTAGCCGCGGATACACTCACAAGTCTAGTCTCGGTCTGGCAGGAGGGAACCGGTCACTTCCAGTCCACTCTGCCAGTCAGGGACTCCGTGCAGTAGCCGCGGATACACTCACAAGTCTAGTCTCGGCCTGGCAGGAGGGAACCGGCCACTTCCAGTCCACTCTGCCAGTCAGGGACTCCGTGCAGTAGCCGCGGATACACTCACAAGTCTAGTCTCGGTCTGGCAGGAGGGAACCGGTCACTTCCAGTCCACTCTGCCAGTCAGGGACTCCGTGCAGTTGCCGCGGATACACTCACAAGTCTAGTCTCGGCCTGGCAGGAGGGAACCGGCCACTTCCAGTCCACTCTGCCAGCCAGGGACTCCGTGCAGTAGCCGCGGATACACTCACAAGTCTAGTCTCGGCCTGGCAGGAGGGAACCGGCCACTTCCAGTCCACTCTGCCAGTCAGGGACTCCGTGCAGTAGCCGCGGATACACTCACAAGTCTAGTCTCGGCCTGGCAGGAGGGAACCGGCCACTTCCAGTCCACTTGGCCAGCCAGGGACTCCGTGCAGTAGCCGCGGATACACTCACAAGTCTAGTCTCGGCCTGGCAGGAGGGAACCGGCCACTTCCAGTCCACTCTGCCAGTCAGGGACTCCGTGCAGTAGCCGCGGATACACTCACAAGTCTAGTCTCGGCCTGGCAGGAGGGAACCGGCCACTTCCAGTCCACTTGGCCAGCCAGGGACTCCGTGCAGTAGCCGCGGATACACTCACAAGTCTAGTCTCGGCCTGGCAGGAGGGAACCGGCCACTTCCAGTCCACTCTGCCAGTCAGGGACTCCGTGCAGTAGCCGCGGATACACTCACAAGTCTAGTCTCGGCCTGGCAGGAGGGAACCGGCCACTTCCAGTCCACTCTGCCAGTCAGGGACTCCGTGCAGTAGCCGCGGATACACTCACAAGTCTAGTCTCGGCCTGGCAGGAGGGAACCGGTCACTTCCAGTCCACTCTGCCAGCCAGGGACTCCGTGCAGTAGCCGCGGATACACTCACAAGTCTAGTCTCGGGTCTGGCAGGAGGGAACCGGTCACTTCCAGTCCACTTGGCCAGCCAGGGACTCCGTGCAGTAGCTGCGGATACACTCACAAGTCTAGTCTCGGTCTGGCAGGAGGGAACCGGTCACTTCCAGTCCACTCTGCCAGTCAGGGACTCCGTGCAGTAGCCGCGGATACACTCACAAGTCTAGTCTCGGCCTGGCAGGAGGGAACCGGCCACTTCCAGTCCACTCTGCCAGCCAGGGACTCCGTGCAGTAGCCGCGGATACACTCACAAGTCTAGTCTCGGGTCTGGCAGGAGGGAACCGGTCACTTCCAGTCCACTTGGCCAGCCAGGGACTCCGTGCAGTAGCCGCGGATACACTCACAAGTCTAGTCTCGGTCTGGCAGGAGGGAACCGGCCACTTCCAGTCCACTTGGCCAGCCAGGGACTCCGTGCAGTAGCCGCGGATACACTCACAAGTCTAGTCTCGGTCTGGCAGGAGGGAACCGGCCACTTCCAGTCCACTTGGCCAGCCAGGGACTCCGTGCAGTAGCCGCGGATACACTCACAAGTCTAGTCTCGGTCTGGCAGGAGGGAACCGGCCACTTCCAGTCCACTCTGCCAGTCAGGGACTCCGTGCAGTAGCCGCGGATACACTCACAAGTCTAGTCTCGGTCTGGCTGGAGGGAACCGGTCACTTCCAGTCCACTCTGCCAGTCAGGGACTCCGTGCAGTAGCCGCGGATACACTCACAAGTCTAGTCTCGGTCTGGCAGGAGGGAACCGGCCACTTCCAGTCCACTCTGCCAGTCAGGGACTCCGTGCAGTAGCCGCGGATACACTCACAAGTCTAGTCTCGGCCTGGCAGGAGGGAACCGGTCACTTCCAGTCCACTCTGCCAGTCAGGGACTCCGTGCAGTAGCCGCGGATACACTCACAAGTCTAGTCTCGGTCTGGCAGGAGGGAACCGGCCACTTCCAGTCCACTTGGCCAGCCAGGGACTCCGTGCAGTAGCCGCGGATACACTTACAAGTCTAGTCTCGGTCTGGCAGGAGGGAACCGGCCACTTCCAGTCCACTTGGCCAGCCAGGGACTCCGTGCAGTAGCCGCGGATACACTCACAAGTCTAGTCTCGGCCTGGCAGGAGGGAACCGGCCACTTCCAGTCCACTTGGCCAGCCAGGGACTCCGTGCAGTAGCCGCGGATACACTCACAAGTCTAGTCTCGGTCTGGCAGGAGGGAACCGGTCACTTCCAGTCCACTCTGCCAGTCAGGGACTCCGTGCAGTAGCACGGATACACTCACAAGTCTAGTCTCGGTCTGGCAGGAGGGAACCGGCCACTTCCAGTCCACTCTGCCAGTCAGGGACTCCGTGCAGTAGCCGCGGATACACTCACAAGTCTAGTCTCGGCCTGGCAGGAGGGAACCGGCCACTTCCAGTCCACTCTGCCAGCCAGGGACTCCGTGCAGTAGCCGCGGATACACTCACAAGTCTAGTCTCGGCCTGGCAGGAGGGAACCGGCCACTTCCAGTCCACTCTGCCAGTCAGGGACTCCGTGCAGTAGCCGCGGATACACTCACAAGTCTAGTCTCGGTCTGGCAGGAGGGAACCGGTCACTTCCAGTCCACTCTGCCAGTCAGGGACTCCGTGCAGTAGCCGCGGATACACTCACAAGTCTAGTCTCGGCCTGGCAGGAGGGAACCGGTCACTTCCAGTCCACTCTGCCAGCCAGGGACTCCGTGCAGTAGCCGCGGATACACTCACAAGTCTAGTCTCGGGTCTGGCAGGAGGGAACCGGTCACTTGCTTGCACGTCAATTCCCGAAGGAGTCTTGTCGAGAGAAAAAAAGTAGTTCATCAAAGTTGAATGCTGTAGTGGCTGTTGCATGACTCAAAACAAACATTCAACAATTTCTCGTTTAATCATTTGAAGTTGGAAAAAGAACCAATAGTTGTATAATCTTCCTTCCTTTCATTGCTCTCTCGTAGGTTTATGAAACGAAAGTTTTACAATATGAACCCCATTGGCGGTCTAGAATGTGAGTTCCCATCGATGCAGTCAAACCTTTCTCTGTAGCTGATGCATGTTTCACGGAAGGTAGCTAGTAACTGTGGCATTAATGATTAAAAAAAAAAATTACGAAACAGAAAAAGCTCAGTAGTCATGGCTGTACTTTGTGCTGAATCTCATATTGCATACAAGGAAAGTTGTGCCTACTTTGCCTTTCGAAACAGGTTTGACCGTAATTCCAGGGCTTGCGAAAGGAAGGCGTTACCTCCATTCTTAGCTGTTTTGAATAAAATTCACTTTGCTATTAAATACACTTTCCATCGTATGGTACAACATGAAGGTATCTTTAGCAGTTAGATCATGGATTTGTAAACAGACGGAGTGCTACCCCTGGCATTGGGCAGGAATGCGGTAGCGCCTGGAGATTTTGCTTTCTCAGAGAGTGCTAAAAAAGAAGATACTCAATCTAACTGCAAGCCCTTAAATTATGTTGAAAGCATTGCAGACTTAATAGAGTTAGTTAAATTATATATTTTAAATTTAGGCAAGGAAAGCAATAAAAATAATTTATTCATAATTTTCTTGGAAAACAAAAGTCATGCATAAAGCAAGATTCTCTGATGTATTGGGGAAGTGTAAAAATGATTATAGGTTCCCGAGAACTTGAAATATTACAAATGTATTTTGCGCAGGTTGACCTACTTCCACAGTCTCACATCTCACATTTTACTCTTCACTCAACGTCAAGTCGAGAACAGTTGGTTAACCAGTATTAAGGTTCTGAAACCAAAAACCAAAATAAAAGGAAGTAGTTCTCTAATTTATAGACATTTTATCAAAATATTTAAAACCCCAATCTTTGATAAATTAATAGATACTGTGACTAAAAGGTTTTGCGACGCAATCATAAATTGCTCTACTATACAGTAGATAACAATTCTAAGTAAAATCAATCATAATAAACTGTTTGGGTAAAAGGAAATTGAAGAATTGTGCAGAAAATTTTTTTAATCGAATAACTTGACTAATCATCCCATAAAAAATAGGCTAACATAGAAAATTATACGAAAATATGACGAATTAAAGAAAATAACTTTTTAAGTTAGCAAAATAAGTTTTTACAGCGTGCATAGTTAAAGCTATGCGAATTAAAATTATTGCTGCAAAGGACGCGCAAACATATATATTTTCCTTTATAGTATAGTATGTTTGATTTTATTTTGAATTGTCATTAATAGTAAGGTAATACATGATCGCGTTAAAAAATTATTCAGGAGAGTATATAAAAAATTACTGCAGTATGAGGATTTTAAGACTTTTGAAAAAATACAAATAAATTAAAAACTAACACACTTTTTTTTTTTAAAGTGAAATTTCCTTGGGCGCGAGAAAGTAAAATTTCAAGTCTGAATTTTAATACAACGTTTTCGTAAAACATTGTTGTGAACAGTTTTTGACGCGAAAAGGACAGAGAATAGTTACTTGGCCAATTTATATAATAGAGCACTATGCTATATACATTGTTGGGCTCGTTTCCGTTCTCCTGTTTGCAGGTTTATTCGTCCTCCGCCCAATAAAAAACATAGAACAGAGAGATAAATGACCGAAAGAATAAGATAGAGAGTGTGAGAATGCGCTTGTTTCTTAAAATATAAACAAGTATCTTATAAAGACAATTGTGAATGCCTTGAATTGATATTTGCTACAATCACGCTCGCGTAGAATGCCCTGCATTTCCCGCATAGGCACCACTACCTGTTATGAATTTCATATTACCTTCAGAGATTTGAAGTATTCCAAAAGGCAGAATTTTTTGAAGAAACAGTAACAGGCACAGTTTATCTTTATGCTGTGGGTATTTCAACAGTGAGTAATATTTATTCTTAATTAATCATTGCTGATTCATCAATAATGATTTATATCAAGAGCAGTTAGTTTTTAAATTAATAATTATGTTAATTAATGTTTATTTAAAAAAATTTCTTCTTTATTCTCTTTCCCTATCTCTCTGTCTATTTTACCCTTTAAGATAGAAGTTTCACTTCTCTCGTGTGTAATGTGTTAAACGCGCTCTGATTTAGTTTTGACGTCACAACGTGTAATAAATCGATGTACGCCGGCTGCACGCACGAAAAAGTGTTCCGTTACGCCAATTGTCCCGTTACGCTGTGTCCCTTTACGCTCAATGTACGCTTGCGCCGCATCTATCTCTCTTTCACTCGATTGGAACAACCATCGATTTGACTATTCCGAGGCACATTAAACTTGAAACACTCCCATTATTTTCCTACTATTCCTATCATCGTCCAATCCTAACAGAATAACACAGATTGGAAGAAGTTAAATAGCAAACATGTATAAAAGTTATAGTTAAAATAATCTCTTCGTTAAAGTAATAAACATATTGGAATTAATGAGTCCAAATAAAAAACATTTATCAATTAAATTTGTAGATTTCATTTCACTCCCTTGTATCCATACAACATAGTGATAATACAATAAAAAAAATTCAATTTTATTCATAAAAGTAAGCAATCATTTCATGAATGTTTTGTAATGACGTTGTCACGTTAAACTATCGTCCGTAAACCGACTTTACAGACAACCAATATTTTTAAGTTATGACCGTAACTAACTGTGGTACCAACTGCCCCGGGCTCGGCGTGCCGTGTGCCGGCTAGGACTTGCGGCAGGGGGCGGGGTGTGGCGGGGTCAGGCAAGAAGCGCCCCTAGCAGCGACGAGAGACACCGCCAGCAGGAGTGATGGAGATGTCACGTGCCTCACTCGCCGGGAGGTTGGCAACAATGGCGCCGCGGGGACCCGCCGCCCGCCGACAGTAGAGCCAACTGTAATTGATGACGTGTATCACGCGCACACCTCGCCGGGAGGCGTGTGCTTACAGCAGCTCCTGCAGGGCTGCCACTGCGCCAACAACTAGTACTGCAGAACTGTAGCTCAGCTCGGTGCACAGGTGGCCTACCTTCCCGGCGTTACTGGGGAGCTGCCTAGCCAGCGGCCTACCTTCCTGGCGTTACTGGGGAGCTGCCTAGCCAGCGGCCTACCTTCCTGGTGTTACTGAGGAGCTGCCTAGCCAGCGGCCTACCTTCCTGGCGTTACTGGGGAGCTGCCTAGCCAGCGGCCTACCTTCCTGGTGTTACTGAGGAGCTGCCTAGCCAGCGGCCTACCTTCCTGGTGTTACTGAGGAGCTGCCTAGCCAGCGGCCTACCTTTCTGGCGTTACTGAGGAGCTGCCTAGCCAGCGGCCTACCTTCCTGGTGTTACTGAGGAGCTGCCTAGCCAGCGGCCTACCTTCCTGGTGTTACTGAGGAGCTGCCTAGCCAGCGGCCTACCTTCCTGGCGTTACTGAGGAGCTGCCTAGCCAGCGGCCTACCTTCCTGGCGTTACTGAGGAGCTGCCTAGCCAGCGGCCTACCTTCCTGGTGTTACTGAGGAGCTGCCTAGCCAGCGGCCTACCTTCCTGGCGTTACTGAGGAGCTGCCTAGCCAGCGGCCTACCTTCCTGGTGTTACTGAGGAGCTGCCTAGCCAGCGGCCTACCTTCCTGGCGTTACTGAGGAGCTGCCTAGCCAGCGGCCTACCTTCCTGGCGTTACTGAGGAGCTGCCTAGCCAGCGGCCTACCTTCCTGGTGTTACTGAGGAGCTGCCTAGCCAGCGGCCTACCTTCCTGGCGTTACTGGGGAGCTGCCTAGCCAGCGGCCTACCTTCCTGGCGTTACTGGGGAGCTGCCTAGCCAGCGGCCTACCTTCCTGGTGTTACTGAGGAGCTGCCTAGCCAGCGGCCTACCTTCCTGGCGTTACTGGGGAGCTGCCTAGCCAGCGGCCTACCTTCCTGGTGTTACTGAGGAGCTGCCTAGCCAGCGGCCTACCTTCCTGGTGTTACTGAGGAGCTGCCTAGCCAGCGGCCTACCTTCCTGGCGTTACTGAGGAGCTGCCTAGCCAGCGGCCTACCTTCCTGGCGTTACTGGGGAGCTGCCTAGCCAGCGGCCTACCTTCCTGGTGTTACTGAGGAGCTGCCTAGCCAGCGGCCTACCTTTCTGGCGTTACTGAGGAGCTGCCTAGCCAGCGGCCTACCTTCCTGGCGTTACTGGGGAGCTGCCTAGCCAGCGGCCTACCTTCCTGGTTTTACTGAGGAGTTGCCTAGCCAGCGGCCTACCTTTCTGGCGTTACTGAGGAGCTGCCTAGCCAGCGGCCTACCTTCCTGGCGTTACTGGGGAGCTGCCTAGTCAGCGGCCTACCTTCCTGGCGTTACTGGGGAGCTGCCTAGCCAGCGGCCTACCTTCCTGGTGTTACTGAGGAGCTGCCTAGCCAGCGGCCTACCTTTCTGGCGTTACTGAGGAGCTGCCTAGCCAGCGGCCTACCTTCCTGGCGTTACTGGGGAGCTGCCTAGTCAGCGGCCTACCTTCCTGGCGTTACTGGGGAGCTGCCTAGCAAGCGGCCTACCTTCCTGGCGTTACTGGGGAGCTGCCTAGCCAGCAGCCTACCTTCCTGGCGTTACTGAGGAGCTGCCTAGCCAGCGGCCTTCCTTCCTGGCGTTACTGAGGAGCTGCCTAGCCAGCGGCCTACCTTCCCGGCGTTACTGGGGAGCTGCCTAGCAAGCGGCCTACCTTCCCGGCGTTACTGGGGAGCTGCCTAGCAAGCGGCCTACCTTCCCGGCGTTACTGGGGAGCTGCCTAGCAAGCGGCCTACCTTCCCGGCGTTACTGGGGAGCTGCCTAGCAAGCGGCCTACCTTCCTGGCGTTACTGGGGAGCTGCCTAGCCAGCGGCCTACCTTCCTGGCGATACTGAGGAGCTGCCTAGCCAGCGGCCTACCTTCCTGGCGTTACTGAGGAGCTGCCTAGCCAGCGGCCTACCTTCCTGGCGTTACTGAGAAGCTGCCTAGCCAGCGGCCTACGTTCCTGGCGTTACTGAGGAACTGCCTAGCCAGCGGCCTACCTTCCTCGCGTTACTGAGGAGCTGCCTAGCCAGCGGCCTACCTTCCTGGCGTTACTGAGGAGCTGCCTAGCCAGCAGCCTACCTTCCTGGCGTTACTGAGGAGCTGCCTAGCCAGCGGCCTACCTTCCTGGCGTTACTGGGGAGCTGCCTAGCCAGCGGCCTACCTTCCTGGCGTTACTGGGGAGCTGCCTAGCCAGCGGCCTACCTTCCTGGCGTTACTGGGGAGCTGCCTAGCCAACGGCCTACCTTCCTGGCGTTACTGAGGAGCTGCCTAGCCAACGGCCTACCTTCCTGGCGTTACTGAGGAGCTGCCTAGCCAGCGGCCTACCTTCCTGGCGTTAATGAGGAGCTGCCTAGCCAGCGGCCTACCTTCCCGGCGTTACTGAGGAGCTGCCTAGCAAGCGGCCTACCTTCCTGGCGTTACTGAGGAGCTGCCTAGCCAGCGGCCTACCTTCCTGGCGTTACTGAGGAGCTGCCTAGCCAGCGGCCTACCTTCCTGGCGTTACTGAGGAGCTGCCTAGCCAGCGGCCTACCTTCCTGGCGTTACTGAGGAGCTGCCTAGCCAGCGGCCTACCTTCCTGGCGTTACTGAGGAGCTGCCTAGCCAGCGGCCTACCTTCCCGGCGTTACTGAGGAGCTGCCTAGCCAGCGGCCTACCTTCCCGGCGTTACTGAGGAGCTGCCTAGCCAGCGGCCTACCTTCCCGCCGTTACTGAGCAGCTGCCTAGCCAGCAGCCTACCTTCCTGGCGTTACTGAGGAGCTGCCTAGCCAGCAGCCTACCTTCCTGGCGTTACTGAGGAGCTGCCTAGCCAGCGGCCTACATTCCCGGCGTTACTGAGTAGCTGCCTAGCAAGCGGCCTACCTTCCCGGCGTTACTGAGGAGCTGCCTAGCCGGTGGCCTACCTTCCCGGCGTTTCTGATGAGCTGCCTAGCCAGCAGCCTACCTTCCCGGCGTTACTGAGGAGCTGCCTAGCCAGCAGCCTACCTTCCCGGCGTTACTGAGGAGCTGCCTAGCCGGCGGCCTACCTTCCTGGCGTTACTGAGGAGCTGCCTAGCCAGCGGCTTAACTTCCCGGCGTTACGGAGGAGCTGCCTGTCCAGCGGCCTTCCTTCCCGGCGTTACTGAGGAGCTACCTAGTCAGCGGCCTACCTTCCCGGCGTTACTGAGGAGCTGCCTAGCCAGCGGCCTACCTTCCCGGCGTTACTGAGGAGCTGCCTAGCCGGCGGCCTACCTTCCTGGCGTTACTGAGGAGCTGCCTAGCCAGCGGCTTACCTTCCCGGCGTTACGGAGAGCTGCCTAGCCAGCGGCCTACCTTCCTGGCGTTACTGAGGAGCTGCCTAGCCAGAGGCCTACCTTCCCGGCGTTACTGATGAGCTGCCTAGCCAGCAGCCTACCTTCCCGGCGTTACTGGGGAGCTGCCTAGCCATTGGCCTACCTTCCTGGCGTTACTGAGGAGCTGCCTACCCAGCAGCCTACCTTCCCGGCGTTACGGAGGAGCTGCCTAGCCAGCGGCCTACCTTCCCGGCGTTACTGAGGAGCTGCCTAGCCGGTGGCCTACCTTCCCGGCGTTACTGAGGAGCTGTTTAGCCAGCGGCCTACTTTCCCGGCGTTACTGAGGAGCTGCTTAGCCAGCGGCCTACCTTCCCGGCGTTACTGAGGAGCTGCCTAGCCAGCGGCCTACATTTCCGGCGTTACTGATGAGCTGCCTAGCCAGCAGCCTACCTTACCGGCGTTACTGGTGAGCTGCCTATCCAGCGGCCTACCTTCGTGGCGTTACTGAGGAACTACCTAGCCAGTGATCTTCTTTACTTGCGAGTATGTTGAGCTTATTTGTCAGCGGCTGTACAGATGCGGACTATTCTCTATTCCCGTGTTACTCTCCTGGCAACTTGACGTGGCAACGGCACGCCTGCACCAGGAGTTTGATGATTACAGCCTGCACGCCCCAGGGCTCGGCATGTCTGGTAACGAGCGGCGCGCATTGTGCGGTAGCCGCAGAGAGAAGCGTTAACGAGGCGTGTGTGTGACGCGATAGGCTGGTGTATCATATCTGCTGTCACCGGCACACACGCTACAAGTCAACAATCCCTGTGTCTCTCCCCTACCATCTCTTTACTACTTCGGTTTTAGTTTTTTGTTCATATTCCATTTAAGGAATTTTTATAAAATTTCTACTTATATCTCCCTTGTATCTGTTCTGCTACAAATATTTTACACATTGGATGGGTAGGGTCTGGATGTAACTCTAGTTGCAACCACCTTCTCATTCTAAGTTCTGGGTCATTTATCAAAAGAAAATTGTGACATAAGCAAAGAGCTGCGAAATGACATACGCTAATTAAATTTAAGTGTTCAAAATGATTAAAATTTATGAATTAATTAGAAAGATGGATTTTTATGATGTTAAATACCACAGTGCATCTGTTTTCAAAATGGTTAAATTCTGATTTTTCATGAAAGTTCAAACACATTAGTTCTATTGTGTGAATTCAAAATGAAGCGCAATTTTTGTATATTATTTTTCTGTCATAAAGCAACTGAAATGAATTACATATTTGCTATTTAAATCCAAAAATATTTATCTGTATATTATAAGTGTAAAGTTCAAATTGAGTGCTTTTGGTCTATTTTTACGAACGTTGAGCTCTTTGCGCGAACTGAAGATCAAATTTATGATTTTTAAATTATTTTTTGTTGATAAGAATGCAAATACGCAACCTTCAACCCCTATGAGAACTCCATACTCGAAAAATCAATTCTTCGTTCCACTATAGAATTTATTTAGTGTAATATCAGTTAAACGTATGAGGCACAACCATGAATACAAGAAAAGTAACGAGTTTCAATTCTAGAAATAACCCTTAAATAAAACTAATGACAAAAACTAAACAATAAACAAATCTTGTGAGACGTAACTTTAAGAGGGAGAGATAGGAAACGAGAGACACCATTTTAGATTCGACAGTTTAGAGGCCATAAATATTTCCTGTAATGTGATTTTCAAAACTTTTTATATGGTTTAGTGAAATGCTTGAAGGTAATAATGACTGGCAGCTACTCAAATAGTTTCCTCTGTAGTAATTGTTGTTTATTATTGAATTATTTTATTTTGGAATGATTTCAACTGAAGCGCACTGGGATAGTCTGTTCTGTTATATTGTTCTAACTTAATTCACTGCATTCTCTGCCAGTCTTTGCATCTAAGACGTGACATCAGCTGATTTCGGCTTTTTTTCTGTGTGTTTGTGTATATAGCTTTATTGTCCTCTCTTCGGGTTTTCTCCATGGCATACAGCAATGGCGTACGTCAAAAATAATGATATTTATCAATTTTTGCCAGTTGCAAAAACCATTTTAAGAACGCAGCCAGACGCAGCCAGACGCAGCCAGACACAGCCAGACACAGCCAAACACGGCCAATGCAGCCAGACACGGCCAGACGCAGACAGACGCAGCCTGACGCAGCCAGACGCAGCCAAACACAGCCTGACGCAGCCAGACGCAGCCAGACGCAGCCAGACGCAGCCAGACGCAGCCTGACGCAGCCTGACACATCCAGACACATCCAGACACAGCCAGAAGCAGCCAGACGCAGCCAGAAGCAGCCAGACGCAGCCAGACGCAGCCAGACGCAGCCAGTCGCAGCCAGACGCAGCCAGACGCAGCCAGACACAGCCAGACGCAGCCAGACGCAGCCAGACGCACCCAGACACAGCCAGGCACAGACACCACGCCTCACGGCTGTCGATGACGTACGGCTCTGGCCGAGCTGACCCGTCTCGCTAGCAGCTCCCCTCTCTCTAGTCTCTAGGCAGAGGGTGGACGGGGGATGAAAATGTTGAAATGTGGCTGAAAAATGTGGGTAAAATTCTCCTGGAACTATAACAAAATAAAGGCGCGGCGGCGCGCCAGTGTGCGGAGCAGGGCTCGTGGCTGCAGCTCGCACTGCGCGTGTTTTCACGCTCCGAGAGACGCAATAAACCCCCCGCTGGAGGCGACCCTGCATGTGGGGGGGGGGGGGGGGGGACCGGAAGTGGAGCCGCGCAGACCGCGGAGGGAAAACGCAGCGTCGCGTTTCAATTGTTATTCAGGCCGGGCGCCCCCCCCCCCCTTGCCCCCCCTCCTGGGGTGCTAGAGGGGAGCGGGCAGTAACGAGTTGTTGCCACAGAGGGAGAAATGAGGCATGGGCGGACATTGTCATCTTTATTGCAGTGGCAGCCTTGGCTGCTTCTCGGCGCGCGGCCGTCTGCATTGTTGGCAGCCCTGCAGCGAGAGCGCGGTGATTTCCTGGCGGGGAGGCGCGCTGCAACAAGGACCTAAGAGCCGGCTGGCGACTGCCAACCAACCTTCTCAATTATTTTACAATATTTTTTACGTAGCTAACTCTTTTAAACTATTTTTAATGTAGCTCTCCTAACATAACTGACCATTCTCACGATATCAAAAATTCGAAATATTTACAACAAACTTTAAACGGTAAACTATAAAAAAATTGAACGTTTTCTTTTTAACAGAATTGTTGTTTTCGTATCCTTCGGATTTTAACCAATCAACATGAAACTTCAAACCCAAATGACCTAGAAATGGAATTTTAAATTCAAATCATGGACTTGTTGATTTTAGATGAACAGAGGGAGACTAAGTCGAGGATGGAAAAAGCTAACGCGGGCTCGCAGCGGACTGGAGGCAGCGTGACAGTGACAGTGACAGTGACAGTGACAGTGACAGTGACAGTGACAGTGACGGCCGCGCTGTCGCCTCCAGTGGACCGGCCGCCGACTGTATTGTCCTGCCAAGCGACCAATGAACACACGAGAGGACAGACAGCTTACAGCGCGAATCTCGTGAAATTTAAACAAAACAAAAATTACTTCAGGATAACATATCCCTGTTGTTAATCCACAACATTTCTTTACGAAAATTGACTACAGCTTGCAGTACAGAATTGTTGGTTCCGTGTAATGTCTCGACAAATCAAGGCCCTAGCTGAGGGCCTTGTTCAAGTCAACACTCCAGGTCTTACCTGCGGCGTCAGCTGGAGTTTGTAGCATAGCTGCCGGCCCAGACCGTGTCCAGGTCGATATCTCTGTTTTTGTCACTCTCTATCTTGTTCTTGTGCTTTTCTTTCTATCTTCTCAGGTCTTTAGCTACGTAATTTCCTTTAACTTCGTTCTTCATTCATTATGTCGTCAGCCACATTCTCTCTTCTACATTTAGATACGGCAGTAAATTGCTGGATATTCCTCGCAGTCAGTATCTGAAAGGTAGACATATCCTGAAGGTTACAACGAGAGGGTATCTGCTGGCGCTGCAGTTCTACGGCCAGCAGTGAGCATGATTCCATTAAGAGGAGGTCTCTCCTAGAGACACGCCCACATGGGAACGAGGCGGGGATTGATGACGCCAGTGGTAAGTGTGTTAGTGTCGGGACAGCACGTGCCCGGGACGGGAGTGTTCGAGTCGCTGCACTACATGACGCGGAGATGGGATTAGTCTCGACTCTCGACACGAGCGCATCCACGCGCCCAAAGGCCAGTGCAACAACGGCACAACCGCAGCCGGCCGCCCGACCCCTGATGCTATCCTGCATTGTTCTGCTTCAAGTGTTTGCTCATTATTGTGTAATTAATTCATAATACGCATCATGGATTGTTCATAAAATGTTTTATACATTTTATAACTTTTAGAAACTAAAAAAAAAAATATTATGTCAGGCCTAGTATGAAATAACAATAAATCATATAATTGTGTTGTAAACAGTCTTGAATTAATCGTTCGTGTGAGCCTTTGACACGCATTAATTAATTTTTTTTTGTATTTCATTTATAACGTCGCAACTGTTGTTTCATAGGAAAAAAAAGTTTTTGACTGTGAATATTTACCGGACGTTTTCAGTCCAAAACTCATTATGAAAACCCGCGTTTCAGCACTCCACCCGCTACTAAAGATACGGTTTGAAAACAAAATACGGAAACAGAACTAAACATCCGCCTCTAGGATGTCTCGAGCAGTCTTGTTTGTCCCGCAGCTGTGTGCACCGCGCGTGTGGCTGGGCAACAGGCACGCCAACAGGCACGCCAACAGGCACGCAGAGGGCCTGGCCAGGCTGCACCGCTGTCAGGCGGCAGGGACGCCCTAGCGCAGGCTTCGCGACACGCCTGTCGCCGCCAGGAGCCGGCGCCGTGACGCATGGCGCAGCGTCTGTTTTATTCTCCGATGAGACACCCTCCCCCTCACCCCCCACCCACCGTGCGCCGCTCTTCCCCAGCCGAGCAAATTTGATTTGCGATGCTGCCATAACTCGGCGCGCCGTCTGATTGTATTAAACTAAGAGCTTCCATCAGATTAATTCATCTGGCTGGAGAGACCCCAGGGGTTGGAGATGGCCGGACACGAGGGGAGCTTCCCTTAAACACCCATTCATCTTGTTTACGTGTTTCCGCCCGTCTTGTCGCCTGCAGACAGCAGCCTCGAGCGACCAGGTTTTATAATCACTTCCCTTCCACCCCGCTTCTGCCCTGTTCTTCTCTGCTCGCCCTGCGGTCTCGCTCTTGTGAGCTCGAAGTGAGCGAGAAGTGAGCGAGTAGCGGGCTCCGACTTGCAGGCCCGCTGCACTGGTCGCTAGCCTGTCGACAGCGCAGCCTTGCGGAAGTGAGCTCGAAGTGAGCGAGTAGCGGGCTCCGACTTGCAGGCCCGCTGCACTGGGCGCTAGCCTGTCGACAGCGCAGCCTTGCGGAAGTGAGCTCGAAGTGAGCGAGTAGCGGGCTCCGACTTGCAGGCCCGCTGCACTGGGCGCTAGCCTGTCGACAGCGCAGCCTTGCGGAAGTGAGCTCGAAGTGAGCGAGTAGCGGGCTCCGACTTGCAGGCCCGCTGCACTGGTCGCTAGCCTGTCGACAGCGCAGCCTTGCGGAAGTGAGCTCGAAGTGAGCGAGTAGCGGGCTCCGACTTGCAGGCCCGCTGCACTGGGCGCTAGCCTGTCGACAGCGCAGCCTTGCGGAAGTGAGCTCGAAGTGAGCGAGTAGCGGGCTCCGACTTGCAGGCCCGCTGCACTGGGCGCTAGCCTGTCGACAGCGCAGCCTTGCGGAAGTGAGCTCGAAGTGAGCGAGTAGCGGGCTCCGACTTGCAGGCCCGCTGCACTGGGCGCTAGCCTGTCGACAGCGCAGCCTTGCGGAAGTGAGCTCGAAGTGAGCGAGTAGCGGGCTCCGACTTGCAGGCCCGCTGCACTGGGCGCTAGCCTGTCGACAGCGCAGCCTTGCGGAAGTGAGCTCGAAGTGAGCGAGTAGCGGGCTCCGACTTGCAGGCCCGCTGCACTGGGCGCTAGCCTGTCGACAGCGCAGCCTTGCGGAAGTGAGCTCGAAGTGAGCGAGTAGCGGGCTCCGACTTGCAGGCCCGCTGCACTGGGCGCTAGCCTGTCGACAGCGCAGCCTTGCGGAAGTGAGCTCGAAGTGAGCGAGTAGCGGGCTCCGACTTGCAGGCCCGCTGCACTGGGCGCTAGCCTGTCGACAGCGCAGCCTGGCGGAAGTGAGCTCGAAGTGAGCGAGTAGCGGGCTCCGACTTGCAGGCCCGCTGCACTGGTCGCTAGCCTGTCGACAGCGCAGCCTTGCGGAAGTGAGCTCGAAGTGAGCGAGTAGCGGGCTCCGACTTGCAGGCCCGCTGCACTGGTCGCTAGCCTGTCGACAGCGCAGCCTTGCGGAAGTGAGCTCGAAGTGAGCGAGTAGCGGGCTCCGACTTGCAGGCCCGCTGCACTGGTCGCTAGCCTGTCGACAGCGCAGCCTTGCGGAAGGACGACTCGCAGAAGTGGCTGGCTTCACTCGAGAGTGTGTCAGCTACAGACAGTGTCTGCTGGGGCTGGAGGCAGGGCTAGGAGAACCACCACCCCCCTTCCCTCCATCCCTGCAGCCAGGCGAGGGGCGGGGTAACTGATGGCCTTCATTGTCGCCGCTAAGCCGGTGTTTGTGGAGACGAGCAGTCCCCCCACCCCCACACCCCCCTCTCAATCCTCGCAGGTCTGCAAAAATGTTGATAGAAG
The DNA here is from genome assembly GCF_032445375.1 of Bacillus rossius redtenbacheri. Classification (NCBI taxonomy): domain Eukaryota; kingdom Metazoa; phylum Arthropoda; class Insecta; order Phasmatodea; family Bacillidae; genus Bacillus; species Bacillus rossius. The sequence continues at coordinate 40,057,970 of NC_086344.1, forward strand.
AAATAAACGCCGCTATGCGCTGGCTGCCTGGGAGCGGAGGGGCGCCTAGCGGGACTTAGTGACGGCTGGCTCCCCGCGCCTGGGCTGCCGGCTCCATGCAAACACGCCTGTGGAGAGGGTGGCGTGCCTCGCAGGGGCACGGGGTGACAACCGGCCTAGCGCCGCTCAGAGTCTGTACGCGCTGGCGATAAGCTTGGCTGTGGGATTAAAAAGCTGCTATAATGCATTTAGTTGCATTATAAAATAGCTATTACAAAAAACAAACATAAATGTGAAATTCGAAAAAAAAATAATGAAAATATCCACATAAGCTTTATTACATGCATAAATTACTGGTATTAAATTCCTCTCGTTAGTTACTCAATAAATATAACCTACGATGGTTTTTGACCGTGCGTAGTTCATGGTATTTTCTCTTGGCTAGTTTTTTTTTAATTTCATGATACTACAGACATAAAAAGTTGTGATAACGATATTTCTGCTATAAAGAAACTAAGTAATTATAAAACACCACCCATAGATGTTAACAGTGCTGGGAGCTATAACACGTTACAGACTTGCCACTAGGAAAGAAAATGGTTACGAACTTTATAGGGAAAGAATTAGGACTGCAGAAGGAAAATGAAGAACGTAAGTAGAAGTCTACTCCTAGATTTAAGTTGTCTGTTTTTAGCCTGACTATCGCCGTTTTAATCAGATTGTTCTGGAGGGTTTGAATGCCTGACGTTAAGAGTTACAAGCAGAAACCCATAGATCAGACACGAGTAGGAAGCGAGAGAGGGAAAGAGACATGAAGAGGTGTTGTAGAAAGATAAGTATTGCAGTTATGTTTGTAAATGTTTAGTATTATGTTGGATGTTGAATTGAAATCTTTTTGTAACTATGAGGACAGATTATGTTACATTTTGTGAATTGAATAAAGTGAATGTTAATTATTTTGTGTATATGTGAGTTAGACATGTTTCATTTTTGCTCAGAAGCATTTTTTGCTCGGAGGACAGCTAGTAACGTCCCTTTTTGCTCTGATTTATTCTAGTGATTCCTTTTGTGGCCGTTTTCGTTTAGTGAAATACATTTAGCTCTCAACATACAATCTTTTCCCCTAAGTTTTTATGTCTGATACCAAAACACAGGTTGTTTTCCCAGTTTTGTAAATAGAGTTTAGCACTAAAAACAACCTCGTGTGTATCCATCTCATAGATAATCCGTAGAGAATATAATTATACTATTTACATTCAAATATACTGCTTTAATAAGTACCCGATACAAAGTATATTGTCATTTAGGGAGAAAAATTTTGATAAAATAATATTTTTTTTAAAAAATAATATTTTTGACATCATTTTTGTAAAAGTAATTATCCTAAAAATACATTGTTGGAATCATTTATAGGTATATATGATGTATTTTGTAATTAATATATTTTTGGCTTATACATGAGATTTTTATCTTTCGTATTGAAAAAAAGATACATATAACCAAAACTAAAAAAAAAAAAAAAGCTTTTTTCGTTATAAATATTCTGCTCTACCTGAAACTTATGATCCTGGTTATTTCTTTATTATTAGTTTTATTTATGCCTTTATATCAGGGCAAACAATATTTTACGGAAAGACGTAAATAGAATGTTTTGCTCAAGTTCTTAGATCATATAGGACCGGCCTCAGATGGATGCAAAACGACATGACGAGTGGCATAAGATTATCATTATCTGCAAAATATTAAATATTTATGTATTTTCGTACATGTTAATACTTTATATTATATAGCTTTATATTACATTAGGTATTTTTGTTATATATTTATTGTCATATATTATACATTTTTATAATATATTAAATAATATATAATTTTTGTACCAACGCAAGAAACTTTTAATATTTATAAGACAGTATATATTACATTTTTTTACATTAAAGCTGCAATGACAAGTTGGTTTAATAAGTAAAAATTATTTAAATTATAAAGCTGATAATTACCATACCCAATATAGGCAGCGTATAAATTTATTTATTCTTCTTCTTCACAAAACAATTTCACAGAACACTTGGTTTAATTGTTACTATTCTTCCTATACAAGTAATAACTAAACTTATTTTTTAAATAAATATCTCACAAACTCTTGCTGGATAATTTAACTGATGAATATTATTTAAGTAGGGTTTAATTTTTCCTGGTAGCTTATAGAGGTATATTTAAATTTTAACATTATTTTAAATTTTATATAAATATTTTTGAATGACATATTTCATAAAAACAGAAAGCATTTAAAACTTGTATTATTAATAAATAAACTTTTCTCCTGATTTTTAATAAAATATTATTATTGTTATTGAAAAATACTATTATTTTTGTAAGTGAAAATATCAATATTTTTTTTTACACACACACACCTCATTTGTAAAACAAGTTACTCTATTTTACTACGTGTACATCTTGTTAAATATGAGTGCATTTCTAGGTAATTTTTTTTTTACTACAGCTAGGATCTTGCAAGGGAATTTATAAGTTCTCCAGCGTGTGAAACTACAGCAGAGTGTTGGCATTCCGCTCTGACTGTTATTGAGCACGGCTTTAAGGGACCAGGTACATTCCGCTTATGGACAGTAACAGGATGCATTTAACGTTATGCGTGACCATACGTCATTGCTTGTTTGCGCTGGTTTTCATAGAAAAAAACACAGGCATGGACAACGAATATGAACAAATAACAACACAGGAAACAGGCAATGTCAGCTGATCAATTTTACATGCTTTGAAATCACAGAGAATCCCTTGGAATGAATGTAGTCACAGAATTTTAGCTCTGCCGAACACAGTAGCCTTACAACGACGAGACAATTGCAACCAGTAAAGTACATAAAGACAAAATACACCATTTGATCAAGGCTGTGAGTTAAGAAATTAAGTAAAAAAATGGTTTGTTTATTAAAAGTGAAATTTAAAACTTGAACATGAAAACAAACAAAAAGTTCACTTGAATGATAAAAAAAGAAGTGAGTCTTTCAGTTCTCGCCAGTGATGCATCGTACCACAACAAGTTTTTTAATACAACACTTATAAAATTATTGAATTTATGAAAAAAAAAATATTTCACAAAGTATACATCACGTATCAGGAAATCCACGTGGCAATACGTTGCGCTGTTCAGGACTATTGTTAGCGGAACGAACGGTAAACAGCTGTGTATTCTCTCTCTTTCTCTCTCTCCAAACGTCATGGGAATGTCGCGCTCGTTGGTTCGCTGCAGCACGAGCGCCGCACCGCATGCACACCATTCATCCAGCCAGATGCCGTGTGCCAGAGCTGAGATGTTACCGACAGCAGTAAGGTATGTACAATCACGTGTTGGAATGAGCAGATGGGAGACGGCCCAGGTCCACAGAAGCGACGGGCAGCAGCGCGACAGAAGTGTCGCTTCACTGGTGCTTGCACGAGAGCGCAGGGTTGAGCGATCAGCGTCCACGCCCCGCCATCTAACCCCCCACTCGCAGGACTGGAAGCAGCGCGGCGGGCGCTTGGACGGTTGTTGTCGCGAGCAGCGCCTGTTTGGCGAGCAGCCAGCCTCGCAGGGGCATTCCTCAGGCGGGTTGGCAACAAGTTGATGGATGGAGCGGCAAGAGGAGGGGGTGGCGGCCTCGCGCGACGAATACCGCCGGAGAGGATCGATGGGTATCGACACTGCAGACACGCCTGGCTCCTGGGGTACACCACCACACCACCACGCCACCACACCACCACACCTGCTACTGCACTCAGCTGCAGGGCGAAGTGACTGTCGCTCTCAGTCCTCTCCTCCATTCCCTGGCCGCGTCGCCCAGTTGTCAACACAGCGCCGCGCTAATACAAGGGAGGGGGCGCTAATTAGTGGGGACATATACCCCTAAATATTTAAAATATATATAAATATTATTATTTCCACCAATAAAACGAATAATTATATTCCCCCTCCCCTTTTTTGAAATAAATTTCTGCCTGTATTGTCCGTGCCTCAGTTTATTACACACACATATATATAGGCCTATATATATACACACACGTATAAATGTTTGTGAGGATTCGGATGCCACGACTACAGTTTTTCTAAAACAACCCCCAAGGACCAACCAAAACGAATGGCGTGTTTTCAAAATGAATCTACATCGTTTGACTCTGTCCTCGTCACATCAGCTGACCTTGATCTGAATAATACATTTGAGATGGTAATTTTTTTTTTAAATTTTATTTCTGATTTGTTTAATACGATTGAATTGGTGAGTAGGTGAATACCAAGTTTTCACGAAATAATAATAAATGTTTAGATGACAAAGTAATTTATTTTTACTACAAGTTTTGTACGCGTTGCCTTTTTTTCTTATATTGATTTATGAATAGAATTGCATCTATTTCCCTAATAAACTGTTTTATTTCAAACGTGGGAATTAAAGTGGTTTCGAAACACTATAAAACACTTTCTGATTAGCTGTGTTGCAGTGAGGTCAAGGACTCTCCATCGAAGAACTGTGCTATACACGATAAGACATAACTCCCGCCTGGCGCTAGCACCTGGTCGCCAGGCGCTCTGGTGCTGAGTTGTGTTACGAGACTGAGTAGTTCCTGCTGGTTTCATTTGTTGCATAAAACACATTACAATACAAATATAGACATAAAGTTGCCATTAAACGAATTTAGAACGATTATATGGTAAAAATAAACATACATATATCTCATTAAAAAATACCCATAGCAAATAACATATTTTTTTTTGCTATCACATTTAATTACAAAAAGTACTAAACCGTTGAATGAAATAATTCTTTGGTTTGATAGAAAGTAAAATTATGTTTTACATAAATAGATAGCAGGAAATACAGCATTATGAGATATTCGCATTTTCTGAAGAAAAAAAAACTATAGCTGCGAAAATAATTAATGAAACCCTACAACACTTGATGCACAAAATGGCCCATGGTGCAATATTTACACCTTAAAAAACATTATTGGGCTTATTTATGAACTAAACTACTAAACTAAATGCATGGACAACAAAAAAAGATAAACATATAATGCCCATTTGCTGAACCGAAGGGAAATTATAACAAACTTACTACTGGCCATTTACAAAGTATTACAAGATAAATACTTATAAGTGTTTCTCTCAAGGTCACATCCCCTGGCTACTGCTCGCTACTCGCTGACTCTGACTCGAGGTATGCCCACACTAAAGAAACCTCCCTTCCCTCCTGCCACCCCTCCAATGCCCCAGAATACCTCCCCCTCAGAGACGCAACTGTAAGCTTCTAGAACGATCTTCGCCAGTCTGTCAGTACTGGCTACACAGGCGACCAATCGATAGTCGATGAATACCTCCGGATATATATTTTCCCCTAACGTGATTCCAATTATTTACCTGTCAGGTTGTTAGCCATGCGCCTGTTCTTAACTGCGCAAATTACATATGTCACCCAGTCTACAACGCCATGGTGCTTACATAAGAACACTGTTTTTAACGACTCCTCTACGTAAAAGTTCAATATATTCTTTTACGCCTGAACTCAAATCCTTGTTATCTCAGTCAACAATGTTCCAAAATATTATCGTGACCTTACAAACGGTCGCAGTGTTTACTGTAATAAGCGATTGTTTCTTGTCAGGTTAGATTGCATTAGTCCTGTACCTGTATTTCTCTGTATGTTGTTTTGCGCTTGTATAAGTTTCTTACAAGTAGAATACATAATTTTGTGTGACATCAGCCACGCACATTTCAAGTGAGAGTGGAACGACTATATGACAGACAAATTTTGCAAAGTTTAGTTTTCACCCCAGGCTTCCTCGGAGGTATATTCTAGCTTTTACACAGTTTTTTTTCACGCCAAAGCTGCAGTCACGCTCTGGAGTTCTCCCGACATTTAGAAATGCAAATTCTTCCTCATCTTCCTTCCAAAGAGGGGAATAATTTAAACGGAATGTGGAAAAAGGAAATAATAGGAAAAGTTTTTCCCCCAAGTCAATCAAGAGCGCCTATGTCCCCTCATTTCCCATTTAAATGTCTTTCCTTTAAGTCGATAGTCTTATCTCACCCCTCCACCCCCCCCCCCCTCACCGAGGAGCGATACGCGTCAAGCTTTCAGTTACATTTTCCTTTTATAAATATTCGAAAGACATCTGGGGGAAAAAATGTTTGATTGTGCAAGATATATATTTAAATTGAAGATAGAATGATGTAGAAATAACATTGAACATAACTGCCAGTAGGAAGTTTTCTGAAGCTATCACTATAGAGTATGTTCAGAAATTGCTGGGTATAAATTTAAAGGGTGACAGAGGAAACCAAAAAGGAAGCGATTGTTGTCGAGGAAAATGAGCAGGCTAAAACCATCCTGCAAAGTTACAGGCGCGAACACAAACGTATATTCCGCACGCATCAAGGCGCTACTTCACTGGCTGAGAGGACGCGTGACGCACGGGGTACGAGCAGTCTGAGTGCAGCTTAGTGGATGGTCGGGCGATCGTCTCAGCGCTGACTGTCAGTTAGGAGCTGCGACTACAGATTTTACAAAGAGCGATTAGGACGGCAGACTTTACATTCACAGAGACGGCTAAAATTTTAATAGTGTACGGCCTTGCGCAAAAAAAAAAATACAATGCAGCAGAAGAATTTAAAAGGATGTTTGTACCATAGACACGTATCGAACAGACTGTCTGTAACTAGAAGCTTCATGCCAAGAAGGCATAACGCCGCCTCTCAGCCAGTGAAGGCGTGCCTGGTGCCCGCCAATCCTGTGACTTGTTAGGGTTCAGTTTTGGATTCCTTGCCACCCATTGAACTCCGCACAGCACCATCACTACATATCCCTAATATGCAACTGCAAACAAAGCTACAAGCCACTGACACTGGTCCGCTGTCGCGTGGGAGCTGCTCCAACAGTGAGGCAGTCTGAAGTGGTATATTTATGACCGTTTTACTGATAGTTTTCACAGTTTAAAATAGACAATTATAGTTATTTGATCGACTTATTTTGAAAAAAAAAAAAACTTTTATTCACAAAATTATTATTATTTTTTTAATGGATCCAAAGGTTTTCGAATATTATTTGGCTTAGCCTAATTTCTTTCAATAACACTTTATTGCTAAAATTAACGAGAGTTACCAAAGCAAGTCTCCAACGACTTTACACTAATCAAATATTGACACCAGAAGAAACGACTGAATGTTGTCAAGAATACTTAAAAGGAATCACCTTCAATTACATAAAATATTAAGAAATCATTCAACATCACAATAGTAAACCACGAAACAATTCAAATTATTCAAGTTCATTAAACATTTAAAGTATGCACAAGCTTCTCATCATGTAAAAAGGGTATGTCTAAATGTAAGAGGTAATATTATTGAGATCATATTATAAATAATTTATAAGTATAATACATGATCAAATAAGTGCTCTATCATTTTTGAAAAAAAATATTAATTTTCATAGGAATTTTAAGATCCTCTAACTTGACTCTTAGATCAATCTAAAAAAAATTGTTAGCAGTGTAATACCCTATAGAGGATTTGTCTGTAAAAATGTCAGATTTTTAAACTTTGTTCCAACTAAGATAGAAGGTGTCAAAATGTTTTTTTTCTTTTTTTTCAGATTTTTAAAGCCCGTAACTCTTAAAAGAAGCAAATCTCGGGGTTGAATTTTTTTTATAAATACAGAGCATTAAGCTGGAATATATTTCTTTTGCGAATTATATGCCTTAAAAAATGGAATAATTGCAATTTTTAAATTCAAATTGTTCGGTTAATTTTTGCTTTTTGGAATACAATTTTTCTTAAATTTGACTGGAAATACTAAAGGCTGTATCTTCCTGAATAAACTGGTTTTTGTTTCATCAACCCCGGGTTCACCATTTCCGAGTAATACTAGTTAACACAAACCCTTACAAACGCAAAAATCAGCATGGTTTGTTAAACACAAATGGCTGCCATCAGAATTAAGTAAAATATAAAAATTTTAAATTAATATTTTTGGACTCTCGAATCAAGTAGGCATCAATAAAAAATTATTTAATTGTAAAATGGTCAAGCAATCACCTTTGGATCACTTGACATGGAATGATCCCTTAAGGATATATATAAATTATTTACAAATCATACATAAAACAAAAAAGTACAAAAATAATAAATTTAGTTTCAGTACATTACATTACGTCTCATTTCAAGCAATTACTCTGCTGTGAGCTGTGCATATAATAGAAACTAATTAATCAAATGTCTATTATTTGAGTATCTGTAGTTCTAGGTGCTGACTGGTAGCGGAGTGAGTGGCCACCAGGGTGCGAGCAGCTCTGGTCAGTAATCCAGTAATTTTCAAGTTCCCAACGCCACGCATGGTAGACTTTATTCTTCTCTGTCCAACTCTTTATCCACACCATCCTCTGTATCCTGTATTCTCCTGGGCCCTAGCATCCCGCACGTCTGTGCCCAGGGTTTCCCTGTGTCTATGCAGGCTGCCCCATCCGCCAGTAACTGTTGACGGTCAGCGGCAGTTCCAAGCCTGCTGAGAGCCTGTCAGGTACTTCTAGTAGCGATAGCTGAAAGCTAGTCAGTGTGGAGAATGTTTGAAAGTGAATTCATCAAACATAAAGGTTCACTGCCAACAATCCAGCAGATGTATTATAATTATCCTCGGATGATAATTTTGCTTGATCAATTTAATAATGTTTTCTAATCCCCTATTGCATATTGTATCAAATTCTCCAGAAACAAGCCTGTAACGATATGTTCACATGCCTCACCCCTACTTACTTTCAAGAGAAAAGTGAATCACGTGACGCCTGGCTGTGCGGGGTTCGAACCCACGACCTCTAGAGAGACCCCGCTAGCTGCGCGCCAGGAGCACAGCTCAGAGAGAAGAGACGGACTTATGCAAATGAGGCGCTGAGCACCCTCGTCTGGTGTTGCTGCAGCCGTGATGGCTGAGCCGCCAGCAGCCTCTGCAAACAGCTCAGCCCGGATCAGACCGGCATTAACAGCACATTAGCATGCCTCTCCTGTCCCTCGCGCACAGACCTGGAGGCAGGGCAGTGTTGCCCGATGTGGCAGAGAGAGAAGACTCCTGCAGGAGGCTCAGGGTCGAACTTGTTACGTCTGAGCTCTACAGTGCTACAGTGTTGCAGTCCCTGTAGCGGCACAGCAGCGCGGTGCATGCCGGGTCGCCCGAGGGCCTCGCCACACTGTCTCCTAGTATCGAGCGACTGTCTCGCAGCTCGCTAACGAGACAAACCTCCCCCTCCGCCCGCCGGCGATGCGCTAATGAGGTCTATTAGTTCATTAGGCCCGCCGCGGACCCGTCTGTAATTTGGATATTGAGCGGAAACCGCACATTCTAAACTGCAAGAGTAAGCAGCGCGGCCGGAGGAGAGGAGGGGGCGGCCGTGAGTGCGACAACGGCTCAAGTGCGTCTCTGCGCACACCCCAGCCAGCGTCTCTTCACTGGCCAGCGGCGGCCGTGGACTGTCCAGGCTCTTCACTGGCCAGTGGCTCGAGACGACAGCCCGGTCACTGTCGCCAGACCAGGTCCGTGCGGTGGGGGGCTCCGGAACCCCTTCAAAATATAGCATTCCCACCTACAAAAGAACGAATTTGAAACCAAACAGCGGGCAAAGTGGTTCAATCCCCCTTCCTTTCACTGCTTGCTAGTTGTGTTCAATCATACCCATCTGCAAGCTCAAATAACAACAACACATCGTCTACTCTTTCTTATCCCGCACCGCGGATACCGGATGTCTGACGTCACGTCGGCAAGACCAGGACGGTTTCCTAAAGCAGGCGCCGGCTCAGTCGTCTTGCAACATCTCTGCTTCGAGCTAAGTCCTAGCTGTCCTCCATATGCCAGGCTCAGCGTAGCGATTTAGAAAGCAAAAACAGTCTTCCACTATTTATGTTCAAAGTGTTCTATTATTTGAAGTGAAGCGTCAGAAAACAAAATTCAAGTTAGCAAACGTCTGCTGGAATTAAAATTGTTGTGTTTTCCAGCAACGTTACTGTCTGTCTCTGGAGATTTCGTGACTTTTGAGCCGTGTAGAAGCTATCAAGTGCTCACTTCTCACACAGCGTGTTACACAATCACGTAGAGAAACACAAGGGAGTCTGGAAGAAAGATAATATAGTATTCGAGGTTATCTGTAGATAGCGTGCTCCGGCCATTCTGCGAGCATTTGACAGCTCGTCTACACGTCACGACAGTCACGATATATTTAGTGACGTTCATGGAAAACACGAAAATTTAAATTCCAGGAAACCTTTGCTAACATTTTTTTTTGGCGCTTAACTTCAGTTAATAGAAAACTAACTGTGAATATTAATAGTGGGAGATTGTTGAATTAAAACACGTGGAAATTATCTATGAAAAGGTTTTAGCTTTCTAATTCCCTACGTTCGTGCAAATAGTATTTTGTATTTTGTTTAATTTTGCTCGTTAAACATTTAAAAATATTACTCTGCTATGAAAAAGTTGTTGAAAGATGTAATAAGCATGTCCTGGAACAGGTTCACCAGGTATCATCTCAAGTCCTTGGTAAGTAAATGAAACATGAGCGGCCAGCAAGAGCCGGCAAGTGTCCGAGCGGGGAGCGACTTGTGCGGTTGTTGCTCGGGCACGCGCTGCGCACCAGGCGGTATCTCTAGGGACTCGTTAGTCGGCGGGGGGAGGGGCTCTACCAGTTGCTGCTGATTGGAAATTGGACTGCAGAACAGGGGCGCACCCCCCTCGCTGCCCCCTCCCCTACCCTCCGACATCCTAGAGCAAACATTCAAACATTGAAACACAGGCTCTTCTCTCGCGCGCCGCTGTAGTGTGCTCTCTCCCGCCATGACACTCCCTAGCACACTGCAGCTAGCACACTCCCGGTAGCACACTCCCTCTAGCACACTCCCTAGCACACTCCCGCTAGCTCTCTCCCGTTAGCACACGTAGGCCTTACTGATTCAAAAGAAACTAAATCGTCAAACCTAAATGTCATAGTATTATGAATACATTTATTATTTTTTATTGTATTTTATTGTAACTTATCCATAGAAGACCTGTTATGATTACGATAGACATATGATTATATTAATAACTCAAGTTATTTTTACTATCTTTCTTTTAAACTAACTTGTGCACTGGGTGATCATCTGTCAAGTTGCAAGTTAGCCGCTTGTGTGCACAACGCCTGAATAATAGGCAACTTGCCATGACACAGAGGTTGGGTGAGATGTCCACCTATCAGGCGCTCAGAGCTTGTCACGATGATCAATGTTTTGTAACGAACTAAATGTGTTGCGATCAGTGAATGGTTCCCATAATAGGTTATGCCGTGTTGGTTACATTGTTTCTCGTAATAAACCTGAATGACGGCCAGATGAAAATACAAAAACTATGAATGTGCAAACACATATAGAACAAGCCTAAATCAGCCAGTGTCAAAAAATTGAAAACATAGATCTCACGGAACATTCCGTGGAAGCACAGACGAACACACTTGGCTAACAACAAGACAACAGCGACAAGGACAGAAAATAATATTGGACAACACATTGACAAACAGAGGAACTCAACGATGGTATTTAACAGTTAATGTGGTCAACACAACGCACGGCCGAACCCAGCAATGTGACAATCAGGTATTCTTGACACCACATCGATGATAGCACAGAAGAACAAGTAGTTTTCCCAACAAAACAATTGCGACGTTTCGAGAATCTGTTCCCATCCTTAGGCACAAACATGATGAATTTACTGTCGGCATTAACCATGTTGTCAGCACAGTTCCGTCTGAATCATGATTAGATTGCAGTTGAGAGTAAATGGAAACCACTGTTGCCAGAATTATAACAACCTATCTCGTCATTATTTAAGTTTTTTTATTTTGTTTACCTGCATTCAACTTTAACAATTTTAATATCTTGTTTAATGTTTCTGTTTGTTAATTTCTAACACAAAAAATAGTATCTATTGACAATTTTTTACATTGTAGTCAATCTGAAAAACCAATTAAAGGCCAAACACCAATTGTTATTCCACAGGATAAAATATTGGTCGCAGTCCGTCACTGTTAATAACAATGCATACCATAACATTATGTGCTACGCTCAAAATAGGGGGGGGGGGGAATTAATGATATAACAGTTGTTGAAAAAAGTTGAAATGAAGATGGTGTTTCACAATCATCACTCCTTAGAAATAAAAATATTAATATTATCAGATGATGCTATTGATGAAATACAACTGGAATAAGTATTTTAAAATGTTTCCTTCCAAATTCACTTTACAAAATACAAAGTTTCCGATACATTAAAAAATATTGTTTACATTAAAAAGTTTCGTCTAAAACATTTCTACTCAGTGGTGTAGATCTGGCAACAGAACACGCCGAATAAGGACAGCACTAGTAGCAGGAAACGTGTGCATTGGGAAAGCAGAGTAAACGCCCGTGCAAACGGACTCTGCAACGTCACTGCAGCTTGATCATTGGCCGTTGGCACCAAAGTGTCAACTATTCTTGGCCTTCACGTCGCGGTCACGTCTGTAGAAGTAATTAAATGCTCGACGTTTCGGCACGCCTCGTTGCAACCATCTTCAGGGTCTATTGTTTTGTGACATAGTATATGTCAGCATTGGTCCCTGTGGACGACCATAGCCTGGCCTGTTGTGACGAGCTGTTCAGTTAGGCCTGTCTACTGCGAATAATTGATGTTAGAAAGAACGCGGTGTCTTCAGATGCTACTCGCTGTTGCAGATGTCTGCCCAGGAGCCCAGCAGCTGCGGAGGAACAGTGCTTGTCTTGTCACCTCGACGTGCCACAATTGCGCCTCTCACGCGCTATCTGGCGGCAATTGGCGAGTCGCGGTGTTTGGACTGCGATACAGCTATCGCTGACCCACATTCCGCCAGGAGTCCTGAGCGCCTGGCAGTAGCAAACTGCAGAAGTCCTCCTCTCCGCCATCGAGCGCCCCACTCCCTACCACTGCGCGCTGACCTGCCTGCTAGTTCTCGTGCGTGACTACTGTAGGCGCGTTAGAAGTTGCACTTGTCTTTCTGATGTAAGACACTCAACTAATTTAAAATCAACGTTAAGAAATATTAATATATAAATACTCAGTATTCAATATTAATTTATTAATGCATATAATCGAGATAAATTTTATTTTATAAAGAAAATCAATAAATATGCTGAATGTTTATTCTAATGTTATTAATTTTAATTATTTATTATTAAATAATAATGTTATAATTTATATTGAAAATAAATTATCCATACGGGAAAATAACTTCACTTATTTAACTTCAATTGAAAAAGTTTATAAACTCAATTGATATCACTAATATTCACAATAAATAAATGTTTTTAATTACATGAACCAGTATTCAATATCAACCACTACATTATTTCTAACCAAGACTCACACGCAGTTCCGCGCCCGGTGCTAGAACTCGCTACCGGAGCAGCTGTCATGAGAGTTGCAGATCAAACGGTTAAACTATATAATGATGTCTCCAATAAAAACGAAATATATTTGAAAAAATAATAAAACCCTGCTTGGACTTTATTTTTTAGAAGCAATATTTTAAAATACTGCCCACCTTGTTAAAAAATTAAAAAGTTAATACTTCATAGTTTCCGCACATATTAGGTGTCTATAAATTAAGGATAAATATGTACTATTATAAAGTTTTATTTTGTTTTCTTAACAGACGTAATTAATTTAATATTATTTTTTTAAAAAAGAGGATAGGCCTATAGGCCCACCTAATATGAAATAATCAATCCAATGGACTTAGCTATGTAGCAATACGATAAACAAATACAATGTATTCATTTTTTTCTTAAAGCATAATTTACATAATGCAGTGATCTGTAAAATAAAAAAAATTATTTTGTCAACTGCTGAGTTTAGAACCACGTTCTTTTAGCTTACTAACCACACACTATAACCACTGCGCTACAGAGCCTCACAGATTATTAAACGAGAATATGCATTGTAATGGTGGTAATAAAAGTACCCTTACTTTTTTTTAAAATTTAAATTGCCCTTTACTTTGACTATTTTTGTTTGCCAAATATGTTGTAGAGTAGTTTCAATATCATAAAGTTTCGTTTGGTATCCCCCCCCCCCAATTTTTTATGAAAACTGATTATACGTATATGGGTTTAATTTTATACACTTCCATAGTAAAAATTCACTCTCATCATTTTTTCCCATAGCACGTCTAAAATGGTATGATTTCAAAAATTGTTGGCACTGAACCAACAAAAGGGTTGCTACTGAATGTTGCTTCGTGTGGGATGTTCGGCCTGGCTTGCCCATCCCTCGCCAGGACAGCGAGAGGCGGGGTCGGCATGGATGGAGGCCACCCTGCACTCGGCGAGACCCTGTCAGCTCAGTCAGCTCTGTCAGCTCAGTCAGCTCGAGCCCGCCGCCACACAACCTCTTAATGTTACACCCGAGGATACATAGCTAACTAACTGATCACACGAGTAACAGGCGATTTGCCTAAAGTTATTTCGCCTAAAGGCGATTTTCCTAACGTCGAATTGCCTAACGTCTATTTGCCTAAATGTGATTTGCCTAAAGGCGATTTGCCTAACGGCGATTTGCCTAACCGCGATATGCCTAACGGCGTTTTCCCTAGCGGTGATTTTCCTAACGGCGTTTTGCCTAAACGGCGTTACGCCTACAATAAATTAGGCAAAACGCCTTTAGGCAAAACGACACATGCCCGATAAAACTCACTGCATTACAAACGGTGTGCTGTCACTATTGGTGTAATTATTCCAGGACATGAACATTGCCACGGGGTGGGGAGTGCAAGGGCTCGGAGGTGAAGTACAACTATCCTGCCTTGTTCGGTCAGTAGTGAAACAACTAGTTTCCATGGGGATTGTAATTCGACTCTTCCATTAAGGATCGTGGATCTACAGACATGACGGAAGAAACTTGGGGTTGTTTCGAAAGGCGGAAGTGGACAGGAACGACTGAACGCAATGTTGCTGTCGTGGGAGTGAATGGATGGACCAACATCTCTTCAACACGCCGAGCATGGTGTGTGATGCGGGCGGGAGTACCCCGAGGAAACACAGTCTGACTGTGTCGCCCTGGCGGGAGACGAGGCAACTAGTCTGCTGAACACCCGGTCCCTGTAGACACACGTGTGGACGGCACCTCAGCTCATGGTCACGGTGCGATATTACTGGAACAAGCTGATTTAGAATACCAATCCACTGCCTCCAATTTAGTTGTTTTATTGGACGTGTAAAACAAAACAACAAAAGTTTGATGATGATCGCAGGCTCGGGTGGCCTGCCTGCAGTTGCTTGGCTTGTGGCTGCTGGCGAATATTCCACAGACGTTTCGGTCATGCTTGCAGCCGCCGTCTACAGGATGACAGTTAACCTCCAGCAGACAACTGCTGCCTTGAAGATCTCACCGACATTTCTACCGACGTTTCAGTTCGCCATCTTCAGGGTAGCAATTAGTTTCAGTGTGTAGTTGCTACCCTGAAGATGGCAACTGCAAGGCCGGTGTAATACTGGCTTGAGACGCCAGCAGCCCAGAGTCTGCAGGAGTCTACAGGAGCGGGGATGTGTGTTTGCCCGCAGTGCAGGGGGAGGGGGGAGGCACACCACGGCGACACTCGGGCATGTTTGCGAGCGGCTGGCGGAGACAGGGAGATAAGACCGGCCAGGAAGTGCGAGGGAGCCGGCGACCCGTTCAGTTTCCCACGCGGCGTGCCGGCAGGTGCCTCAGCAGTCCCTGGTGCCTCAGCAACCCCTGGTGCCTCAGCAACCCCTGGTGCCTCAGCAGTCCCTGGTGCCTCAGCAGCCCCTGGTGCCTCGTGACAGCTCTGCAAGGTACAGTACAGACTGCCCGCCTCATCTCCACTGCATCTACCTCTGTGATGTAGCCAGGGCCGGATTTAGGGGAGGGCAACCGGGGCGAAAGCCCCGGGGCCTCCACAAACGGAGGGCCCCCACAATAGAGACTTCGGAAAAAAAAAAATCTTTCAAATTCCGACAAGTAAACACTAGTAAACATATTATCCTTTGATATACTTTTTTCGCTGTTTTACCTTTATCTACAGTACTTTGTACATACATGATTATATTATTGTTAAATATTAACCGAATTATTCATTAACACTATCATTTAATTTCATATAATTCTTGTCTCCGATTATATTTACGTATGTTTTTTTTTTAAATACTTAGAGAATCCACTTGATTTCACAATAAATTATTTATTGGAAAACTCGACTGAAAAAAAAAATTGTTCATTTATTTGGAAATTTGGGGCCAGGGGGCCTCCGCTCCTCTGTTGCCCCGAGGCCTCCAGACCTCTACATCCGGTCCTGGATGTAGCCACACGAGTTCTGGCCGAGATGTACTTACGAAAGTGTTCAAATGGCTAAACCGATTGTGCTTAACGAGTTCTGCTCTTCCAATCTGTTCGTGCCTCACGACGGGAGCGGAAATCAGCTCCCGAAACGTCACGAATGTTTTCTCTTGGGAAACCTACTACACAGCACGTGCCGTCGTCATTTTATTGCCCGGAATATAAGTTTTTGTATCCTCGTTGGTTTCGTATTTTTGATGATGTTTTGTCCAAGGTTTGTTGCTTGTCTGTATTTGCTGTTCTTGTTGCATCCGTCTCCTTTTTGTCAGCCCACTGCGTGCATCTGTGATCAATTATATCCGCATAATTTATTCCACGGAATAGCATGTGCTGTCTGTACATTTAACATTTGAAATAGTTTCATGACAAATGTTTTTCTGTGTCACTTCTTTTTCATTCTTGTGGCTTTTCTATGACATACAACGAATCCCATCAACGGAGTTTTTCAATGAAAATATTTTAAATCACTCTTTCTCGTCGCAAGAACCATTCAAAGTATCGATTATTTTTGAGTTGAATTTTAGACAAATTAAAATTTCATAGGTACGTGGAGAAAACTTTAGTTGCTTGGCGCGTGCATTGAAATAAAAGTGAAGCAGTTGTAAGCAGCGCAAATAACAGACGGCATGCGCCTCATCATAACAGTCCATGTTCGAGGTGTGGTGCAGTGTAGTGTTGGCGCTAAGTTCGACACTGCCTCGCGAAACAGACGCGGTGTCACCTCTACGCACCATGCACTAAGTTGGTAACTACGACACAGAAGTCACCAGAACATTATGCCGTAGAAGTAACGATAAATGTGTCATGAAAGTCTCTGCAGTGCTTTCAAAAATCTTCACCGGGATTTATATACTGAAAAATCATTCTGAAAAAAAATCCGTTTTAGTTACACTTAAAAAAATAATAATACGGTTCGAGAATGAAATCCGGGAACAAAATATAATTCCAAACCCAACATTCTCAAGTGGTTTTTCTTAACAAACACCTCTATGATATTTTAAACAGTTTGTTTTTTAAATTAAAATAATTAGATTAAAATGAAATAGGTTCGTTAGGCTAACCTGTTCCTTGTGATTGCAAGAGTAATAATGGCCCTTTCATTCGATTGAATTATGTTACAAATCACATTTTTTTTCTTTACTCGAATCCTGTGAATGGCTCATCACGTCACTGAAACATAACTGCGGAAATCTTGACAAGAGAATTGGATGCCCCTATACTTCATAGAGTCTTGTGACCTTCCAGAAATAACTGCATCTAGATATGAAATGTTGCGAAGAAATAAGTCAGGGTTCGGAAGAACAGGTTGTTAGCACAATGGGTCACGTGACGAGGTTTTGGTATAAAACTTTATAACAATTTTCGTAATCTTCTATTTTGCATTAGTTAGTAATGAAATGAAACTGAAAACTAAAGATTTTAAAAATTTAGAAATTCTTATATTAGCAGTGAATTTTAAATTGAAAACTCGTTAATGTAGTTATTTTGTTTTTAAAATTACGTCTGATGACGAAAAAACTAAAATATTATTACTACAATATATATTTTTATACGAAATATAATTTTATAAAACAGTAATCAGTAAGTTCTTTTTCCCAGCCAGAGATTACTATACGTAGATAAAAAAAAATAAGTTCAACGACCTGTTTTGTGGAGTATTGCACAAACGATTTATTCTAGTCCTACACACAGTCAGTTCGAAAACACATCTGTATCACAGCCTTGTTATAATCGATACTATTTTGTTGCACACTGTTAAACATGTTCACCTTCAGTTTACGAAAACACTGGTTACAAATATTCCAGGAAGAGTCGTAAATTTACGCACGCCGAGTTCACTTACTTTGAACATAAATCCAAAAGAATATTATTGATATGCCAACAAAACATTCAAAACCATGTTCAGTCTACAGAAAAAAAAACACCATTTTGACCACGTGTGTGTTTTCATTTGTTTAGAACGATACATACAACTTGAAGTCGAAATACGGCGCAGCTTCTACGGAGATTCAGTTGTTTGTAATTAGGAAGATCTCTTCGTTTATTTGAGTTGAATTCTTCGTTGAAAAGTCCATAAATTCACTGTAACTTCCAACGGTGTAGCAAATATCGCAAGATGACCATATGGGAAACTCTAGCCAAGTGCGAGACACTTCACCGCACTGCTTTCAATCTGTTTTCCAATCCACCTGTTACCTATGAAATATAAATAATCAATTATAATTTAGAGTAATTTTTATTATACTAGCAGCTGTTTGCATGTGACATATTTCACGGAATTTGTACGTTTTAGTTTTCAACACTGATTACTTGTACGTTGGACATTGTCGCAGACATTTTTAAAATTATTTCCTTATTTGTGGTAATGATTTTGATCAGTATTTATTGTGTGAAATTGTTACTGCGTATTAATTTTATTATTTCATCGAATGAGTGCCGCAATAAAAATTTCTACCTAGAAGAGAAGAGAAATTGGATATACCCAAGCTGCTACAACACATCTTCCACGATTAACTATCACGTTTCTACTGCCAGTCTGATATTAGTGGGACCTTTATCGAATCTTTATTGTTCTTATTTATGGGACATTTACCAACATTTGTCTTCACCATTACAAGTAATTATTTTATAAATTGAAAAAAAAAATGAATTTACGAATTTTAGTATACATATAAATATTTGCATGGCAAAATAAAAATTATGTACAGTTTACTTTTTTTTTGCCATGGAAGGAAAAAAAGAAAGCACAGCTGAGCTTCTTAACGGAATTACCACTACAAGCCGCGGTCCCAGGCACGGATGCCATGACAGGATAGAAATGCACGCGCGTCAAATGAGTCACACCTGGAACCTGCCGGCTGTGTAGCTGTACAGTTGGCAGAACTGGTATCCCATTTCACCATTGGAAGATGTTTTCGTCGTTAGATAGTTATGTAAATTCTGTTGTGGAATCTGGCATTGAGACACATTGAAAGTACAAGTTTTTGACGTGACGTCTAATAAATCGATGAACGCCGGCTGCACGCACGAAAAAGTGTCCCGTTACGCACATTGTTCCATTACGTTGTGTCCCGTTACACTCATTGTTCCGTTACGCTGTGTCCCGTTACGCTGTGTTCCGTTACGCTGTCGGCGAGTGCAGTAATAATACATAGGTTATGTTACAATTGACTAAAAAATTATGGTGATTCATATAATTGATGATAGATATTTGATTACAGTTTATTTATATGAAAAAAAGTCCATACTTATATTTAGACTTTATAGCTAAACGCCAGTTTTTAAAATTAATTACAAGTCATCTACACGTGAATTGTTTCGTCTACTGTTTATAAAGTGAAGTGAAAAGTTAATGTGGTTTTCATTGATTAATACAACAAGCATTTCGGCAATAAAGGTTAATTATTCTTGCATTTTAAAAATCTGATTACTAGTATAATTTCAAGTATTTATTCTTTTATTATTAAAATAAAAATGATTCAATTTTATTAATAAAAGTATGCAATCATTTCATCAATGTTTTGTTATAATGTTGTCACGTTAAACTATCGTCCGTAAACCGAATTTACAGACAACCAATTTTTTTCGTAAAAAATTGCGAAAAAGTCTTTGATTTTTTGTTTCAATTTATATACCTACTAATAGATAAAATCTGAAGTTAATGTTAAAATGACCGAATTTTTAAAATTTATATTTTGATGACTTTTAAGCACACGGGTCAGTACAATAAAAAAACCTTTGTGGTTTATCGCACGGACAATGATTCTGAGCACCCGGGCGCAGGAAGACTGGCTGCGACTGGCTACGAGTGGCTGCGAGTGGCTGATGTGTGGCTGATGAGTGGCTGATGAGGGGCTGATGAGTGGCTGCGAGTGGCTGCGAGTGGCTGCGAGTGGCTGATGAGTGGCTGACGAGTGGCTGACGAGTGGCTGCGAGTGGCTGCGAGTGGCTGCGAGTGGCTGCGAGTGGCTGATGAGTGGCTGATGAGTGGCTGATGAGTGGCTGCGAGTGGCTGCAAGTGGCTGCAAGTGGCTGCAAGTGGCTGCAAGTGGCTGCGAGTGGCTGCGAGTGGCTGCGAGTGGCTGATGTGTGGCTGATGAGTGGCTGATGATTGGCTGATGATTGGCTGATGATTGGCTGATGATTGGCTGATGTGTGGCTGATGAGTGGCTGATGTGTGGCTGATGAGTGGCTGATGAGTGGCTGATGAGTGGCTGATGAGTGGCTGATGAGTGGCTGATGAGTGGCTGATGAGTGGCTGATGAGTGGCTGATGAGTGGCTGATGAGTGGCTGATGAGTGGCTGATGAGTGGCTGATGAGTGGCTGATGAGTGGCTGATGAGTGGCTGATGAGTGGCTGATGAGTGGCTGATGAGTGGCTGATGAGTGGCTGATGAGTGGCTGATGAGTGGCTGATGAGTGGCTGATGAGTGGCTGATGAGTGGCTGATGAGTGGCTGATGAGTGGCTGATTGGTGGCTGATGAGTGGCTGATGAGTGGCTGATGAGTGGCTGATGAGTGGCTGATGAGTGGCTGATGAGTGGCTGATGAGTGGCTGATGAGTGGCTGCGAGCGGCTGCGAGCGGCTGCGAGTGGCTGCGAGTGGCTGCGAGTGGCTGCGAGTGGCTGATGTGTGGCTGATGTGTGGCTGATGTGTGGCTGATGAGTGGCTGCGAGTGGCTGCGAGTGGCTGATGAGTGGCTGGTGAGTGGCTGATGAGTGGCTGATGATTGGCTGATTGGTGGCTGATGAGTGGCTGATGAGTGGCTGATGAGTGGCTGATGAGTGGCTGATGAGTGGCTGCGAGTGGCTGCGAGTGGCTGCGAGTGGCTGCGAGTGGCTGCGAGTGGCTGCGAGTGGCTGATGTGTGGCTGATGTGTGGCTGATGAGTGGCTGCGAGTGGCTGCGAGTGGCTGCGAGTGGCTGATGAGTGGCTGGTGATGGATAAACAGGGCGCGTTACGAGGGACAGCAAGGCACCAATGACATCATCATTGTTCCGACCGGTTACAAGCCAACATTATTCTCTATCATTTGATTTTTAAAATCTGACTTTGTTAAAGTATAGTTTATAATATAGTGGAATTCCTGAAGTTAAAAGTGACTGGCTGTTAGCTTCCTCCGTGTAGTCATTTGCGTTTATAATTTAGGTCTTTTTGTGACTGATTACAATTGTAACAAAATGGTTGCCTTCCTTCAGCCCAGCTCCTCGGGAAAGCATTTCAAACACGACACCAGACCAGGATTCACTTCACAAGAAAATAGCTTCAGAGATAACTTTAAGTTAAATAAAATTAAAGAACTGTCATTAATCCCGATATAATATCGCTTACACCCGGCAAAGCAGAGCTGTAAAAAATGTAAAGAGCGATTATAGGGCTCAAAAATTCACTAAAGTTATCAAAAAAATATCATGTATATTAACCAAATATAGAAAAGCGAAACACACCAATATCAACAAAGCATGGCTTTTACTTGGTTTCATCTTTGAATACACACACCTTAAAACATTGTGCAAAATATATCTGCTTGTAAGACTCGCAAATAAAAAACGGGATGCAGAAATGCTAATATGACGATCAACATCGCGCGATTACCAGTTAACTTGCATAACAATTGATCAAACACCCTTCTCCAAACTAAAGCAATCATTGAGAACCGCTTGAGCATAAAACTGCAATATATTAAACGCACATATGTTTAACTATGCTCAGTTATTACTTTACAAAATATACAATTCAAAAAGAAACAGCCACGTTTAAAGTATTATAAAGTTCAAAAACGTCCGTGGCTAGATATTTTTAAAAGGATTAAAATTAATGACCTCGATAATTTTCGTTCACAAAAAATACATTCAGAATTTCCTTAAAAATATTACTAAAAATTAACTCTAAACTCCAGCATTGAAACTCAGGTGAAAGCTTTATACCGTGAGTGCACTGATGGGGGAATCGTCGCATGCAAAAAGTTTAGAGCTCTGACGATGTTACTACTATTACACACTGCGGGAATATATTCCCAGATTAAATACAGTACGTCTCTTAGTTTCACGTACATAATGTTCACGTAAAAATTACGAGAAACTGATTAAGTAATAATGTAGCACCATAGGCAATGGTGTGATCTTTATCGTGCAAGACAATCAAATGGGGGCCCACACCATACTGCAATGACCCAGTTCATTGGGCGACCAAGTATTCTTTGCATGAGAATTCGTGACTGCGACGGGGCCAAATTCGTAAACTCGTGGCCGCAGCCACCAGAAACGTAAAGTTACGAAGTTCAGTTTCGCGAATGCGAATTAATG
This sequence comes from Bacillus rossius redtenbacheri, assembly GCF_032445375.1. Classification (NCBI taxonomy): domain Eukaryota; kingdom Metazoa; phylum Arthropoda; class Insecta; order Phasmatodea; family Bacillidae; genus Bacillus; species Bacillus rossius. The sequence continues at coordinate 40,080,681 of NC_086344.1, forward strand.
TCACAGCACTCAACCCTTGCAATATTGTACAGGCGATGCCAGGATAAATAAAAGCAGGAGCTGAGTTGTTTACCTTGCTGGGTGTTGAGTAGCCGCTACGAAGAGCGAAGACACGTGAGTGGTCGAGTCCTCGGCTGCATCGGGGCATCGCGCACTGGGATGTGTTCCGTTCGACTCGCGCGCACCGTCCAGTCCACACTGCCTCTCCGCACGGCTCGAACAACACCGGGTCACGACAGCAGCGCCTCGCAGCGGCGGACCTGCAGGCTCGAGGACCTCAGCACGGCCACTGACGTCACCCTGGCCTGGCCACCCCCTGCCCCTGCGCCCTCCATCACTGAGGGCCTGGAAGTTCCGGGATCACAGAGGCCGCCACGTGGAGTGGCGTGAATAAGCGCCGCTGTTCTGGATGCTTCGAGCGTCGAGTCAGCCCGGGATGACGCTACCCGTCACAGCCACTCCAGTCGGTTCCTGTAAGACGGCCAACGGGTATAAAAGCGGTGACGCCGACCTCCGCGGGAGTTGCAACAAGCGAGTGGAGTGAAGTGCTAGTTCGGTGAGCGGCACAGATACAGAGCGACGGGACCGTGAGAGTGCGACTGAGTGGCGCGAGACTGTGTGAGTGGCCAGGCGCGAGGTGAGGGGCGAACCACTGTCGAGCCCGGCTCCAGTGAGGAGTGGACACATACTTAGTGATTTCTTAACAGGCATCATGTGTGGTGACTTAAATAGTAATGTCAATATTAGTGGCAAATAAAACGAACCCGTTTTCCCTACTCGTAACAATTTAAATCCAAAAAATAAGCATTACAGAAAATTAAACACTAAAAGATAAACCCGTAAGTTAAAAATTAATGCTACACAGTTACCAACTAGGACCTAAAATCACTATATCTAGTAATTTTATTAAAATGCCTTTATATCTTAGAATAATAGAAAAAAGTACCAAAATAGCTTAACTAAAACTTGAACACAGGTACAAATGGGTCACGCCCCACAGTAATAACACTGCTGATACGAATAAAGCGAAACAATTATTTTAACTATAACTTTTATACATGTTTGCTATTTAACTTCTTCCAATCTGTGTTATTCTGTCAAGGATAGGACGATGATAGTAAAAGTAGGAAACATATGGGAGTGTTTGAAGTTAAATGTGCCTTGAAAAAGTCAAATCGATCGTTGTTCCAATCGAGTGGAAGATAGATAGATGCGGTGCAAGCGTACAATGAGCGTAAAAGGACACAGCGTAACGGGACACTTTTTCGTGCGTGCAGTCGGCGTTTATCGATTTATTAAACGTTGTCACGTCAAAAGGTGTGGTTTAACGTTATAGCGGACTGTCCAACTGAGAGTACCCCGGGTACTGTGCAGATGTGGGGACTGGTGCTGCTGTGCGCGGCGGCCGCGGGCCTCGACGGCCAGGATGTGACCTCTGGGAGCCGGGAGCTGACCTCGCCGCTGACCACCGCCGCGCCCAGCCCGGGCTGCGCCTGCCCCAGCGTGCACTGCGGCTCCTGCTCGCTGCAGCGGGGTGCCTGCTGCCAGCTGTGCTGCCGGCAGCCCTGCAGCTGCGCGGGGCTGGACTGCGTGCGCTGCAACGGCACCACGCCGTGCTGCCAGCTGTGCTGCCAGCGAGGGCCCGCCCGCGACCCCCAGGTGACAGCCGCCTCTCCACCTCACTAGCTGCAGTGCGCGCCCTGTCTTCTCTTCTCCTGAAACTAAAACTTCAGGTTAATCGCAAATAAAGAATGAAACATTCAATTCATCGCGCGTCTGCGTTCGCCAGTTCTCACGCTATGGTTTATCATTCGGAAAATGATATTTCACACCAGCTTGCAGGTTTGCACCTCTAACTTAACTAACAGCCTGTTCATTGGTGAAAATTCGTACGACAATTGAAATGTTCATTTGATGAATAAATAAATGACGGAAAGCAATACCTTCAATTGCGAATGCGATACAAGGAGTGCTAGTGACATGTAGTACACGTGCCATCTGCTAGAGTGCATTACCATAATTTTAGTTAAATTATTACCCGCTAGAGTGCAGTAAAAATTTATTTTACGGTGGCACCCACCATCTTGACGGGCACGAACAAGGACGGTCGGAGGGAGGGAGTGAGAGAGGGTGCACGCATGTTGCAGCCGCCGGGTTACGCCTCGCTGCTGGCGGCCGGAGGACAGCTGGTGCTGCCCAACCTGACGGTGGTGCTGAGCCAGCCGCGGGTGGTGATCAGCCAGCCCCAGGTGGTGCTGAGGGCACAGCCGCGCGCGCCGGCGCTGTGCTGCAGCGTGGACCAGCCGGCGCGCTGCTCCGTGTACGGCTGCGAGCAGGGGCGCAGCGCAGTCACGTGCGGCCCGCAGTGCGTGCTGGGGACACCCCTGGCGCCGCGCTGCTCGCCGCTGGTCTCCTGGCCCTACCTGGCCTGCGCGCAGGGCTGGCCAAGCCTCGACACCGTCTAGTCGCTCTCGGATACCTGCCGCCTTCTTGCTGGCCTGTGGCTCCTTCAGTCCCGGGTGTAGCGACTTACATCCCGACCTAACCTCACCTAACCTGTAGCACATAACACAACTCAACTTGAACTCATCCAATAATACCTTACTTACCTAACATACCCATCAAATAACAGACTCTTTAATCCTCACAGTCCATACATTCAATAATGACGTAGTTGTGCGATTTCTTTAGTTGAAAGCACTGAATCGTTACTATATAATATTCAATATACAGCACAATAAAAATTGTTTTCCACTAGTTTCCTATAAGCCGAGTGTTCTCAGTACCTTAATTTTGCTTGTTTCGCAAACACAACTGATAAATATCGCGTATACTGTATAATGTTGTGTGTCCTCCCCGCTTGTAGAGCAAAACACACAATCCGAACAACCAGTCTGTATTCTGCAATTTAACTTTTATTAAATTAAAAATAACTACCACACTAATTTTTTATCAGAACACCAACGCTGGGAGTCAGCTTAAAATTCAACCAAAACAGAAACTCAATTCAAGATTTGGAATGAATTGGTGTTCGTATAAAATTGACAATATCTAGATTAAACTTCAATCTTAAATTTATTTCACTGCCAGCATCAAGAAAAAGGGTACTCAAAAATGTTACAAACTGTGAACCGAAGCAAACATGACCAATTTTACTTATTAACTAACACAGTTCAATATCATATCAAGGTAAAATTTAACTTTACTAAGTTAGTGCAAGATACATTAATTTTATCCATTTTTAGTTATATATACCATTAAGACCTATACAAATTTCCGCCACCAGAATACTAGCGGCGAATTACAAAAAAAAATGGATAGCATAAAAACCTTCCCCATGAAAATAAAGTCCATTTCAGCACAGTCTACTGCCATAGGTAGATTACGAAGCACCTATTTATTCTGCAGATGTTTTGGAAACTTCTATAAACAATCGAAACATTTTAAGATCTTAATGTACATAACATATTTATGTTCTCCATTATTACAAATTTATCGACTAAATAATTGCTCATTTTCCATGCAGCGAAAATATTACAAAACTTTTTAACTCGATGTTTCCAGCAGTGAATAGTACAGAACGCAGCATTGAATAGCTCAGAACGAATTTCATATTATTAGATAACTAATTATTGATTTTTTTACCTTCAAATACTATTTTTCATCCCTGTCACTAAAAACGTGGTCGTATAAAAATTTGCGTTGCACCAAGTTTTAAGATAATATTAAGATGGTTTTTAAATAAATTCAAACAAATTTCATACGAAGAAAGTTATGAATATATATTTTTTTAATTTCAACCCATGTCTTTACGGTGATAATTCGTTACAACAAAAATTGTTTCAGTCAAAGTTTTAGATGACGTTTAGGATTTATACAATAAATAATATATCTATTAAAAATTAATGATTTTTTTTTACTTTCAAATCTTGTTATTTCCACCCCTTGCAGCCTTACAGTAATGGTTGGATAAAGAAAAATTTATTTTAACAATAGTTTTGGTTAATATTTAGACAGTTAAACTAAAACAAGAATGGATCTTATAGTGTACCGAATAGGGAAGTTTCATTTATTTTATTACTCAAACCCCATGTTTTTCAACCTCTTGCAATAATGGTTTGTATTATCAAAAATTATTTCAGACAAATGTTTTAGATAAAAATTATAAGATTAAAAAAATGAACACTTTTAATAGTGTTTCTACTAAGGGAGTTATGAGTTTTTTTTTTGTTATTCAACCCCTGTTTAATCCATCCCTTGCAGCCATGGTAGGTCACACAAAAATATTTCTTACAAAAGGTGTATATAATATTTTTAGATTTTACAATAAATATGAATGGATTTAATAGTGTACAAGGTACACTACAAATCAGTACAGATGACTGAATTTTTTTAAATTTCCACCATTTTTTAAACCCCTTGGAGAAATGATTTTTTTTTAATGTTTTAGACAAAAGTTTTAGATGAAAATTATATGATTTACAAAAAATTACAACGGATTTCATAGTTTACCTACTAAGGGAGTTATTATTTTTTTTTAATTTTACCCCTAAATTTTTAAACCCCTTGCAGCAATTTTTTTTATAAAAAATGGTTTAATACAAAAGTTTTAGATAAAAATTATAAGATTAACATATAATCCTCTCGAATTTGATGTTATGCCTACGAAGGGAGTTATGATTTTTTTTATCTTCCATATTTTGTTTTTTCAACTCCTTGAAATTATGGTTGCTCGTATCGAAAACTTATTCAGACAAAAGGTTTTTGTAGTATTTATTTAAAAGATACCCAAAACACTTAGATGTGCCAACTTTCATGGCGATCGGTTAAACAGTGTCGAAGTTTATCGACGTCATACATACCGAAATCCTATTATTTATATTTATATATATAAACATACTTCCATTGGGTCGTAATTGTGAGAAATGGCAAAGAGAAGTGGCATTAATTAAACCAAAAAACTTAACTACATCTTTATTCCACTCAGACATTATATTAGTTGTATTATAAAAAAAAACAATTTTTACCCTCCTTTTACAAACTTAAAAGTAGAATTTATGAAAGTGATGAAAAGTTGATAGTTGTATGTATGTTATTCATCCTCATATTACCTCTTGATTGATTTGCTTAGAAGACATAATTAATTTTATTACTAACCAAATTTAGTTATTTTTTTACCTCTTTAGCACTTGAATTCTGAAAAATGGAAAAGGCACACAACACATTTGTTTTAATTAGTAATTAATGTTAATTTTATTTTATATCAGCATATAGGGTGATATGAATTTTTTTTATAAAACAAAACCCACCCAATTTTTTTACCCCTTAGTGGTTTGGATTTTAAGTAAATGGTAAAACAGTGTTAGTGTTTTTGTGTGTTTGTTTCTCGTATTAAACACCTAGCTTCATATTATTCAGAAGTACGTGTCTTTAAAAAAAATTTAACTTACCCATTTTTACTTATGTGTGAAGTTTCGTAACAATATGAAGTGTATTTGTTAATCCAGTATACTCTATACTTCTGTTAGTTACAAATTTTGCGAGAACCTTTCAGAAGAAAAATAAAATTTTACTTTAAATGCAAATAGGCTGAAATATCATTAATATGGCTAATATATATTGAGAAATGCAATACTCCGCTCTATGGACCTCACCAGTGCATACGTCGGCGTGTGTGAGAGCCGTCTCGTGGCACAGCGTGAGCTCACGACCAGAGTGCGAGAGTGCGAGAGTGCGAGAGTGCGAGAGTGCGAGAGTGCGAGAGTGCGAGAGAAGGGGGAGGGCGGAGGACAGAGCGTGCCGGCCGGGAGTGTACTCGCTCGCCGACTCACAATCGATGCTCGTATTAGCTGACGACGCGCAACAGCGGACCGCAGTCAAGAGGGCGCGCGAGGCTGACTCAGGCCTCGGTCAGGGGGAGACGCCGGCTGACAAGGTCCACACTCCCTGGCCAGACACACGCACTCTCGGCCTTAAGGACCCGCGCCGACCAAGTCCCCCCACTCCGAGTCTAAAGAAGCGAGCACGCAATTTCCATTGTGGAAGTTACGTCCCCGTTGTAGATAACGAGTATGTGTACATGGGTGGAGGCGAACTGCCGGTGTACACACTTCCTCCAGATGGCTCTTTCCGCGCCCACTTGAGGTCATGGGTCACCCCGCGCATGTGACGTCAGCGGTGTGCCCCTTTCCACCACTCCCTTGTAGCAAGACAACTAGCAGCTCTGGTGGCAACCGTGACTACACTATGCACACCGCACATCTGCCTGCAACGACCACGAGGCAACTAGCAGCTCTTGTAGACACACGTGACTGCACTATGCACACCGCACATCTGCCTGCAACGACCACGAGGCAACTAGCAGCTCTTGTAGACACACGTGACTGCACTATGCACACCGCACATCTGCCTGCAACGACCACGAGGCAACTAGCAGCTCTTGTAGACACACGTGACTGCACTATGCACACCGCACATCTGCCTGCAACGACCACGAGGCAACTAGCAGCTCTTGTAGACACACGTGACTGCACTATGCACACCGCACATCTGCCTGCAACGACCACGAGGCAACTAGCAGCTCTTGTAGACACACGTGACTGCACTATGCACACCGCACATCTGCCTGCAACGACCACGAGGCAACTAGCAGCTCTTATAGACACACGTGACTGCACTATGCACACCGCACATCTGCCTGCAACGACCACGAGGCAACTAGCAGCTCTTGTAGACACACGTGACTGCACTATGCACACCGCACATCTGCCTGCAACGACCACGAGGCAACTAGCAGCTCTTGTAGACACACGTGACTGCACTATGCACACCGCACATCTGCCTGCAACGACCACGAGGCAACTAGCAGCTCTTGTAGACACACGTGACTGCACTATGCACACCGCACATCTGCCTGCAACGACCACGAGGCAACTAGCAGCTCTTGTAGACACACGTGACTGCACACTGCAAATCGGCCTGCAGGTACTTGCTAAAGATAAAACACTATTATTTTCATTATCTGTAAACGAATCACATAATCAAACTATTTATGGTACTAACTTTCAATTTATATAAATCCTCAAAGTTTATTTCACGTCAGAAATTAAATAATTTCTTCAAAAAATTACGACTCGTCAGGGTAAGCAATACGAGATATTCTCCACTCTAATGAAACCACTGAGATTACAGAACAAACACAAATATTGATATTAACGTAAAAAATGCGTTAACATATTTATAAAAATATAGGAATACTCGCTGGGGGAGATAATATATTGTAATATGTAAAGAATTAGTCAAGCAGAATTATTGGCAATTGGATGCCAACTAGATTTAACCCAAATATACTAACTTACAGGTACATTAAGGTACTGTTTCAGATGAGTATTACATACAATCTGACCTTACAAACAAATCTGTTGCGAATACATCCTTCAGAACAACTAGATTCCTCTGGACTCAGCCTCTCTTGAAGAACTTGGGAGGCCTCTATTGCAGTTCCAGCACGATGTCTCCTCAGCGCAGTACTCGATGACGAAGCACTCCAACAAAATATAATTCTTGTAGTCCACCGTCTGTTCTGAAGATACTGGTACATATCACATTCCATGAGGTTTCGGCGTCTAAAACACAAATGGCAGAAATCCTTTTCAACACCGCAGAAAAAAACTATAATATCTGCCTGGGAGATCATTACTTCTTGCATTAGACGTTCTATCCTGCCAGTGAAATTACAGAATGGCGTCGAAATTTTATAATTTTAATAATTTCAGCCCATGTGTAGCTGCTCTGGTAGTACAGGTCATGACAACGTCCGAAACGTTCCGCGCTTCCGGGTTCGACCCTGACCTTTGGTGCGAGGCGAGTGTTCAAGCACTCTACCACTCTACCACTCTACCACGCAACCACTCAACCACTCTACCGTGCCTGCTCAGTTAATTTCCACTACGCAGTGTGATACGTTGTATTTAAAATGTAGATTTACAATCCACCTACTCACTCTACTGTAGAGTGATCTGAGGTAACTTGTTCCCAACACGGGAGACTTCAAAGGCGCAGTGACGCTACCAGGAGGCTCTGTGCCTGTGGCCGAGGCTCTAGTGGCTGTCTCACGAGGCACGAGGCACCACCTGAAGGTCACCGGCGCACAGGAGCGAGGCTCGAGTGGCTGTCTCACGAGGCACGAGGCACCACCTGAAGGTCACCGGCGCACAGGAGCGAGGCTCGAGTGGCTGTCTCACGAGGCACGAGGCACCACCTGAAGGTCACCGGCGCACAGGAGCGAGGCTCGAGTGGCTGTCTCACGAGGCACGAGGCACCACCTGAAGGTCACCGGCGCTCAGGAGCGAGGCTCGAGTGGCTGTCTCACGAGGCACGAGGCACCACCTGAAGGTCACCGGCGCACAGGAGCGGGGCTCGAGTGGCTGTCTCACGAGGCACGAGGCACCACCTGAAGGTCAGCGGCGCACAGGAGCGAGGCTCGAGTGGCTGTCTCACGAGGCACGAGGCACCACCTGAAGGTCAGCGGCGCACAGGAGCGAGGCTCGAGTGGCTGTCTCACGAGGCACGAGGCACCACCTGAAGGTCACCGGCGCTCAGGAGCGAGGCTCGAGTGGCTGTCTCACGAGGCACGAGGCACCACCTGAAGGTCACCGGCGCACAGGAGCGAGGCTCGAGTGGCTGTCTCACGAGGCACGAGGCACCACCTGAAGGTCAGCGGCGCACAGGAGCGAGGCTCGAGTGGCTGTCTCACGAGGCACGATGCACCACCTGAAGGTCACCGGCGCACAGGAGCGAGGCTCGAGTGGCTGTCTCACGAGGCACGAGGCACCACCTGAAGGTCACCGGCGCACAGGAGCGAGGCTCGAGTGGCTGTCTCACGAGGCACGAGGCACCACCTGAAGGTCAGCGGCGCACAGGAGCGAGGCTCGAGTGGCTGTCTCACGAGGCACGAGGCACCACCTGAAGGTCACTGGCGCACAGGAGCGAGGCTCGAGTGGCTGTCTCACGAGGCACGATGCACCACCTGAAGGTCACCGGCGCACAGGAGCGAGGCTCGAGTGGCTGTCTCACGAGGCACGATGCACCACCTGAAGGTCACCGGCGCTCAGGAGCGAGGCTCGAGTGGCTGTCTCACGAGGCACGAGGCACCACCTGAAGGTCACCGGCGCTCAGGAGCGAGGCTCGAGTGGCTGTCTCACGAGGCACGAGGCACCACCTGAAGGTCACCGGCGCTCAGGAGCGAGGCTCGAGTGGCTGTCTCACGAGGCACGAGGCACCACCTGAAGGTCACCGGCGCACAGGAGCGAGGCTCGAGTGGCTGTCTCACGAGGCACGAGGCACCACCTGAAGGTCACCGGCGCACAGGAGCGAGGCTCGAGTGGCTGTCTCACGAGGCACGATGCACCACCTGAAGGTCACCGGCGCTCAGGAGCGAGGCTCGAGTGGCTGTCTCACGAGGCACGAGGCACCACCTGAAGGTCACCGGCGCACAGGAGCGAGGCTCGAGTGGCTGTCTCACGAGGCACGAGGCACCACCTGAAGGTCACCGGCGCACAGGAGCGAGGCTCGAGTGGCTGTCTCACGAGGCACGAGGCACCACCTGAAGGTCACCGGCGCACAGGAGCGAGGCTCGAGTGGCTGTCTCACGAGGCACGATGCACCACCTGAAGGTCACCGGCGCTCAGGAGCGAGGCTCGAGTGGCTGTCTCACGAGGCACGAGGCACCACCTGAAGGTCACCGGCGCTCAGGAGCGAGGCTCGAGTGGCTGTCTCACGAGGCACGAGGCACCACCTGAAGGTCACCGGCGCTCAGGAGCGAGGCTCGAGTGGCTGTCTCACGAGGCACGAGGCACCACCTGAAGGTCACCGGCGCACAGGAGCGAGGCTCGAGTGGCTGTCTCACGAGGCACGAGGCACCACCTGAAGGTCACCGGCGCACAGGAGCGAGGCTCGAGTGGCTGTCTCACGAGGCACGATGCACCACCTGAAGGTCACCGGCGCTCAGGAGCGAGGCTCGAGTGGCTGTCTCACGAGGCACGAGGCACCACCTGAAGGTCACCGGCGCACAGGAGCGAGGCTCGAGTGGCTGTCTCACGAGGCACGAGGCACCACCTGAAGGTCAGCGGCGCACAGGAGCGAGGCTCGAGTGGCTGTCTCACGAGGCACGAGGCACCACCTGAAGGTCACCGGCGCTCAGGAGCGAGGCTCGAGTGGCTGTCTCACGAGGCACGAGGCACCACCTGAAGGTCAGCGGCGCACAGGAGCGAGGCTCGAGTGGCTGTCTCACGAGGCACGAGGCACCACCTGAAGGTCACCGGCGCTCAGGAGCGAGGCTCGAGTGGCTGTCTCACGAGGCACGAGGCACCACCTGAAGGTCAGCGGCGCACAGGAGCGAGGCTCGAGTGGCTGTCTCACGAGGCACGATGCACCACCTGATGGTCACCGGCGCACAGGAGCGAGGCTCGAGTGGCTGTCTCACGAGGCACGAGGCACCACCTGAAGGTCACCGGCGCACAGGAGCGAGGCTCGAGTGGCTGTCTCACGAGGCACGAGGCACCACCTGAAGGTCAGCGGCGCACAGGAGCGAGGCTCGAGTCTCTGTCTCACGAGGCACGAGGCACCACCTGAAGGTCACTGGCGCACAGGAGCGAGGCTCGAGTGGCTGTCTCACGAGGCACGATGCACCACCTGAAGGTCACCGGCGCACAGGAGCGAGGCTCGAGTGGCTGTCTCACGAGGCACGATGCACCACCTGAAGGTCACCGGCGCTCAGGAGCGAGGCTCGAGTGGCTGTCTCACGAGGCACGATGCACCACCTGAAGGTCACCGGCGCACAGGAGCGAGGCTCTAGTGGCTGTCTCACGAGGCACGAGGCACCACCTGAAGGTCACCGGCGCACAGGAGCGAGGCTCGAGTGGCTGTCTCACGAGGCACGAGGCACCACCTGAAGGTCACCGGCGCACAGGAGTGAGGCTCGAGTGGCTGTCTCACGAGGCACGAGGCACCACCTGAAGGTCACCGGCGCACAGGAGCGAGGCTCGAGTGGCTGTCTCACGAGGCACGAGGCACCACCTGAAGGTCACCGGCGCACAGGAGCGAGGCTCGAGTGGCTGTCTCACGAGGCACGAGGCACCACCTGATGGTCACCGGCGCACAGGAGCGAGGCTCGAGTGGCTGTCTCACGAGGCACGATGCACCACCTGAAGGTCACCGGCGCACAGGAGCGAGGCTCGAGTGGCTGTCTCACGAGGCACGAGGCACCACCTGAAGGTCACCGGCGCACAGGAGCGAGGCTCGAGTGGCTGTCTCACGAGGCACGAGGCACCACCTGAAGGTCACCGGCGCACAGGAGCGAGGCTCGAGTGGCTGTCTCACGAGGCACGAGGCACCACCTGATGGTCACTGGCGCACAGGAGCGAGGCTCGAGTGGCTGTCTCACGAGGCACGAGGCACCACCTGAAGGTCACCGGCGCACAGGAGCGAGGCTCGAGTGGCTGTCTCACGAGGCACGAGGCACCACCTGATGGTCACCGGCGCACAGGAGCGAGGCTCGAGTGGCTGTCTCACGAGGCACGAGGCACCACCTGAAGGTCACCGGCGCACAGGAGCGAGGCTCTAGTGGCTGTCTCACGAGGCACGAGGCACCACCTGAAGGTCACCGGCGCACAGGAGCGAGGCTCGAGTGGCTGTCTCACGAGGCACGAGGCACCACCTGAAGGTCACCGGCGCACAGGAGCGAGGCTCGAGTGGCTGTCTCACGAGGCACGAGGCACCACCTGAAGGTCACCGGCGCACAGGAGCGAGGCTCGAGTGGCTGTCTCACGAGGCACGAGGCACCACCTGAAGGTCACGGGCGCACAGGAGCGAGGCTCGAGTGGCTGTCTCACGAGGCACGAGGCACCACCTGATGGTCACTGGCGCACAGGAGCGAGGCTCGAGTGGCTGTCTCACGAGGCACGAGGCACCACCTGATGGTCACTGGCGCACAGGAGCGAGGCTCGAGTGGCTGTCTCACGAGGCACGAGGCACCACCTGAAGGTCACCGGCGCACAGGAGCGAGGCTCGAGTGGCTGTCTCACGAGGCACGAGGCACCACCTGAAGGTCACCGGCGCACAGGAGCGAGGCTCGAGTGGCTGTCTCACGAGGCACGAGGCACCACCTGATGGTCACTGGCGCACAGGAGCGAGGCTCGAGTGGCTGTCTCACGAGGCACGAGGCACCACCTGAAGGTCACCGGCGCACAGGAGCGAGGCTCGAGTGGCTGTCTCACGAGGCACGAGGCACCACCTGATGGTCACTGGCGCACAGGAGCGAGGCTCGAGTGGCTGTCTCACGAGGCACGAGGCACCACCTGAAGGTCACCGGCGCACAGGAGCGAGGCTCGAGTGGCTGTCTCACGAGGCACGAGGCACCACCTGATGGTCACTGGCGCACAGGAGCGAGGCTCGAGTGGCTGTCTCACGAGGCACGAGGCACCACCTGAAGGTCACGGGCGCACAGGAGCGAGGCTCGAGTGGCTGTCTCACGAGGCACGAGGCACCACCTGAAGGTCAGCGGCGCACAGGAGCGAGGCTCGAGTGGCTGTCTCACGAGGCACGAGGCACCACCTGATGGTCACTGGCGCACAGGAGCGAGGCTCGAGTGGCTGTCTCACGAGGCACGAGGCACCACCTGATGGTCACCGGCGCACAGGAGCGAGGCTCGAGTGGCTGTCTCACGAGGCACGAGGCACCACCTGATGGTCACGGGCGCACAGGAGCGAGGCTCGAGTGGCTGTCTCACGAGGCACGAGGCACCACCTGAAGGTCACCGGCGCACAGGAGCGAGGCTCGAGTGGCTGTCTCACGAGGCACGATGCACCACCTGAAGGTCACCGGCGCACAGGAGCGAGGCTCGAGTGGCTGTCTCACGAGGCACGAGGCACCACCTGAAGGTCACCGGCGCACAGGAGCGAGGCTCGAGTGGCTGTCTCACGAGGCACGAGGCACCACCTGAAGGTCACCGGCGCACAGGAGCGAGGCTCGAGTGGCTGTCTCACGAGGCACGAGGCACCACCTGATGGTCACTGGCGCACAGGAGCGAGGCTCGAGTGGCTGTCTCACGAGGCACGAGGCACCACCTGAAGGTCACCGGCGCACAGGAGCGAGGCTCGAGTGGCTGTCTCACGAGGCACGAGGCACCACCTGATGGTCACCGGCGCACAGGAGCGAGGCTCGAGTGGCTGTCTCACGAGGCACGAGGCACCACCTGAAGGTCACCGGCGCACAGGAGCGAGGCTCTAGTGGCTGTCTCACGAGGCACGAGGCACCACCTGAAGGTCACCGGCGCACAGGAGCGAGGCTCGAGTGGCTGTCTCACGAGGCACGAGGCACCACCTGAAGGGCACCGGCGCACAGGAGCGAGGCTCGAGTGGCTGTCTCACGAGGCACGAGGCACCACCTGAAGGTCACCGGCGCACAGGAGCGAGGCTCGAGTGGCTGTCTCACGAGGCACGAGGCACCACCTGAAGGTCACGGGCGCACAGGAGCGAGGCTCGAGTGGCTGTCTCACGAGGCACGAGGCACCACCTGATGGTCACTGGCGCACAGGAGCGAGGCTCGAGTGGCTGTCTCACGAGGCACGAGGCACCACCTGATGGTCACTGGCGCACAGGAGCGAGGCTCGAGTGGCTGTCTCACGAGGCACGAGGCACCACCTGAAGGTCACCGGCGCACAGGAGCGAGGCTCGAGTGGCTGTCTCACGAGGCACGAGGCACCACCTGAAGGTCACCGGCGCACAGGAGCGAGGCTCGAGTGGCTGTCTCACGAGGCACGAGGCACCACCTGATGGTCACTGGCGCACAGGAGCGAGGCTCGAGTGGCTGTCTCACGAGGCACGAGGCACCACCTGAAGGTCACCGGCGCACAGGAGCGAGGCTCGAGTGGCTGTCTCACGAGGCACGAGGCACCACCTGATGGTCACTGGCGCACAGGAGCGAGGCTCGAGTGGCTGTCTCACGAGGCACGAGGCACCACCTGAAGGTCACCGGCGCACAGGAGCGAGGCTCGAGTGGCTGTCTCACGAGGCACGAGGCACCACCTGAAGGTCACCGGCGCACAGGAGCGAGGCTCGAGTGGCTGTCTCACGAGGCACGAGGCACCACCTGAAGGTCACCGGCGCACAGGAGCGAGGCTCGAGTGGCTGTCTCACGAGGCACGAGGCACCACCTGAAGGTCACCGGCGCTCAGGAGCGAGGCTCGAGTGGCTGTCTCACGAGGCACGAGGCACCACCTGAAGGTCACCGGCGCACAGGAGCGAGGCTCGAGTGGCTGTCTCACGAGGCACGAGGCACCACCTGAAGGTCACCGGCGCACAGGAGCGAGGCTCGAGTGGCTGTCTCACGAGGCACGAGGCACCACCTGAAGGTCACCGGCGCTCAGGAGCGAGGCTCGAGTGGCTGTCTCACGAGGCACGAGGCACCACCTGAAGGTCACCGGCGCACAGGAGCGAGGCTCGAGTGGCTGTCTCACGAGGCACGAGGCACCACCTGAAGGTCACCGGCGCACAGGAGCGAGGCTCGAGTGGCTGTCTCACGAGGCACGAGGCACCACCTGAAGGTCACCGGCGCACAGGAGCGAGGCTCGAGTGGCTGTCTCACGAGGCACGAGGCACCACCTGAAGGTCAGCGGCGCACAGGAGCGAGGCTCGAGTGGCTGTCTCACGAGGCACGAGGCACCACCTGAAGGACACCGGCGCACAGGAGCGAGGCTCGAGTGGCTGTCTCACGAGGCACGAGGCACCACCTGAAGGTCACCGGCGCACAGGAGCGAGGCTCGAGTGGCTGTCTCACGAGGCACGAGGCACCACCTGAAGGTCAGCGGCGCACAGGAGCGAGGCTCGAGTGGCTGTCTCACGAGGCACGATGCACCACCTGAAGGTCACCGGCGCACAGGAGCGAGGCTCGAGTGGCTGTCTCACGAGGCACGATGCACCACCTGAAGGTCACCGGCGCACAGGAGCGAGGCTCGAGTGGCTGTCTCACGAGGCACGAGGCACCACCTGAAGGTCACCGGCGCACAGGAGCGAGGCTCGAGTGGCTGTCTCACGAGGCACGAGGCACCACCTGAAGGTCAGCGGCGCACAGGAGCGAGGCTCGAGTGGCTGTCTCACGAGGCACGATGCACCACCTGAAGGTCACCGGCGCACAGGAGCGAGGCTCGAGTGGCTGTCTCACGAGGCACGATGCACCACCTGAAGGTCACCGGCGCACAGGAGCGAGGCTCGAGTGGCTGTCTCACGAGGCACGATGCACCACCTGAAGGTCACCGGCGCTCAGGAGCGAGGCTCGAGTGGCTGTCTCACGAGGCACGTGGCACCACCTGAAGGTCACCGGCGCACAGGAGCGAGGCTCGAGTGGCTGTCTCACGAGGCACGAGGCACCACCTGAAGGTCAGCGGCGCACAGGAGCGAGGCTCGAGTGGCTGTCTCACGAGGCACGAGGCACCACCTGATGGTCACCGGCGCACAGGAGCCAGGCTCGAGTGGCTGTCTCACGAGGCACGAGGCACCACCTGATGGTCACCGGCGCACAGGAGCCAGGCTCGAGTGGCTGTCTCACGAGGCACGAGGCACCACCTGAAGGTCACCGGCGCACAGGAGCCAGGCTCGAGTGGCTGTCTCACGAGGCACGAGGCACCACCTGAAGGTCAGCGGCGCACAGGAGCGAGGCTCGAGTGGCTGTCTCACGAGGCACGAGGCACCACCTGAAGGTCAGCGGCGCACAGGAGCGAGGCTCGAGTGGCTCTCTCACGAGGCACGAGGCACCACCTGATGGTCACCGGCGCACAGGAGCCAGGCTCGAGTGGCTGTCTCACGAGGCACGAGGCACCACCTGAAGGTCACCGGCGCACAGGAGCCAGGCTCGAGTGGCTGTCTCACGAGGCACGAGGCACCACCTGAAGGTCAGCGGCGCACAGGAGCGAGGCTCGAGTGGCTGTCTCACGAGGCACGAGGCACCACCTGAAGGTCACCGGCGCACAGGAGCGAGGCTCGAGTGGCTCTCTCACGAGGCACGAGGCACCACCTGATGGTCACCGGCGCACAGGAGTGAGGCTCGAGTGGCTGTCTCACGAGGCACGAGGCACCACCTGAAGGTCACCGGCGCACAGGAGCCAGGCTCGAGTGGCTGTCTCACGAGGCACGAGGCACCACCTGAAGGTCACCGGCGCACAGGAGCGAGGCTCGAGTGGCTGTCTCACGAGGCACGAGGCACCACCTGAAGGTCACCGGCGCACAGGAGCCAGGCTCGAGTGGCTGTCTCACGAGGCACGAGGCACCACCTGAAGGTCACCGGCGCACAGGAGCCAGGCTCGAGTGGCTGTCTCACGAGGCACGAGGCACCACCTGAAGGTCACCGGCGCACAGGAGCGAGGCTCGAGTGGCTGTCTCACGAGGCACGAGGCACCACCTGAAGGTCACCGGCGCACAGGAGCCAGGCTCGAGTGGCTGTCTCACGAGGCACGAGGCACCACCTGAAGGTCAGCGGCGCACAGGAGCGAGGCTCGAGTGGCTGTCTCACGAGGCACGAGGCACCACCTGAAGGTCACCGGCGCACAGGAGCGAGGCTCGAGTGGCTCTCTCACGAGGCACGAGGCACCACCTGATGGTCACCGGCGCACAGGAGTGAGGCTCGAGTGGCTGTCTCACGAGGCACGAGGCACCACCTGAAGGTCACCGGCGCACAGGAGCGAGGCTCGAGTGGCTGTCTCACGAGGCACGAGGCACCACCTGATGGTCACCGGCGCACAGGAGCGAGGCTCGAGTGGCTGTCTCACGAGGCACGAGGCACCACCTGATGGTCACGGGCGCACAGGAGCGAGGCTCGAGTGGCTGTCTCACGAGGCACGAGGCACCACCTGAAGGTCAGCGGCGCACAGGAGCGAGGCTCGAGTGGCTGTCTCACGAGGCACGAGGCACCACCTGAAGGTCACGGGCGCACAGGAGTGAGGCTCGAGTGGCTGTCTCACGAGGCACGAGGCACCACCTGATGGTCACGGGCGCACAGGAGCGAGGCTCGAGTGGCTGTCTCACGAGGCACGAGGCACCACCTGAAGGTCACGGGCGCACAGGAGTGAGGCTCGAGTGGCTGTCTCACGAGGCACGAGGCAACACCTGAAGGTCACCGGCGCACAGGAGCGAGGCTCGAGTGGCTGTCTCACGAGGCACGAGGCACCACCTGAAGGTCAGCGGCGCACAGGAGCGAGGCTCGAGTGGCTGTCTCACGAGGCACGAGGCACCACCTGAAGGTCACCGGCGCTCAGGAGCGAGGCTCGAGTGGCTGTCTCACGAGGCACGAGGCACCACCTGAAGGTCACCGGCGCACAGGAGCGAGGCTCGAGTGGCTGTCTCACGAGGCACGAGGCACCACCTGAAGGTCACTGGCGCACAGGAGCGAGGCTCGAGTGGCTGTCTCACGAGGCACGAGGCACCACCTGAAGGTCACCGGCGCTCAGGAGCGAGGCTCGAGTGGCTGTCTCACGAGGCACGAGGCACCACCTGAAGGTCACCGGCGCACAGGAGCGAGGCTCGAGTGGCTGTCTCACGAGGCACGAGGCACCACCTGAAGGTCACCGGCGCACAGGAGCGAGGCTCGAGTGGCTGTCTCACGAGGCACGAGGCACCACCTGAAGGTCACGGGCGCACAGGAGCGAGGCTCGAGTGGCTGTCTCACGAGGCACGAGGCACCACCTGAAGGTCACCGGCGCTCAGGAGCGAGGCTCGAGTGGCTGTCTCACGAGGCACGAGGCACCACCTGAAGGTCACTGGCGCACAGGAGCGAGGCTCGAGTGGCTGTCTCACGAGGCACGAGGCACCACCTGAAGGTCACGGGCGCACAGGAGCGAGGCTCGAGTGGCTGTCTCACGAGGCACGAGGCACCACCTGAAGGTCACCGGCGCTCAGGAGCGAGGCTCGAGTGGCTGTCTCACGAGGCACGAGGCACCACCTGAAGGTCACCGGCGCTCAGGAGCGAGGCTCGAGTGGCTGTCTCACGAGGCACGAGGCACCACCTGAAGGTCACGGGCGCACAGGAGCGAGGCTCGAGTGGCTGTCTCACGAGGCACGAGGCACCACCTGAAGGTCACCGGCGCTCAGGAGCGAGGCTCGAGTGGCTGTCTCACGAGGCACGAGGCACCACCTGAAGGTCACCGGCGCTCAGGAGCGAGGCTCGAGTGGCTGTCTCACGAGGCACGAGGCACCACCTGAAGGTCACTGGCGCACAGGAGCGAGGCTCGAGTGGCTGTCTCACGAGGCACGAGGCACCACCTGAAGGTCACCGGCGCTCAGGAGCGAGGCTCGAGTGGCTGTCTCACGAGGCACGAGGCACCACCTGAAGGTCACCGGCGCACAGGAGCGAGGCTCGAGTGGCTGTCTCACGAGGCACGAGGCACCACCTGAAGGTCACGGGCGCACAGGAGTGAGGCTCGAGTGGCTGTCTCACGAGGCACGAGGCACCACCTGAAGGTCAGCGGCGCACAGGAGCGAGGCTCGAGTGGCTGTCTCACGAGGCACGAGGCACCACCTGAAGGTCACGGGCGCACAGGAGTGAGGCTCGAGTGGCTGTCTCACGAGGCACGAGGCACCACCTGAAGGTCAGCGGCGCACAGGAGCGAGGCTCGAGTGGCTGTCTCACGAGGCACGAGGCACCACCTGAAGGTCACGGGCGCACAGGAGTGAGGCTCGAGTGGCTGTCTCACGAGGCACGAGGCACCACCTGAAGGTCAGCGGCGCACAGGAGCGAGGCTCGAGTGGCTGTCTCACGAGGCACGAGGCACCACCTGAAGGTCAGCGGCGCACAGGAGCGAGGCTCGAGTGGCTGTCTCACGAGGCACGAGGCACCACCTGAAGGTCAGCGGCGCACAGGAGCGAGGCTCGAGTGGCTGTCTCACGAGGCACGAGGCACCACCTGAAGGTCACGGGCGCACAGGAGTGAGGCTCGAGTGGCTGTCTCACGAGGCACGAGGCACCACCTGAAGGTCAGCGGCGCACAGGAGCGAGGCTCGAGTGGCTGTCTCACGAGGCACGAGGCACCACCTGAAGGTCACGGGCGCACAGGAGTGAGGCTCGAGTGGCTGTCTCACGAGGCACGAGGCACCACCTGAAGGTCAGCGGCGCACAGGAGCGAGGCTCGAGTGGCTGTCTCACGAGGCACGAGGCACCACCTGAAGGTCACGGGCGCACAGGAGTGAGGCTCGAGTGGCTGTCTCACGAGGCACGAGGCACCACCTGAAGGTCAGCGGCGCACAGGAGCGAGGCTCGAGTGGCTGTCTCACGAGGCACGAGGCACCACCTGAAGGTCACGGGCGCACAGGAGTGAGGCTCGAGTGGCTGTCTGACGAGGCACGAGGCACCACCTGAAGGTCAGCGGAGCACAGGAGCGAGGCTCGAGTGGCTGTCTCACGAGGCACGAGGCACCACCTGAAGGTCACGGGCGCATAGGAGCGAGGCTCGAGTGGCTGTCTCACGAGGCACGAGGCACCACCTGAAGGTCAGCGGCGCACAGGAGCGAGGCTCGAGTGGCTGTCTCACGAGGCACGAGGCACCACCTGAAGGTCACGGGCGCACAGGAGTGAGGCTCGAGTGGCTGTCTCACGAGGCACGAGGCACCACCTGAAGGTCAGCGGCGCACAGGAGCGAGGCTCGAGTGGCTGTCTCACGAGGCACGAGGCACCACCTGAAGGTCACGGGCGCACAGGAGTGAGGCTCGAGTGGCTGTCTCACGAGGCACGAGGCACCACCTGAAGGTCAGCGGCGCACAGGAGCGAGGCTCGAGTGGCTGTCTCACGAGGCACGAGGCACCACCTGAAGGTCAGCGGCGCACAGGAGCGAGGCTCGAGTGGCTGTCTCACGAGGCACGAGGCACCACCTGAAGGTCACCGGCGCACAGGAGCGAGGCTCGAGTGGCTGTCTCACGAGGCACGAGGCACCACCTGAAGGTCACCGGCGCACAGGAGCGAGGCTCGAGTGGCTGTCTCACGAGGCACGATGCACCACCTGAAGGTCACTGGCGCACAGGAGCGAGGCTCGAGTGGCTGTCTCACGAGGCACGATGCACCACCTGAAGGTCACTGGCGCACAGGAGCGAGGCTCGAGTGGCTGTCTCAAGAGGCACGAGGCACCACCTGAAGGTCACGGGCGCACAGGAGTGAGGCTCGAGTGGCTGTCTCACGAGGCACGAGGCACCACCTGATGGTCACCGGCGCTCAGGAGCGAGGCTCGAGTGGCTGTCTCACGAGGCACGAGGCACCACCTGAAGGTCACTGGCGCACAGGAGCGAGGCTCGAGTGGCTGTCTCACGAGGCACGAGGCACCACCTGAAGGTCACGGGCGCACAGGAGTGAGGCTCGAGTGGCTGTCTCACGAGGCACGAGGCACCACCTGAAGGTCACGGGCGCACAGGAGCGAGGCTCGAGTGGCTGTCTCACGAGGCACGAGGCACCACCTGATGGTCACGGGCGCACAGGAGCGAGGCTCGAGTGGCTGTCTCACGAGGCACGAGGCACCACCTGATGGTCACGGGCGCACAGGAGCGAGGCTCGAGTGGCTGTCTCACGAGGCACGAGGCACCACCTGAAGGTCACGGGCGCACAGGAGCGAGGCTCGAGTGGCTGTCTCACGAGGCACGAGGCACCACCTGAAGGTCACTGGCGCACAGGAGCGAGGCTCGATTGGCTGTCTCACGAGGCACGAGGCACCACCTGAAGGTCACGGGCGCACAGGAGCGAGGCTCGAGTGGCTGTCTCACGAGGCACGAGGCACCACCTGAAGGTCACCGGCGCACAGGAGCGAGGCTCGAGTGGCTGTCTCACGAGGCACGAGGCACCACCTGAAGGTCACCGGCGCACAGGAGCGAGGCTCGAGTGGCTGTCTCACGAGGCACGAGGCACCACCTGAAGGTCACTGGCGCACAGGAGCGAGGCTCGAGTGGCTGTCTCACGAGGCACGAGGCACCACCTGAAGGTCACGGGCGCACAGGAGCGAGGCTCGAGTGGCTGTCTCACGAGGCACGAGGCACCACCTGAAGGTCACTGGCGCACAGGAGCGAGGCTCGAGTGGCTGTCTCACGAGGCACGAGGCACCACCTGAAGGTCACCGGCGCACAGGAGCGAGGCTCGAGTGGCTGTCTCACGAGGCACGAGGCACCACCTGATGGTCACCGGCGCACAGGAGCGAGGCTCGAGTGGCTGTCTCACGAGGCACGAGGCACCACCTGATGGTCACTGGCGCACAGGAGCGAGGCTCGAGTGGCTGTCTCACGAGGCACGAGGCACCACCTGAAGGTCACCGGCGCACAGGAGTGAGGCTCGAGTGGCTGTCTCACGAGGCACGAGGCACCACCTGATGGTCACGGGCGCACAGGAGTGAGGCTCGAGTGGCTGTCTCACGAGGCACGAGGCACCACCTGATGGTCACCGGCGCACAGGAGCGAGGCTCGAGTGGCTGTCTCACGAGGCACGAGGCACCACCTGATGGTCACCGGCGCACAGGAGTGAGGCTCGAGTGGCTGTCTCACGAGGCACGAGGCACCACCTGATGGTCACGGGCGCACAGGAGCGAGGCTCGAGTGGCTGTCTCACGAGGCACGAGGCACCACCTGATGGTCACCGGCGCACAGGAGCGAGGCTCGAGTGGCTGTCTCACGAGGCACGAGGCACCACCTGAAGGTCACCGGCGCACAGGAGCGAGGCTCGAGTGGCTGTCTCACGAGGCACGAGGCACCACCTGAAGGTCACTGGCGCACAGGAGCGAGGCTCGAGTGGCTGTCTCACGAGGCACGAGGCACCACCTGAAGGTCACTGGCGCACAGGAGCGAGGCTCGAGTGGCTGTCTCACGAGGCACGAGGCACCACCTGATGGTCACCGGCGCTCAGGAGCGAGGCTCGAGTGGCTGTCTCACGAGGCACGATGCACCACCTGAAGGTCACTGGCGCACAGGAGCGAGGCTCGAGTGGCTGTCTCACGAGGCACGAGGCACCACCTGAAGGTCACCGGCGCACAGGAGCGAGGCTCGAGTGGCTGTCTCACGAGGCACGAGGCACCACCTGAAGGTCAGCGGCGCACAGGAGCGAGGCTCGAGTGGCTGTCTCACGAGGCACGAGGCACCACCTGAAGGTCACCGGCGCACAGGAGCGAGGCTCGAGTGGCTGTCTCACGAGGCACGAGGCACCACCTGAAGGTCACCGGCGCACAGGAGCGAGGCTCGAGTGGCTGTCTCACGAGGCACGAGGCACCACCTGAAGGTCACTGGCGCACAGGAGCGAGGCTCGAGTGGCTGTCTCACGAGGCACGAGGCACCACCTGAAGGTCACGGGCGCACAGGAGTGAGGCTCGAGTGGCTGTCTCACGAGGCACGAGGCACCACCTGAAGGTCAGCGGCGCACAGGAGCGAGGCTCGAGTGGCTGTCTCACGAGGCACGAGGCACCACCTGAAGGTCACGGGCGCACAGGAGTGAGGCTCGAGTGGCTGTCTCACGAGGCACGAGGCACCACCTGAAGGTCAGCGGCGCACAGGAGCGAGGCTCGAGTGGCTGTCTCACGAGGCACGAGGCACCACCTGAAGGTCACGGGCGCACAGGAGTGAGGCTCGAGTGGCTGTCTCACGAGGCACGAGGCACCACCTGAAGGTCAGCGGCGCACAGGAGCGAGGCTCGAGTGGCTGTCTCACGAGGCACGAGGCACCACCTGAAGGTCACGGGCGCACAGGAGTGAGGCTCGAGTGGCTGTCTGACGAGGCACGAGGCACCACCTGAAGGTCAGCGGCGCACAGGAGCGAGGCTCGAGTGGCTGTCTCACGAGGCACGAGGCACCACCTGAAGGTCACCGGCGCACAGGAGTGAGGCTCGAGTGGCTGTCTCACGAGGCACGAGGCACCACCTGAAGGTCAGCGGCGCACAGGAGCGAGGCTCGAGTGGCTGTCTCACGAGGCACGAGGCACCACCTGAAGGTCACCGGCGCACAGGAGCGAGGCTCGAGTGGCTGTCTCACGAGGCACGAGGCACCACCTGAAGGTCACCGGCGCACAGGAGCGAGGCTCGAGTGGCTGTCTCACGAGGCACGAGGCACCACCTGAAGGTCACTGGCGCACAGGAGCGAGGCTCGAGTGGCTGTCTCACGAGGCACGAGGCACCACCTGAAGGTCACCGGCGCACAGGAGCGAGGCTCGAGTGGCTGTCTCACGAGGCACGAGGCACCACCTGAAGGTCACCGGCGCACAGGAGCGAGGCTCGAGTGGCTGTCTCACGAGGCACGAGGCACCACCTGAAGGTCACCGGCGCACAGGAGCGAGGCTCGAGTGGCTGTCTCACGAGGCACGAGGCACCACCTGAAGGTCAGCGGCGCACAGGAGCGAGGCTCGAGTGGCTGTCTCACGAGGCACGATGCACCACCTGAAGGTCACTGGCGCACAGGAGCGAGGCTCGAGTGGCTGTCTCACGAGGCACGATGCACCACCTGAAGGTCACTGGCGCACAGGAGCGAGGCTCGAGTGGCTGTCTCACGAGGCACGAGGCACCACCTGAAGGTCACGGGCGCACAGGAGTGAGGCTCGAGTGGCTGTCTCACGAGGCACGAGGCACCACCTGATGGTCACCGGCGCTCAGGAGCGAGGCTCGAGTGGCTGTCTCACGAGGCACGAGGCACCACCTGAAGGTCACTGGCGCACAGGAGCGAGGCTCGAGTGGCTGTCTCACGAGGCACGAGGCACCACCTGAAGGTCACGGGCGCACAGGAGTGAGGCTCGAGTGGCTGTCTCACGAGGCACGAGGCACCACCTGATGGTCACGGGCGCACAGGAGTGAGGCTCGAGTGGCTGTCTCACGAGGCACGAGGCACTACCTGAAGGTCACGGGCGCACAGGAGTGAGGCTCGAGTGGCTGTCTCACGAGGCACGAGGCACCACCTGAAGGTCACTGGCGCACAGGAGCGAGGCTCGATTGGCTGTCTCACGAGGCACGAGGCACCACCTGAAGGTCACGGGCGCACAGGAGCGAGGCTCGAGTGGCTGTCTCACGAGGCACGAGGCACCACCTGAAGGTCACTGGCGCACAGGAGCGAGGCTCGAGTGGCTGTCTCACGAGGCACGAGGCACCACCTGAAGGTCAGCGGCGCACAGGAGCGAGGCTCGAGTGGCTGTCTCACGAGGCACGAGGCACCACCTGAAGGTCACTGGCGCACAGGAGCGAGGCTCGAGTGGCTGTCTCACGAGGCACGAGGCACCACCTGAAGGTCACGGGCGCACAGGAGCGAGGCTCGAGTGGCTGTCTCACGAGGCACGAGGCACCACCTGAAGGTCACTGGCGCACAGGAGCGAGGCTCGAGTGGCTGTCTCACGAGGCACGAGGCACCACCTGAAGGTCACCGGCGCACAGGAGCGAGGCTCGAGTGGCTGTCTCACGAGGCACGAGGCACCACCTGATGGTCACCGGCGCACAGGAGCGAGGCTCGAGTGGCTGTCTCACGAGGCACGAGGCACCACCTGATGGTCACTGGCGCACAGGAGCGAGGCTCGAGTGGCTGTCTCACGAGGCACGAGGCACCACCTGAAGGTCACCGGCGCACAGGAGCGAGGCTCGAGTGGCTGTCTCACGAGGCACGAGGCACCACCTGATGGTCACCGGCGCACAGGAGTGAGGCTCGAGTGGCTGTCTCACGAGGCACGAGGCACCACCTGATGGTCACCGGCGCACAGGAGCGAGGCTCGAGTGGCTGTCTCACGAGGCACGAGGCACCACCTGATGGTCACCGGCGCACAGGAGTGAGGCTCGAGTGGCTGTCTCACGAGGCACGAGGCACCACCTGATGGTCACCGGCGCACAGGAGCGAGGCTCGAGTGGCTGTCTCACGAGGCACGAGGCACCACCTGATGGTCACCGGCGCACAGGAGTGAGGCTCGAGTGGCTGTCTCACGAGGCACGAGGCACCACCTGAAGGTCACCGGCGCACAGGAGCGAGGCTCGAGTGGCTGTCTCACGAGGCACGAGGCACCACCTGAAGGTCACTGGCGCACAGGAGCGAGGCTCGAGTGGCTGTCTCACGAGGCACGAGGCACCACCTGAAGGTCACTGGCGCACAGGAGCGAGGCTCGAGTGGCTGTCTCACGAGGCACGAGGCACCACCTGATGGTCACCGGCGCTCAGGAGCGAGGCTCGAGTGGCTGTCTCACGAGGCACGATGCACCACCTGAAGGTCACTGGCGCACAGGAGCGAGGCTCGAGTGGCTGTCTCACGAGGCACGAGGCACCACCTGAAGGTCACCGGCGCACAGGAGTGAGGCTCGAGTGGCTGTCTCACGAGGCACGAGGCACCACCTGAAGGTCAGCGGCGCACAGGAGCGAGGCTCGAGTGGCTGTCTCACGAGGCACGAGGCACCACCTGAAGGTCACCGGCGCACAGGAGCGAGGCTCGAGTGGCTGTCTCACGAGGCACGAGGCACCACCTGAAGGTCACCGGCGCACAGGAGCGAGGCTCGAGTGGCTGTCTCACGAGGCACGAGGCACCACCTGAAGGTCACTGGCGCACAGGAGCGAGGCTCGAGTGGCTGTCTCACGAGGCACGAGGCACCACCTGAAGGTCACCGGCGCTCAGGAGCGAGGCTCGAGTGGCTGTCTCACGAGGCACGAGGCACCACCTGAAGGTCACCGGCGCACAGGAGCGAGGCTCGAGTGGCTGTCTCACGAGGCACGAGGCACCACCTGATGGTCACCGGCGCACAGGAGTGAGGCTCGAGTGGCTGTCTCACGAGGCACGAGGCACCACCTGAAGGTCACCGGCGCACAGGAGCGAGGCTCGAGTGGCTGTCTCACGAGGCACGAGGCACCACCTGAAGGTCACTGGCGCACAGGAGCGAGGCTCGAGTGGCTGTCTCACGAGGCACGAGGCACCACCTGAAGGTCACTGGCGCACAGGAGCGAGGCTCGAGTGGCTGTCTCACGAGGCACGAGGCACCACCTGATGGTCACCGGCGCTCAGGAGCGAGGCTCGAGTGGCTGTCTCACGAGGCACGATGCACCACCTGAAGGTCACTGGCGCACAGGAGCGAGGCTCGAGTGGCTGTCTCACGAGGCACGAGGCACCACCTGAAGGTCACCGGCGCACAGGAGTGAGGCTCGAGTGGCTGTCTCACGAGGCACGAGGCACCACCTGAAGGTCAGCGGCGCACAGGAGCGAGGCTCGAGTGGCTGTCTCACGAGGCACGAGGCACCACCTGAAGGTCACCGGCGCACAGGAGCGAGGCTCGAGTGGCTGTCTCACGAGGCACGAGGCACCACCTGAAGGTCACCGGCGCACAGGAGCGAGGCTCGAGTGGCTGTCTCACGAGGCACGAGGCACCACCTGAAGGTCACTGGCGCACAGGAGCGAGGCTCGAGTGGCTGTCTCACGAGGCACGAGGCACCACCTGAAGGTCACCGGCGCACAGGAGCGAGGCTCGAGTGGCTGTCTCACGAGGCACGAGGCACCACCTGAAGGTCACCGGCGCACAGGAGCGAGGCTCGAGTGGCTGTCTCACGAGGCACGAGGCACCACCTGAAGGTCACCGGCGCTCAGGAGCGAGGCTCGAGTGGCTGTCTCACGAGGCACGAGGCACCACCTGAAGGTCAGCGGCGCACAGGAGCGAGGCTCGAGTGGCTGTCTCACGAGGCACGAGGCACCACCTGAAGGTCACGGGCGCACAGGAGTGAGGCTCGAGTGGCTGTCTCACGAGGCACGAGGCACCACCTGATGGTCACGGGCGCACAGGAGCGAGGCTCGAGTGGCTGTCTCACGAGGCACGAGGCACCACCTGAAGGTCACGGGCGCACAGGAGCGAGGCTCGAGTGGCTGTCTCACGAGGCACGAGGCACCACCTGAAGGTCACGGGCGCACAGGAGTGAGGCTCGAGTGGCTGTCTCACGAGGCACGAGGCACCACCTGATGGTCACCGGCGCTCAGGAGCGAGGCTCGAGTGGCTGTCTCACGAGGCACGAGGCACCACCTGAAGGTCACTGGCGCACAGGAGCGAGGCTCGAGTGGCTGTCTCACGAGGCACGAGGCACCACCTGAAGGTCACCGGCGCACAGGAGCGAGGCTCGAGTGGCTGTCTCACGAGGCACGAGGCACCACCTGAAGGTCACCGGCGCACAGGAGCGAGGCTCGAGTGGCTGTCTCACGAGGCACGAGGCACCACCTGATGGTCACCGGCGCTCAGGAGCGAGGCTCGAGTGGCTGTCTCACGAGGCACGAGGCACCACCTGAAGGTCACTGGCGCACAGGAGCGAGGCTCGAGTGGCTGTCTCACGAGGCACGAGGCACCACCTGAAGGTCACCGGCGCACAGGAGCGAGGCTCGAGTGGCTGTCTCACGAGGCACGAGGCACCACCTGATGGTCACCGGCGCTCAGGAGCGAGGCTCGAGTGGCTGTCTCACGAGGCACGAGGCACCACCTGAAGGTCACTGGCGCACAGGAGCGAGGCTCGAGTGGCTGTCTCACGAGGCACGAGGCACCACCTGAAGGTCACCGGCGCACAGGAGCGAGGCTCGAGTGGCTGTCTCACGAGGCACGAGGCACCACCTGATGGTCACCGGCGCTCAGGAGCGAGGCTCGAGTGGCTGTCTCACGAGGCACGAGGCACCACCTGAAGGTCACTGGCGCACAGGAGCGAGGCTCGAGTGGCTGTCTCACGAGGCACGAGGCACCACCTGAAGGTCACTGGCGCACAGGAGCGAGGCTCGAGTGGCTGTCTCACGAGGCACGAGGCACCACCTGAAGGTCACCGGCGCACAGGAGCGAGGCTCGAGTGGCTGTCTCACGAGGCACGAGGCACCACCTGATGGTCACCGGCGCTCAGGAGCGAGGCTCGAGTGGCTGTCTCACGAGGCACGAGGCACCACCTGAAGGTCACTGGCGCACAGGAGCGAGGCTCGAGTGGCTGTCTCACGAGGCACGAGGCACCACCTGAAGGTCACTGGCGCACAGGAGCGAGGCTCGAGTGGCTGTCTCACGAGGCACGAGGCACCACCTGAAGGTCACCGGCGCACAGGAGCGAGGCTCGAGTGGCTGTCTCACGAGGCACGAGGCACCACCTGATGGTCACCGGCGCACAGGAGCCAGGCCCACCAGCCCAGTGACGTGCTGAAGGGTCTGCGGGCCTGCCCCAGGCTTCATTACCGCCGCGACTGTAACAAGTGCTTGTTAGCTGACGTCACAGCTGCCACTCGCCCTGCGAGCCGCATGTGCTCAATTAAAACAAGGGCCTCGGCGCTGTTAATTAGAGCGCCGCTCCGCCAGGCCCGCGCTTGTTTAATTTGCGCGACACGCCCTTCACCCCGCCCCTCCCTTGCCCGGCCTTGTCCTTGCTGCCGGCAGTGGCGTGACGCGGCTGTGCGCCTGTTGCCCGGGGGGGTCCTCTCTCGGAGTCCACGTCCTTCTCCGTCGACCGCTTCCTTCAGCTCCGAGCTGCGACCTCCGAGCACTGGACAAACATCGCAACTAATACTGTGGGTCTGACGTGCCAACAAGTAGGCAATATATCTGCTGCACCATACTACCTGTTTTTACTCAGGCATTTTGTAGCATCAGTAACGACGGTTTTTATTGTCTTCTCGTGTGTCATCATTTAATGTATAAAGGCACACGTTTTCCATAACCAGCAAAGAATCTCACCGGTCGTGAAGCCTTTGAAGACACATCGTCGCCTGAGAATTGGAGTGTTCTATGTCCATTGAAGTCGGAACTGAGATATAAGCATTTGAAAGTTCAAACAACTATGAATATCATGACATAGAACAAAATAATATTGGTCTTAAATTAAGGAAAAAAACATTTTTACGTGCGTAGACGTGTGTGGATATAGTACAAATGAATACTAATATTAATTTCGTGTGCATAGCATAAAACACCTAAAAAGTGGACATAGAACACTCCAATACTCAGGCAGTGACATGTTAGGAATGAAGCTGGTCTGTCTGCCAGAGTTCAGTAAAAAAATGCCAGGTCTAAATGTTACCGGTAGCATTCTTCACTCCATAACTGCCTGTCGCCTGAAAACACAGCTTCGATAGGGGCAGTGCTTGGTAATTCCTTTGAAGGAGCTATGCTGTTCCTGTCATTCATTCGTCACTTTCGGTGGGGGACGTCTGGCTGCCGAAATGCGAGTGTGTGATGCGGCATGTCAACAGTTTGAGCCATTTGTGATGGGTAAATGCTTCCTTGATGTATTATATGTATCTTCATAGACAGTGAACAAAGAGGTCAAGATTTGTGGACACTTCAGTTGTGAATGAGAACCATAACACACTACACGATTGCAGGAACCTTTAATGGTTTGACTTATGTATGGTGATGATATGAGCAGATTTATTTTTGTTACTGTGACCTGGCGTGTTGCAGCTTCATGTAGTGTGCTTTGCTATCCTGGCTTTGTGCCTAGGTGCTTCTGTCTCTCGAACAATTCCAACATACTCTGTCGTCTATCTAAGAATGTCCTAGAGTCGGCAGTTTGAAGTCTACAGTTAGAGGGTGTTATATTCCGTTCTGATATTTACGTTCACATTCCTCTTTCGTGAATGGAGCAACACTTGATATCACGTGTAACATGTCTGAAACCTTTCGTGCTGCAACATTTTCTCGGTCCATTTACAACAAATGCACTTCAGATTAATCGCTTGCGGTGGATTGAGATGC
The DNA here is from genome assembly GCF_032445375.1 of Bacillus rossius redtenbacheri. Lineage (NCBI taxonomy): Eukaryota > Metazoa > Arthropoda > Insecta > Phasmatodea > Bacillidae > Bacillus > Bacillus rossius. The sequence continues at coordinate 40,110,381 of NC_086344.1, forward strand.
ATTGACCAGCGCTGAAAAGTGGCAACCAACAACCAGTTTATTGTTTTATCACTTTTTGAATTAGTTTCCAAGCAACATCAAAGTTCTCAGTGAGATGCAGCGGTTTGCCTGACATAGCTCTCGTCAAATGCACAGCCATTCCGCATTGGTGAATTGCATACATTTAGCCACTACTGCCTCGAACAGATTGGCACAGTTCGGCATTGACTTTACCTCACCACTAAAACCAGGCCCAGGCCCATAGTTCCTGGGAAGTGCTGGACCGTCCTCATCGACTTCTTCCTTGATTCCCCAGACTTGTGTCCGTGTGATAGCTTCGTTGTGGACGGAGGTTGAAAACTAAAATAATTAAATAAACTGGTTCTCCTCATCAACCTCTCCTCCCCCTCGCTTGTCCCCTGTTTGCCCGCGGCTCCAGCCCCGGGCAGCAGCGCGGGGGAGGGGGGTGTAGCAGTGGCTGGCGCCTGTCGCCCGCAGACACCGCAACTCTCGCAACTTGTCCCTTGCCTCGGTCACTCGCACCACAGAACTGTCACTCGTCGCGACCACAGTCTCGAGAGAGATGCTTCACCCGTGAGTCACTTTCATGGTAGCTTAAGGTGAAGGTTACGTGGTATCGTTACAGTTAAATTGATAAACAGTTTGCCACAATCCGAAAATGGGCATTTGATTATTTTAGTAAGATTTTAAGAACCTACAACTATATAATCACAGAATTTTTAAAAAATACATCTTGCTACGTGGATAGGTAAACATTCTAGAGATAAAAGGCTGTCATACACGCCTCGGACTCGTGGGATTTGCTGATTTGTGAAAAAAATTTACTTTTCGGCTGTAGGTATTTTGGTGTGCAGTGTTCTTGTTTGTAGTGCATACGGGAGTGCGGGAGTGCGGCAGTGCGGGAGTGGGGGAGTGTAGAGCAGTCGGCACGAGTGTAGAGCAGTCGGCACGAGCGGCCTCGAGGAGAGACAAGGCTGCGGCCGCACCACGCCTCCACAGCGCCTCCGGAGTATCGATTGCTGTCCAGGTTGCTTTGGCGCGCTTCCAGCTGACCCACAAGACCTCCCCTCCCCCGCGGCTGTGATATACGACCGCCACTTGCACGTCAATAGCCGGCCCGTGGCTGATGATGCCCCAGGGCACCGCGGCTCTGTGAGCACAGCTTGTCCCCCCCCCCCCCCACCTTCACCTCTGTCTCCGGGACGGAACAAGGAGACAACCGCCGCGACCAGGTGGTGCGGACCTTGTTGCGTCCACGCAGAGCAACATGATCCTCCGACAAGCTCGTGGCATCTCGCGTCCACGCAGGAGGAGCCAGTGTCTCAGCTGCTCACACCGCAGTACCTGCAGAGAGCAGTCTTCCACCAGGTGACCGTACTGCAGGAAGCACTGCTCATGTGAGCGAGGGGTCCCGTCAAGCACTCTCCCTGTGCAGCCCCCGGTCACCAAGGCGTCGGTCTTCAGAAGAGCTTCGGCACGGCGTCCTACGACCATAACATCCAAGACAAACAAGAGCCTTGTTCACAGAGTAAGTTCCCTTGACGTCGTTCACAGAAACAAAACATAATTTCATCGACGTATTAAATGCAACAAATACAGAAAGTTTCCAACTGTTTTTGAACATACTCGCCGCCAGAATTAACGCATTTGTGATACCGTGGAAGCAACTGTTGAGTAACTGTCGTGAAATTGCCTGGGATAGTAACCTCTGTGTGTCACTCTCACAATGCCGATGCTGACCACACAGGCTCCACAAGGTCGTCTGTGCTGATGGATGGCCTCCACTGCGCCTCTCGCCGGGCTAGCTGTGGTGTGAGCAGCAGCACACACGCGGCCAGTGTAGACACTCCTGGTGGCGAGCGAGCGGCAGCCTTGATGGATAGGCAACCATCACAAGCAATCGCCCCGGAGTTATGCGACCAGCCACACCAATGCAATGCAATGCAGATGTGTTTGAGTAAGACCTTCTGACTGGTTGTGACTCATTGCGGCCAGCTGTATAAACTGGGCCGTGGTAGCAAAAGACGACTCCAGTCACAAACTCCGAGTCACTGCAGAAAGAAGTTAGACAAGACACCCGAACGAGAGAGACAGGACCAGACTTAACAAACCGCGGTTTACACGGAAGCGGAAGACGCATCGGGAGATTTACGCACGGATCAGTCGGACGCCGAGGAACGAGAGACGTTCAGAAGATCGTGTAGAGACGTAAGACGTAACGCTAGAGCATAGTGACTGTCAGCGGGCCGCTTAGTATCGCTGAAGGGAAAGAAATCGGCACAAGACTGAGCGCCGTTCGCACGTGTGCCTTTAAGATATTTTCAATCCGAACACGGAATGCGAATATTTGTGAATAAATTGTACATAGCATACCTCGCCTTGATACCTTTCTTCAGTTCATGAAAAGAGAGGTACAAACACCGACTCGTGGCCTTCATGGTGATACCTAAGTGCAGATTGTCTGCCGATACGCGAGCGACGCCCAGGACACAGAAGCTGTGCTGGCTCTGTGCTGCGGCGAGTCTGTGGCCTGCGGCAGCTCCAGCGACTTGTATCGATTCTTATTTAATTAAGGCGTGGCGTGCGGCTCGGAGGGCGTGGCCAAGAACAAGGAATTAAAACTTTGAGACACGTGACAAGGAGCGAGTCGCGGGGTTGGGGAGGGGAAAGGGAAGCGAATATGGAATGTTCATGCCGGGCGCCTTGCCGTGGCAGAGTCAAACTTTAACTGGGGTTTAATCACGACTTCTTTTCTTGCGGGAAGTTCTTCTTGTGGTTGATTGCTTGCCGCGGGCTACTTCTCCCCCCCCCCCCCCCCCGCGAGCCAGATGCCCGGCCCGTGCTGCGCCCTGCCCCGCAGTCACGGAAACAACACTGCGTCTTCTCGCGGTGCTTCGAGGTGACGTGAGGAAACTGGAGCTCTTCCAGCCAGAGAGCCTTAATGACCCGCGGGGCGCACGCGAGCCCAACATTTCTCATTCTGACTCGAGGACTGCGTTCTCTACGGAATTTTCTATGAAAACACAGAACGGCATGCTTGTGCAGGACTATTCCACAGCTGAAGGGAAGGCAAGGCCTACAGAAGCATCGCTTGTGCTGATTTGTGAGGCCGAAGAGCAGCTTGTAGCTCAGCCGGTGGTGAACATGCTGGATCTGGTGAGGGTAGGATCGCCAGCAACACGAGATCTCTAGAGCCGCGAGGAGGAGCTACAGAGAGAGGCAGAGGCAACTCGTACCAGCATCTCCTTAGGCTAACCATGTGTTCATTCAGAGGAATTCCCATTCTAAGAGTATCACGAGGGGTGTAACGAAGTCTGTCACATATCTTGGACTCCTCAGTCACCCAGAGAGCCAGTGGTCTGGTCGAAGAGCATACAACCTCTACCAGCTGTCCAGGCTATATTCTGAACTGTTTCGCCACTCACTGCGTCCGCTTTTAAACTGGGAGACCCCTTCATGGATGCTCTAAGCAATCAGGGCCACCAACTGCCGAGCTGACAGAGAGAAAGGCGCTGCTCTGTACGTGCACCATGGAGGAAATTACACTTGGCAACACCGCCGAGCTGACAGAGAGAAAGGCGCTGCTCTGTACGTGCACCATGGAGGAAGCCACACTTGGAACACCGCCGAGCTGACAGAGAGAAAGGCGCTGCTCTGTACGTGCACCATGGTGGAAGTTACACTTGGCAACACCGCCGAGCTGACAGAGAGAATGGCGCTGCTCTGTACGTGCACCATAGAGGAAGCCACACTTGGCAACACCGCCGAGTTGACAGAGAGAAAGGCGCTGCTCTGTGCGTGCACCATGGAGGAAGCCACACTTGGCAACACCGCCGAGCTGACAGAGAGAAAGGCGCTGCTCTGTGCGTGCACCGTGGAGGTAGCCACACTTGGCAACACCGCCGAGCTGACAGACAGAAAGGCGCTGCTCTGTACGTGCACCATGGATGTAGCCACACTTGGCAACACCGCCGAGCTGACAGAGAGAAAGGCGCTGCTCAGTACGTGCTCCATGGAGGAAGCTACACTTGGCAACACCACCGAGCTGAAAGAGAGAAAGGCGGTGCTCTGTACGTGCACCATGGAGGAAGCCACACTTGACAACACCGCCGAGCTGACAGAGAGAAAGGCGCTGCTCTGTACGTGCACCATGGAGAAAGCCACACTTGGCAACACCGCCGAGCTGACAGAGGGAAAGGTGCTGCTCTGTACGTGCACCATGGAGGAAGCCACACTTGGCAACACCGCCGAGCTGACAGAGAGAAAGGCGCTGCTCTGTACATGCACCATGGAGAAAGCCACACTTGGCAACACCGCCGAGCTGACAGAGAGAAAGGCGCTGCTCTGTACATGCACCATGGAGAAAGCCACACTTGGCAACACCGCCGAGCTGACAGAGAGAAAGGCGTTGCTCTGTACGTGCACCATGGACGAAGCCACACTTGGCAACACCGCCGAGCTGACAGAGAAAGGCGCTGCTCTGTACGTGCACCATGGAAGAAGCCACACTTGGCAACACCGCCGAGCTGACAGAGAGAATGGCGCTGCTCTGTACGTGCACCATGGAGGAAGCCACACTTGGCAACACCGCCGAGCTTACAGAGGGAAAGGTGCTGCTCTGTACGTGCACCATGGAGGAAGCCACACTTGGCAACACCGCCGAGCTAACAGAGAGAAAGGCGCTGCTCTGTGCGTGGACCTTGGAGGTAGCCACACTTGGCAACACCGCCGAGCTGACAGAGAGAAAGGCGCTGCTCTGTGCGTGCACCATGGAGGTAGCCACACTAGGCAACACCGCCGAGCTGACAGAGAGAAAGGCGCTGCTCTGTGCGTGCACCATGGAGCTAGCCACACTTGGCAACACCGCCGAGCTGACAGAGAGAAAGGCGGTGCTCTGTACGTGCACCATGGAGGAAGCCACACTTGGCAATACCGCCGAGCTGACAGAGAGAAAGGCGCTGCTCTGTACGTGCACCATGGAGGAAGCCAATCTTGGCAGCACCGCCGAGCTGACAGAGAGAATGGCGCTGCTCTGTACGTGCACCATGGAGGAAGTCACACTTGGCAACACCGCCGAGCTTACAGAGGGAAAGGTGCTGCTCTGTACGTGCACCATGGAAGAAGCCACACTTGGCAACACCGCCGAGTTGACAGAGAGAAAGGCGCTGCTCTGTGCGTGCACCATGGAGGTAGCCACACTTGGCTACACTGCCGAGCTGACAGAGAGAAAGGCGCTGCTCTGTGCGTGCACCATGGAGGTAGCCACACTTGGCAACACCGCCGAGCTGACAGAGAGAAAGGCGCTGCTCTGTGCGTGCACCATGGAGGTAGCCACACTTGGCAACACCGCCGAGCTGACAGAGAGAAAGGCGGTGCTCTGTGCGTGCACCATGGAGGAAGCCACACTTGGCAACACCACCGAGCTGACAGAGAGAATGGCGCTGCTCTGTACGTGCACCATGGAGGAAGTCACACTTGGCAACACCGCCGAGCTTACAGAGGGAAAGGTGCTGCTCTGTACGTGCACCATGGAGGAAGCCATACTTGGCAACACCGCCGAGCTGACAGAGAGAAAGGCGCTGCTCTGTGCGTGCACCATGGAGGTAGCCACACTTGGCTACACTGCCGAGCTGACAGAGAGAAAGGCGCTGCTCTGTGCGTGCACCATGGAGGTAGCCACACTTGGCAACACCGCCGAGCTGACAGAGAGAAAGGCGCTGCTCTGTGCGTGCACCATGGAGGTAGCCACACTTGGCAACACCGCCGAGCTGTCAGAGAGAAAGGCGGTGCTCTGTGCGTGCACCATGGAGGAAGCCACACTTGGCAACACCGCCGAGCTGACAGAGAGAATGGCGCTGCTCTGTACGTGCACCATGGAGGAAGCCACACTTGGCAACACCGCCGAGCTTACAGAGAGAATGGCGCTGCTCTGTACCTGCACCATGGAGGAAGCCACACTTGGCAACACCGCGGAGCTGACAGAGAGAAAGGCGCTGCTCTGTACGTGCACCATGGAGGAAGCCACACTTGGCAACACCGCCGAGCTGACAGAGAGAATGGCGCTGCTCTGTACGTGCACCATGGAGGAAGCCACACTTGGCAACACCGCCGAGCTGACAGAGAGAGGGGCGCTGCTCTGTACGTGCACCATGGAGGTAGCCACACTTGGCAACACCGCCGAGCTGACAGAGAGAAAGGCGCTGCTCTGTGCGTGCACCATGGAGCTAGCCATACTTGGCAACACCGCCGAGCTGACAGAGAGAAAGGCGCTGCTCGTTGCGTGCACCATGGAGCTAGCCACACTTGGCAACACCGCCGAGCTGACAGAGAGAAAGGCGCTGCTCTGTACGTGCACCATGGAGAAAGCCACACTTGGCAACACCGCCGAGCTGACAGAGGGAAAGGTGCTGCTCTGTACGTGCACCATGGAGGAAGCCACACTTGGCAACACCGCCGAGCTGACAGAGAGAAAGGCGCTGCTCTGTGCGTGCACCATAGAGGTAGCACAACTTGGCAACACCGCCGAGCTGACAGAGAAAGGCGCTGCTCTGTGCGTGCACCATGGAGGTAGCCACACTTGGCAACACCGCCGAGCTGACAGAGAGAAAGGCGCTGCTCTGTGCGTGCACCATGGAGGTAGCCACACTTGGCAACACCGCCGAGCTGACAGAGAGAAAGGCGCTGCTCTGTACGTGCACCATGGAGGTAGCCACACTTGGCAACACCGCCGAGCTGACAGAGAGAAAGGCGCTGCTCTGTACGTGCACCATGGAGGAAGCCACACTTGGCAACACCGCCGAGCTTACAGAGGGAAAGGTGCTTCTCTGTGCGTGCACCATTAAGGAAGCCACACTTGGCAAAACCGCCGAGCTGACAGAGAGAAAGGCGCTGCTCTGTGCGTGCACCATGGAGGTAGCCACACTTGGCAACACCGCCGAGCTGACAGAGAGAAAGGCGCTGCTCTGTGCGTGCACCATGGAGGTAGCCACACTTGGCAACACCGCCGAGCTGACAGAGAGAAAGGCGCTGCTCTGTACGTGCACCATGGAGGAAGCCACACTTGGCAACACCGCCGAGCTGACAGAGAGAAAGGCGGTGCTCTGTGCGTGCACCATGGAGGAAGCCACACTTGGCAACACCGCCGAGCTGACAGAGAGAATGGCGCTGCTCTGTACGTGCACCATGGAGGAAGCCACACTTGGCAACACCGCCGAGCTGACAGAGAGAATGGCGCTGCACTGTACGTGCACCATGGAGGAAGCCACACTTGGCAACACCGCCGAGCTGACAGAGAGAAAGGCGGTGCTCTGTGCGTGCACCATGGAGGAAGCCACACTTGGCAACACCGCCGAGCTGACAGAGAGAATGGCGCTGCTCTGTACGTGCACCATGGAGGAAGCCACACTTGGCAACACCGCCGAGCTTACAGAGGGAAAGGTGCTGCTCTGTACGTGCACCATGGAGGAAGCCACACTTGGCAAAACCGCCGAGCTGACAGAGAGAAAGGCGCTTCTCTGTACGTGCACCATGGAGGAAGCCACACTTGGCAACACCGCCGAGCTGACAGAGAGAAAGGCGCTGCTCTGTACGTGCACCATGGAGGAAGCCACACTTGGCAACACCGCCGAGCTGACAGATAGAAAGGCGGTGCTCTGTGCGTGCACCATGGAGGAAGACACACTTGGCAACACCGCCGAGCTTACAGAGAGAAAGGCGGTGCTCTGTGCGTGCACCTAGGAGGAAGACACACTTGGCAACACCGCCGAGCTTACAGAGAGAAAGGCGGTTCTCTGTGCGTGCACCATGGAGGAAGCCACACTTGGCAACACCGCCGAGCTGACAGAGAGAATGGCGCTGCTCTGTGCGTGCACCATGGAGGTAGCCACACTTGGCAACACCGCCGAGCTGACAGAGAGAAAGGCGGTGCTCTGTGCGTGCACCATGGAGGAAGCCACACTTGGCAACACCACCGAGCTGACAGAGAGAATGGCGCTGCTCTGTACGTGCACCATGGAGGAAGTCACACTTGGCAACACCGCCGAGCTTACAGAGGGAAAGGTGCTGCTCTGTACGTGCACCATGGAGGAAGCCACACTTGGCAACACCGCCGAGCTGACAGAGAGAAAGGCGCTGCTCTGTGCGTGCACCATGGAGGTAGCCACACTTGGCTACACTGCCGAGCTGACAGAGAGAAAGGCGCTGCTCTGTGCGTGCACCATGGAGGTAGCCACACTTGGCAACACCGCCGAGCTGACAGAGAGAAAGGCGCTGCTCTGTGCGTGCACCATGGAGGTAGCCACACTTGGCAACACCGCCGAGCTGTCAGAGAGAAAGGCGGTGCTCTGTGCGTGCACCATGGAGGAAGCCACACTTGGCAACACCGCCGAGCTGACAGAGAGAATGGCGCTGCTCTGTGCGTGCACCATAGAGGTAGCCACACTTGGCAACACCGCCGAGCTGACAGAGAAAGGCGCTGCTCTGTGCGTGCACCATAGAGGTAGCCACACTTGGCAACACCGCCGAGCTGACAGAGAAAGGCGCTGCTCTGTGCGTGCACCATGGAGGTAGCCACACTTGGCAACACCGCCGAGCTGACAGAGAGAAAGGCGCTGCTCTGTGCGTGCACCATGGAGGTAGCCACACTTGGCAACACCGCCGAGCTGACAGAGAGAAAGGCGCTGCTCTGTGCGTGCACCATGGAGGTAGCCACACTTGGCAACACCGCCGAGCTGACAGAGAGAAAGGCGCTGCTCTGTACGTGCACCATGGAGGAAGCCACACTTGGCAACACCGCCGAGCTGACAGAGAGGAAGGCGCTGCTCTGTACGTGCACCATGGAGGAAGCCACACTTGGCAACACCGCCGAGCTGACAGAGAGAAAGGCGGTGCTCTGTGCGTGCACCATGGAGGAAGCCACACTTGGCAACACCGCCGAGCTGACAGAGAGAATGGCGCTGCTCTGTACGTGCACCATGGAGGAAGCCACACTTGGCAACACCGCCGAGCTGACAGAGAGAATGGCGCTGCACTGTACGTGCACCATGGAGGAAGCCACACTTGGCAACACCGCCGAGCTGACAGAGAGAAAGGCGGTGCTCTGTGCGTGCACCATGGAGGAAGCCACACTTGGCAACACCGCCGAGCTGACAGAGAGAATGGCGCTGCTCTGTACGTGCACCATGGAGGAAGCCACACTTGGCAACACCGCCGAGCTTACAGAGGGAAAGGTGCTGCTCTGTACGTGCACCATGGAGGAAGCCACACTTGGCAAAACCGCCGAGCTGACAGAGAGAAAGGCGCTTCTCTGTACGTGCACCATGGAGGAAGCCACACTTGGCAACACCGCCGAGCTGACAGAGAGAAAGGCGCTGCTCTGTACGTGCACCATGGAGGAAGCCACACTTGGCAACACCGCCGAGCTGACAGATAGAAAGGCGGTGCTCTGTGCGTGCACCATGGAGGAAGACACACTTGGCAACACCGCCGAGCTTACAGAGAGAAAGGCGGTGCTCTGTGCGTGCACCATGGAGGAAGACACACTTGGCAACACCGCCGAGCTTACAGAGAGAAAGGCGGTTCTCTGTGCGTGCACCATGGAGGAAGCCACACTTGGCAACACCGCCGAGCTGACAGAGAGAATGGCGCTGCTCTGTGCGTGCACCATGGAGGTAGCCACACTTGGCAACACCGCCGAGCTGACAGAGAGAAAGGCGGTGCTCTGTGCGTGCACCATGGAGGAAGCCACACTTGGCAACACCACCGAGCTGACAGAGAGAATGGCGCTGCTCTGTACGTGCACCATGGAGGAAGTCACACTTGGCAACACCGCCGAGCTTACAGAGGGAAAGGTGCTGCTCTGTACGTGCACCATGGAGGAAGCCACACTTGGCAACACCGCCGAGCTGACAGAGAGAAAGGCGCTGCTCTGTGCGTGCACCATGGAGGTAGCCACACTTGGCTACACTGCCGAGCTGACAGAGAGAAAGGCGCTGCTCTGTGCGTGCACCATGGAGGTAGCCATACTTGGCAACACCGCCGAGCTGACAGAGAGAAAGGCGCTGCTCTGTGCGTGCACCATGGAGGTAGCCACACTTGGCAACACCGCCGAGCTGTCAGAGAGAAAGGCGGTGCTCTGTGCGTGCACCATGGAGGAAGCCACACTTGGCAACACCGCCGAGCTGACAGAGAGAATGGCGCTGCTCTGTACGTGCACCATGGAGGAAGCCACACTTGGCAACACCGCGGAGCTGACAGAGAGAAAGGCGCTGCTCTGTACGTGCACCATGGAGGAAGCCACACTTGGCAACACCGCCGAGCTGACAGAGAGAATGGCGCTGCTCTGTACGTGCACCATGGAGGAAGCCACACTTGGCAACACCGCCGAGCTGACAGAGAGAGGGGCGCTGCTCTGTACGTGCACCATGGAGGTAGCCACACTTGGCAACACCGCCGAGCTGACAGAGAGAAAGGCGCTGCTCTGTGCGTGCACCATGGAGCTAGCCACACTTGGCAACACCGCCGAGCTGACAGAGAGAAAGGCGCTGCTCGTTGCGTGCACCATGGAGGAAGTCACACTTGGCAACACCGCCGAGCTGACAGAGAGAAAGGCGCTGCTCTGTACGTGCACCATGGAGAAAGCCACACTTGGCAACACCGCCGAGTTGACAGAGGGAAAGGTGCTGCTCTGTACGTGCACCATGGAGGAAGCCACACTTGGCAACACCGCCGAGCTGACAGAGAGAAAGGCGCTGCTCTGTGCGTGCACCATAGAGGTAGCCACACTTGGCAACACCGCCGAGCTGACAGAGAAAGGCGCTGCTCTGTGCGTGCACCATGGAGGTAGCCACACTTGGCAACACCGCCGAGCTGACAGAGAGAAAGGCGCTGCTCTGTGCGTGCACCATGGAGGTAGCCACACTTGGCAACACCGCCGAGCTGACAGAGAGAAAGGCGCTGCTCTGTGCGTGCACCATGGAGGTAGCCACACTTGGCAACACCGCCGAGCTGACAGAGAGAAAGGCGCTGCTCTGTACGTGCACCATGGAGGAAGCCACACTTGGCAACACCGCCGAGCTTACAGAGGGAAAGGTGCTTCTCTGTACGTGAACCATTAAGGAAGCCACACTTGGCAAAACCGCCGAGCTGACAGAGAGAAAGGCGCTGCTCTGTGCGTGCACCATGGAGGTAGCCACACTTGGCAACACCGCCGAGCTGACAGAGAGAAAGGCGCTGCTCTGTGCGTGCACCATGGAGGTAGCCACACTTGGCAACACCGCCGAGCTGACAGGGAGAAAGGCGCTGCTCTGTACGTGCACCATGGAGGAAGCCACACTTGGCAACACCGCCGAGCTGACAGAGAGAAAGGCGGTGCTCTGTGCGTGCACCATGGAGGAAGCCACACTTGGCAACACCGCCGAGCTGACAGAGAGAATGGCGCTGCTCTGTACGTGCACCATGGAGGAAGCCACACTTGGCAACACCGCCGAGCTGACAGAGAGAATGGCGCTGCACTGTACGTGCACCATGGAGGAAGCCACACTTGGCAACACCGCCGAGCTGACAGAGAGAAAGGCGGTGCTCTGTGCGTGCACAATGGAGGAAGCCACACTTGGCAACACCGCCGAGCTGACAGAGAGAATGGCGCTGCTCTGTACGTGCACCATGGAGGAAGCCACACTTGGCAACACCGCCGAGCTTACAGAGGGAAAGGTGCTGCTCTGTACGTGCACCATGGAGGAAGCCACACTTGGCAAAACCGCCGAGCTGACAGAGAGAAAGGCGCTTCTCTGTACGTGCACCATGGAGGAAGCCACACTTGGCAACACCGCCGAGCTGACAGAGAGAAAGGCGCTGCTCTGTACGTGCACCATGGAGGAAGCCACACTTGGCAACACCGCCGAGCTGACAGATAGAAAGGCGGTGCTCTGTGCGTGCACCATGGAGGAAGACACACTTGGCAACACCGCCGAGCTTACAGAGAGAAAGGCGGTGCTCTGTGCGTGCACCATGGAGGAAGACACACTTGGCAACACCGCCGAGCTTACAGAGAGAAAGGCGGTTCTCTGTGCGTGCACCATGGAGGAAGCCACACTTGGCAACACCGCCGAGCTGACAGAGAGAATGGCGCTGCTCTGTGCGTGCACCATGGAGGTAGTTACACTTGGCAACACCGCCGAGCTGACAGAGAGAATGGCGCTGCTCTGTACGTGCACCATGGAGGAAGCCACACTTGGCAACACCACCGAGCTTACAGAGGGAAAGGTACTGCTCTGTACGTGCACCATGGAGGAAGCCACACTTGGCAACACCGCCGAGCTGACAGAGAGAAAGGCGCTGCTCTGTGCGTGCACCATGGAGGTAGTTACACTTGGCAACACCGCCGAGCTGACAGAGAGAATGGCGCTGCTCTGTACGTGCACCATGGAGGAAGCCACACTTGGCAACACCGCCGAGTTGACAGAGAGAAAGGCGCTGCTCTGTGCGTGCACCATGGAGGAAGCCACACTTGGCAACACCGCCGAGCTGACAGAGAGAAAGGCGCTGCTCTGTGCGTGCACCGTGGAGGTAGCCACACTTGGCAACACCGCCGAGCTGACAGACAGGAAGGCGCTGCTCTGTACGTGCACCATGGATGTAGCCACACTTGGCAACACCGCCGAGCTGACAGAGAGAAAGGCGCTGCTCAGTACGTGCTCCATGGAGGAAGCTACACTTGGCAACACCACCGAGCTGAAAGAGAGAAAGGCGGTGCTCTGTACGTGCACCATGGAGGAAGCCACACTTGACAACACCGCCGAGCTGACAGAGAGAAAGGCTCCGCTCTGAATGCCAAGTTATCCTCCTAGTTTTGGGGGGGCGCCTGCAGCCCTCCTTATTTTTCCGCTCCAAGTATTCCTGCTGCAGGGCCTCGACTGCTGCAATGGCAGGGAGGGCGGGGAAAGTTAATGAAAAAAGCGTGTGTTTGCGAAGCAAGTCTTGGGAAGGGGGGGAGGCGGTGGTTAGCAGATCTGAGAGAATGCGCTCCTGGTGTCAAGGCGTCGTACTAGCGCGTGCACGCTGCCTCACGCATTACGCTAATGCGATCCCTTACACTTTTAGTAATACGAACAGCTCCGACACTAGTTAATAATTTAAAGTTATGAGCATCAATTATTGATAGGTACCCTAAACCTGGCCACCGCTTGTACTAGATGCTATCTTCAGCTCAGGCCATAGACTGACAGTGACGTTGCTCCAATCACTTAGTGGCAGTACGACATCCTGTCACGTGGTATGTTCCGTATCAACTAGTGTACTGGCTGGTACCAAGGTCCATGTTTTGATTCTTGGGCTGGACGGGGTAAAAATATATATTTTTTTTTATGAAGACAGCGACATACTAATTTTTTTAATTAATTTTTTTTTCAAGTATGAAAAATAATATTATTAAAACCAAAGTTCCGCTTGAAGGTATAGGAACGGACATGCGGTGGTTTATAAATATTCACATACTTTGTTGTCACGTTTGCAAAAATTTATCAAGCTAGGAATAAAATTGTAGATTAGTATAAAAAACAAGTTCTATTTTTTTTTCTATATTTATGCCTTAAACCGACAACGGGGCGAGTTTGGAGTCAAAACTCGAAATGGTAGCTGAGGTGCGGTGAGCTATGAACACGTATTTATTCACAATAATAAATTTCAATAACAGAAATAACATTCATAATTATCAAAATCATAATATTGCGATAGTTTATGGAGTAAGCTGGTGGAACCTCGCTACTACTCAACACTGCGACAAATTGAGTCTGTGTATAATGACTACTGGTATCTACATAACATTACAATAATAGATAATTCACAATAATAATTTAGAAAAATACACAAACGTATTTTTCGAGAAATCTCTAAATATTTGCTACAGGATTTATATTGCCTTTTTATCATTAACGCATGACAGTAAACGTATGTTATATTATTACTGTAATATATTTGTAAACAATAAAAAGATAACACAACACTTTGATTATAATCCAGCTATTAGGATAAACTTATTTTCAAGACTTGATCACTGCAATCGTGCCAGACATTTCAGTCTAGACGTACTCTGTGCCATAGAGAAACCACAATAATGGACATTCTTTCACTGTGTTATATATATATATATATATATATATATATATATATATATCAAACCGGTTCTTTTTTCGGTGATGGGATTTGGACACTATCAAAAAAAATCTTCCAATTTGGAGGCACAAGCTTTGCCAATGTGCTATCAAAGCACAACATAATTTGCGAAGAGATTATAGGTACGTAATTAATTTGTAATGCCAAATTTCTAACAAATTTTTATGTTGCGATTACTCATTCCTATGACTTTTTTTTAGTTTACAATTGTAATAGAGAATAGTTTTACTACTTGGTGCACCAACACGAGACTGGCGTGCTGCAACACGTGGTCCGCCATGTTGAAGACTAGGTTCGGCGCTAGTGATGACGTGGTGGTCTGAAGTACTAACAAGCCACAGGCGACAACATATCGTCCAGTTCCAAGCTCCCGTGCGCGAGGTTACAAGCACCGAACCAGCAGGCACTGGCACTGACGAGTATAGCCTCGCTCCTGGGAGCAGATAATGGCACGGCCCGCGGGAAACCCGACACCACTCAGGCCTGCCAACCACTCGCCCCGGGTCAGAACACTGCGCATGCGCAGTGCCTCGCGCGCTCAAGGCGCAACACAACAACAACAACAACAACAACATTACAACAAAAGGGGGGGTTGTCTGTAAAGTCGATTTACGGACGATAATTTTACGTGATAACGTCATTAAAAAAACATTGATGAAAAATTGCATTCTTTTTAATTTTCAAATATTACTAACAGTTTTTTGCAAATTTTTTTAAAATATTTTTTTTTAAATATAACCACGAACAATTAGTTATAAAGCCCGCTTTAACCTGTTTGATATTATAGAAGATTTTCTCGCACGGTGGTTGGCCGGTTCTTGCACTCTCGTCTCAGGCGGAACGTGACAATTTTTCGCGCGTGCAGCCGGCTTCCATCGATTTATAAGACGTAATCACGTCAAAAACAATAATTGATATCAGAAATGTGGTGCCTCTGCTCACGGTTCTCGTACGACGAATTAGCGTTGACAGCTGACAGTTATGGTTAGACATATATCGTAAAATCTAGCGATATTTAATTAGAGACACTAACCACTAAAATTTGCAAAAATATATTACAAATAATAAAACTATAAACTTAAGATAAAATAATCGCTGAAGGGAAACAAAGGCGCTAAGCGTTTAAAAGTGTTTCCTAACAACAAAAATAATTATTAATATAAATAGACACATCAAAATAGTGATCTAAATTATCGGCTTGATGTAAGTTTTTGGACGTACGCCATTGCTAAGAACTTTTTCTGTTGAAGAAAAACTAATAAATAAAATAAATAAATAAAAATACCCAAAAAAGACAAAAAAGCACACAAAATTAAGCAAACAATTGCTGTTGTCAACAAGGATATGAACACCACATAATATTCCGAAACAGGAATATGGTCAACAAACAAAGAAAAATGTACTAAGAGAACGAAAAAAAAACCACAAATGATGACAACACAAAAATATTGAACCCAAAATAATTCAGCACAACAGTTGAAACGAGACGGGAGCAGATAGCAGTTCCCGAAACGTCGCTTGTTTCTGTTTTGGTAAAACTATTGTATTTGTTTGTCTTTTCGTTTTGTTGTGTTTTTGTCTCGTTTCAACTGTTGTGCTGAATTATTTTGGGTTCAATATTTTTGTATTATCATTTGTGGGTTTTTTTTTCGTTCTCTTAGTTAATTTTTCTTTGTTTGTTGACCATATTCCTGTTTCGGAAGATTTTGTGGTGTTCATATCCTTGTTGACAACAGCAAATGTTTGCTTAATTTTGTGTGTTTTTTTGTCTTTTTTGGGTATTTTTATTTATTTATTTTATTTATTAGTTCTTTTTCAACAGAAAAAGTTCTTAGCAATGGCGTACGTCCAAAAACTTACATCAAGTCATGCACTCCCATTGCACAAATCTTTTAAAGATAACAGTAAATTATCGGTACAGACAAGTCATAGAGTAACAAGTGTGTAGAGGCGTGTCCACCGACGTGCCAAAGTGTTACAGTAACGACGAAGCCAGCTCACGGAGCGGGAGAGTGTGTAACTGGCCACGCACTGCGACGCCCCAGTCAGCTCCAGTGCGAGCTGACACAGCTGACACACCGCCGCTGCGCACACCCTGTGCCACAGCTGACGTCACTCGCTCACACTAGCGCCGCGCCTCGGGACTCGGTCAAACCAGTCGGGCGGAAACACGTGCTTCCTATGTTTACGTTTACATAAATTTACTAATAGCTAAAAAAAAAATACATTTAAAAATTACCAATTCTCAGCTCAGCTCAGTTTGCGAACTGTACAAAAATCACCCAAATTATACTCCAAAAGTAAAAACTAAAACAAACACAATAATTATAAAAATAATAGTACCTAACAAACGTATTATACATCCTTGCATAAAAGAGATTAAGTAAAACTATGCTACATAGTAGGCTGTGTGGCCAGTCACAGCTTCTTCTCGGCTTCTAAGCTGAGGAGACGTCCTTATACATGATGTAAGGCAGGATGTTTCAGCACGCCTTGCTGCAGTCGTTTTCAGGGGCGATCGACAACTCGGTAATCGGCCCTGAATTTGGCCGCCACAAGGCACGCCAAAACATCGGGCCCTTCATCCAACGAGTGGTTCAAAGTTGAACAACATGAAGCAGTGCGTCGAAGGGTTGTTGAAGTGTGAAGTTTCACTTGCGACGCGCGCGGCGGCCCGCCTCGGCGAGCCGGCGGTATCGACCAGGCGACCCGCGGCGCATCAATGTTGCAGGCAGACTCGTCCCCCAGTAGCAGCGGTGCGAGCCCTCTGGCTGGTGCTGGCTGGTGGTGGCTGGTGCTGGCTGGTGCTGGCTGGTGCTGGCTGGTGCTGGCTGGTGCTGGCTGGTGCTGGCTGGTGCTGGCTGGTGCTGGCTGGTGCTGGCTGGTGCTGGCTGGTGCTGGCTGGTGCTGGCTGGTGCTGGCTGGTGCTGGCTGGTGCTGGCTGGTGCTGGCTGGTGCTGGCTGGTGCTGGCTGGTGCTGGCTGGTGCTGGCTGGTGCTGGCTGGTGCTGGCTGGTGCTGGCTGGTGCTGGCTGGTGCTGGCTGGTGCTGGCTGGTGCTGGCTGGTGCTGGCTGGTGCTGGCTGGTGCTGGCTGGTGCTGGCTGGTGCTGGCTGGTGCTGGCTGGTGCTGGCTGGTGCTGGCTGGTGCTGGCTGGTGCTGGATGGTGCTGGATGGTGCTGGCTGGTGCTGGTTGGTGCTGGCTGGTGCTGGCTGGTGCTGGCTGGTGCTGGCTGGTGCTGGCTGGTGCTGGATGGTGCTGGCTGGTGCTGGTTGGTGCTGGCTGGTGCTGGCTGGTGCTGGCTGGTGCTGGCTGGTGCTGGCTGGTGCTGGCTGGTGCTGGCTGGTGCTGGCTGGTGCTGGCTGGTGCTGGCTGGTGCTGGCTGGTGCTGGCTGGTGCTGGCTGGTGCTGGCTGGTGCTGGCTGGTGCTGGCTGGTGCTGGATGGTGCTGGCTGGTGCTGGTTGGTGCTGGCTGGTGCTGGCTGGTGCTGGCTGGTGCTGGCTGGTGCTGGCTGGTGCTGGCTGGTGCTGGCTGGTGCTGGCTGGTGCTGGCTGGTGCTGGCTGGTGCTGGCTGGTGCTGGCTGGTGCTGGCTGGTGCTGGCTGGTGGTGCTTCCAGTCCCCGAGATGACAGGGGCTGGTGT
This sequence comes from Bacillus rossius redtenbacheri, assembly GCF_032445375.1. Classification (NCBI taxonomy): domain Eukaryota; kingdom Metazoa; phylum Arthropoda; class Insecta; order Phasmatodea; family Bacillidae; genus Bacillus; species Bacillus rossius. Next base: position 40,128,192 of record NC_086344.1, read on the forward strand.
CGGGAAGCACTTCTACACTACTGCACTGTTGCACTGCTGCACTGCTGCACTTCTGCACTGCTACACTGCTGCACTGTTGCACTCCTGCACTCATGCACTGCTACACTGCTGTACTGCTACACTGCTACACTGTTGCACTCCTGCACTCATGCACTGCTACACTGTTGCACTGCTACACTGCTGCACTGCCCCTTCCTGCGCCAACCAATGAGTGATGATGTTTTATTCAGCGGAGCGAGGACACGGGACGAGGGGCAGGGGGCAGGGGCGCGGGGCGCAGAGTGCACTTGTAATCGATACCCGAGAGCCACTTCCAGATGCATAAAGGCCGCGGGTGAAGCAGCACCGCAGAGGGGAGCCCTGCTGCTTCCAGGCAGTCCCGTGGGAACTGCTGCAGGGCTGCCACCCCCGCCAGGGCTGAACTCTGCTCTGCAGGTCGCTCGCGCCTCTGAATAAATAAGATTGATCGAAGGAAGCGAACAGAGGCGTTAAGCACAGCTACAAATGGCCGTCACAAAAAGGAAATAAATGTATGTTAATTAAAATAGTAAAGAATATTTATTTATCCATGGTCAATTTTTATTTATTTTAAATTAATTTTTGAATCGCTTCCTTTATCAACCTTTAAAACCGTTTGGCTTATCTGAGACCCAAATGTGTAAATTTTATCTTCAGTCATTTAAATCTAAAACAACCGCATTTGAAAACAAACTAGCAGTAATGGCCATGGTTGTTTCCTAAATGCTGTTTGTTACCATGTGTTCAATAAAATTGTATTAATTTATTTGATACGTCTAAAAATAGGTTCGTGGCCCGGCCTTCAGGGCTTCTACGTAAAGAAGATGCGTACGTCAGAGATTGAAACAGTCGTACATTTCACGAAGTAGCATAACTATTTTTCGGTCATAGTCGCTGGGCAGTTCGACGACATTCAGTTGCAGCAAGCAGCACGATAGATTGCATTACATAAGCATTTAATTATCAGCAGTGGCGCAACAACAGGGGGGGCAAGGGTATTTTGCCCCCCCCTCTGAAACCTTGAAGTGGGGGCAAACGGGGGCAAAGAAAGTGCTGTGTAATCAATTTTTAGATAATAAAACTACTTAAATAGCACCATTTTCCACCTTGAAATACAAATTTTCCCGGGGGAGGACCCCCGGACCCCCCACTTCGATGATTCTTTATGAATAGGAATATTGCCCCCCCCCCCCCCTTTTGGAAATTTAGTTGTTGCGCCCCTGAGTATCAGCATATTAGAAACATATTAAGGGTATTTATGCTTCGGGTGATGACATATTATAAAAGGCTTGCTCTTATCTTCTCTATCTTCTCTTATATCTAAATAGTGTTTACAACGGTTTTTAGAATGAAAGAGCTCCTACAGGAACAAACCACATATAATGGTGATGAAACGAACTAAGGATAGGCTGGCAGACCAGCAAGTTCTGTAGACTGAGATTAGAGCGAAGTAGCTGCGCGCCGACACATCTCTGCAGGCGTGTGGTATTGATCTGCAGCAGGGGCACTGCCTGGCCCCCACACGGGGGGAAGGGGGGAGGGGGAGGGGGACCCCCGCGGTGTTTGTGTGGCAGTGACCAGCTCCATCACCAGGGCGGGAGATGTCTGACAGTGATGCCTCACTGTCCGTCCTGGCCGGCCTTGTTTACCCGCTGCCCCGCCTCAAAGTGCACAGCGCCTTGCCTGACCGCACTCCCGCTCCTCGCTCTAGTACACTCGCTCCACACTCCAGTATACTCGCTCCTCGCTCTAGTATACTCGCTCCACGCTCCAGTATACTCGCTCCTCGCTCTAGTATACTCGCTACACACTCCAGTATACACGCTCCACGCTCTAGTGTACTCGCTCCTCGCCCTAGTACACTCGCTCCACGCTCCAGTATACTCGCTCCTCGCTCTAGTATACTCGCTACACACTCCAGTATACACGCTCCACGCTCTAGTGTACTCGCTCCTCGCTCTAGTATACTCTCCCAACACGCCGAGCCAACACAACTAGGTCGGTACTGTCCGCAGGAGCTACCACGATTATTCTCTCTGTTCTGTGTAATGATGTATTTTTAGCATGGGTCAGAATGATAATATTATCAATTTAACAACTCATTATATCTTATATTATGTACACAATATGGTGTACGCCCATTCAAGGAAATTTAATACAATGTCATTGACATTGTTGAAGACAATATAACTTAAAGTAGCTCAGCACATAATCCACAACTCTGCCTAATGCTTGGCTGCTAAAGCTTACACCAATGTCTTATCTCTGGCTGACATCTAGCTGCTCTCAAGATGACCTCTATCTGACCTCTATCTGACCTCTGGATGACCTCTGGCTGACCTCTGGCTGACCCGCACAGCAGAGCGGGCCGGGACACCGCGAGTGGCAAGCAGTCGGGTCCAATGGAACCGAAGGAGTCGCATCAGCCAAGGAAACCTCTTTCTTTCTCTCCGTCTCCTGCTGACGAGAGGCGGGAACACGGAATATCCATCTGACGTCAGCGAAGGAACGCGATGTCGAGGGTTTTTGTGTGTGTGGGGGGGGGGGGGAGGTATTAGGGGAGCGGCCTGGTGATGGATGAGACAGGGTTGCCAAATTTTAAAGCACATTCTCTCCGTTTCATCTCTCCTCGGTTCGCAACGCCACCACTCACTCAAGTTTAAAGTCTCCCCCCCCGACCCCCTTACTTCACAGAGTAGACTTCAATGCCAGTGAATAGGGGAGGGTGACGTGGAAGGGAGAGTGTGGGGGGAGGGTAGATACTCATCAGAATCTGTGCGTCTTATCCACCTTTCAGGCGAGACACGGCCTGTCTCTAGGGTACAGTCCTGCCACAGCTGTAGTGCACTTTGCACCCGGCACACTGCGCCCTATAAACTGCATGCTGAGTTGCACATCGCTCCCTGCTAGTGCCCATCAGGGTGTGTGTTAGGGTGCAAGCACTGCTATTTCAGACGACTTAAGGTCCTGCGACATGTTTTTACAGTAAATAAGCAATATCACATTACAACTCTTCCGTCAAACAAAGCTGATAGTTAACCTCAAGTATGTAAGAAAACCTTCCGAAACTAACAGTTTTGACAATGTTAGTTGAAAAAGTTTAGTTTTGAGATAATTGTCTTATGTCTGTTATTAGATTATCCCAGCACCCGATGGAAAATTTTAAAATGTAATGGTTTCTGATGAATATTTTAATATTATAAACTTAGATATTCGGTGCATGATAAAACATGTATTTTTTTTTTCATAATTAGGTTGACATTCATTTTATCAACGAAATTACAAATACATAAAATTTTCGTAAAAACATTCCCTTTTATAATCAATTTTACCACCAATAGTTTTATATTTTCGTTATGTCGTAAAATTCCGAAATTTTCTATTTTGCTTGGAATATTATTGGCTGGCTAATTCTGACCAAATTACAATAACCTGTCCTGTACAACAATGTTTACAGATACATAGGCTACACACGTAACTGCTAGCTTTACAAACACGCACACAACATTCCCCTGCGACAACACACGTTACAAGTATGCTTCAACAAGCGCCTGTAAATAATCATTTGTAATTCCGATAATTTTACTGCACGCTAATTTTATTCCATTTTTAATAATATGTTTTACTATTTCTTTGGGAATGGAGGTCAAAACTGTTCATCAATAAAAAAAAGTAAATATTAATTTGTAATCATAATTTTCATCATCTTGAGGATAATATTTATGAAGTGGTTTTAAAAATTTTTCAGGTGTCACAAACTGAAGATGACGGAATCATCGCAGTGAGCGATTCGGAAAAGTGATTTGCCCTCGCCTTATTGGCTTCCTGGTTGGAAAACATGTCGAGACAATTCCTCCAGCTCGAAGAAATTCATATAAGTAAAATTCACGAACATAGACACAGTATAGTCTCACTCTCCATAGCAGATGCAAATTTTAGATTTATTTTGTTTGATTTCGGTACGAATGGCAGAGTATCAGATGTAGATGTAATTCACTCAACACTCCGAGAGAAAAATAAATAGTTCACGAAAACTTCCGTATGTTTTCGTTGCAGACGGACGATGTTTTTCCTTTGAGGATTGGCTCGTTAAAACCGCACAGTGAGAACGATTTAAATTGCATTGAGAAAAAAAAATACAACTACCGATTATCTAGAGACGAAGCATTATTGAGAATGTTTTACGGATTCTGAAACCACGCTTTAGAACTTTTCAAACCACTATCAGATTAGAATAAGGGCATATTGATAAAATAGTAAAAGCAACTTGTGATTAACTTAATGATTTATTGTAAACTGTGAGCGAAGCCGGGTTCTGTAAACTCTGAGAACATAGAAAAAGGCAGAGTCCGAGATGGTTTAACATCAGAGTATTCCAATGTAACCACTTTAGAAAAGTCTCATTTCGTTGGAGACACACTATTTAATGATCAAAAAGTAAGACAAGAATTCATTAATTATTTTTCAAATGAAGGACAAATGACGTTGCAACAAAACTTTGTACATTGAAAAACTAAAAATGCGTGTATTGCAGTTTCGTTTGAATAAATAAATGCGTTTTGCGTAAATAAATAAATAAAAACAAAAAAAAATGTGTTCCTCTGTAAAAAAAAATGGGTGCGTGTAATTAAGTACGCGCGTGAGAAGTTATACTGCTTTGGCATCATTAAAAAATAGTTTTTAATTTCATGCAAATAATTAATTACAATAAAATAATAAAAGGGCTGGAAAAAGATAGTCAACACAGTCAATAAATTTCAGTTTAAATTTGAAAAATTAAATAAATAAAATTTAGAGAATAAAAAATAAATATGACATAATTTTTACTAAATATTAATCTGAATTTTAAATATTAATTTTTTATTATTTAATATTTTAAAAGAAAATAAATAAATTTCATAATAAATTCAAAAATTTAATTTATTGTTTATTCATTTTTTTAAATATTTATTATTTTCTATATTTAATATTCACTTTTCATTTCTATCAAAAAGTTTTCATTAAAATTTTTCATTTATTGTTATAAATATTTATTATTTATTCAATTTAATAATAAATATTAAAAATTAATATTTTAATTTGATGTTCGATTTAAATTTTTTATTACAATTTTGTATTAAATTGTTTTATTAAATTTGTTTCTTTATTTTGTAAATATTAAATAACCAATAATGAATATTTAAAATTAATAATTTAATAATATTTAGTATTAATTAAATTAAATAATATTTTAATTTGTGTACACAAATAACACATACGGATAGATAACCTCAATTATATTGGAGCACTTGAAAAAAAAATAAAGGCACAATTTTTTTTACTAATATTTACGAATAGTAAATAATATTAATCAAAATATTCAATTTAAATCACTACTGAATATAATTTATTTGCACATATATAGTTCGCACTTGTATGAAACTAAAACACGTGTTGTGAGTGTAGAAACTATAAACATGTGGATAAATATTATAAATATGAAAACAGTGATCAGAGGCGACGAGCGTGCCAACATGCGCGACTAATAGAGGTTCTATTTCTATTTTGTTGGTAGCTTTTTTTCGAGACTTAATGAACGATTTAGCGGGCAGCTTTACCTGTTAATTTTGTGTTACACTGATGCGTGCACATCTTAAAATTTCACTCTCATCATTTTTTCATTACGCACCTAAAGAAGTATAACGTCAAAAAGTAGATAAAACTCATTGTTCTTTCATTTAAGTTGGATGTAGAACTCGTATTCTCTTGATCTAAAATTTCAGAAATGTGGCGGTGTCAAAGAGAAGACTCATTGCCAGAGTGACGATACGCTTCTATGATTAGTCCCGGAGGCATCCTTATCAGCGTTGCTATCGATTAATCTATATTTACTTATTAGCATCCTTCTTCGCCTAATCACCTTACTATTGGGATGTAAGACAGCAAAGACACGGTTGACTTTGGTGTGCTCGAATAATCTCTTCAGCAATTCGCGGCTGACCTTCAGATGCCAGACACGGCTCAGACGTGCAGATCTCTCTCTTTCTCTCTCTCGACTGCCGCTCGCCTGTCAGAGTCTCCATGTCCCGGGCGCACTAGCGACTAATGCACTAACAACACAGGCGATTAGCAGCAAGAGACGTGACTGCAGAAACATTTTATTTATAAATCATTAAATTATACATTTTATATTATTTATTCACTCCTTTTTAATAAAATAAAAAAATGGAGGTATATTTTCAGACATAAATCTGTTTAATTTTTAAATACGTTTTTCTAAGATATAAGAAACTTATTTTTTTTGTTTTCACAATGTTGATACTATATGTGTTTACATCATACCGGGCAAACCGTTTGCCCTGCATTGGACTGGCGTGAACACACGCCAGGCTCCCACACAGAAGTGTTGTAGCTGTCCGGTGTCAGGTCTAGCTACTTGCTACAGAGGTCAGTTTCGCTCGGGCAAGCGCGCCTTGCTCAAGCTTGCGTGGTTTCAAATCAACCAATCTCCAACTAGTTACTTGCGCAAAATTAGCCCACCGACGCCAAAGTCTGCTTGTTCAATAAACATTGATCTGGCAAGCCGTGTGGCCTCCTAGAGCTACATGGCTTGTGAATCACACGTCACGTATCAGATGTTAGCTTGACAGTGTCACAGCTGCAAGCCTCTGGAGGTGCGACTGGGGAGGAATGAGTCGTGTGTTCAGTCGCGAGGGAGCTTCACTCTCCCCTCGAAGCACTCCGCAGTAATCCTCTGTGAACCCTCACTGGCCAGGGAGCCGCAGACCTACAAGTGGGCGCATAATGATACCCCCAGGGCTTCCTCTTCCTTGAGCCTCGTGCCGTGTGCCGTGTGCCTTGTGCCTCGAGCTTTATGTCGTGTGCTGTGTGCCTTGAGCCTTGAGCCGTATGCCTTGTGACTTGTGCATGGTGCCGTTTGTCTTGTACCGTGTGCAATATGCTATATGCCGTGTGCCTTGTGCCTGATGCCATGTGCCGTGTGCCGTGTGCCGTGTGCCGTGTGCCGTGTGCCTTTTGCCTCGAGCCGTATGCCTTTTTACTTGTGCATGGTGCCGTTTGTCTTGTACCGTGTGCAATATGCTATATGCCGTGTGCCTTGTGCCTTAAGCCGTGTGACTTGTGCATGGTGCCGTTTGTCTTGTACAAAGTGCCTTGTGCCTTGCGCCTTATGCCTTAAGCCGTGTGACCAATGCGTTGTTTTTAAGCCATGTTAGTTTTATTTAGAATGCATACCATCTTAAAAACTTCTATGAATATTTCAATCTTATTTACATATTATATCTGCACTGTTGCTCTACATCTGACAGTTAACATAAGCTCTTTGCAGCATCAGACAAAATGAAACCCGAATTAATACAGTTTGCGCGATTGCAAGAAACCGTGCTCACAGTTCGGACTGGTTATTATAGTTTACAATAGTTAATGATCTCGACACGGCGAAACGTTCAGTCTCTCTTCTCTAGCCATGTTTGATCCAGCGCTTCCCACCGCGGGACCCGACTTGTTCCTGCGAGCTTCGTCGCATAGAACACGCCACTCATCATCTACTGCAGTCCGGCACCGCAGCCATGCCGGAGTAGCGATGTGACATGTGAAGTGATGTTCGCCGAGAAGCAGTGGAGGGAGGCCAAGAGCCGGCTGGGACGGTGTCGGATGGCAGAGCGTGCCGGACCACGGGACGCAGTGTTGGTGAGGAGAGGACAGGGCCTGCAGTCCGGACGTGTAACCCGAGCTGGGGTTGTGGCAGGAAGGAAGCCTGCTCGTGCAGGCCGCACGTGTCTGCTCCACCAGCTGGTGTCTGCTTCCTGCTGCAGCACGCGCTACTCTGTCTGCCAGGAGCGCTCACGGGGGATCAGCAACACCAGTGGCGTAGCCAGGATTTGTGTATGGGGGGTGTTAGGAAGCATGGCCCCCCGGTATTAAAGCCGGGGGTCCGGGGGTCCTCCCCCGGGAAAATTGGGATTTTAAGGTGTAAAATAGTGCTATTTTAGCAATTTTCGGTACTTAAATTTAAATATTGTAATGGTAAAAATTTTATTAATTTTTAATATGAAATTTGTTTGAGTGATGAATAAGAAATTAATTAAAGATTTGGGGCTAAGGGGGGGGGGGTTGAACCCCTAAACACCCCCCCCCTGGCTACGCCCCTGAACAACACCGACCTTTCCCACGTGCTCCTGCCTGCGTATGAAGCCCACTCAGAACAGTCTCGCGTAATATCTACCGAGCATCTACCGAGCATCTACCGAGCATCCACCGGGCTCTACACTGCCGAGTGTGAGGTCCAGCCACGAACATGGACTATGCGTTATTTTAAATAAGCTGATCCGTACTTGGTGCAGCTTCGGGAGTCAGCGACATGTGTTACTCAACCCTTCCTTGCCACTGCGAACCGCAATTGGTTATGTTCTAGTGGCCTCTGCTATACGGGGTGAGTCTGGCTTCGCCCGACAAACTGCGAGTGCAGGTTCATCACGAGCAAATAAGTTGAAAACAACCTGTACGGCGTATGGTGCCAGGTGCCTCCAAGGCTGGTGTACGTCCCTACAGTTGGAGCCGAGACACATTTGCATTGCCCTGCTCCTTGTGTGAGTGCTGTGAGCTAGACTTCAGCTAGACGTGAGATAGACGAGAGCTAGACGTGAGATAGACGTGAGCTATACGTGAGCTAGACGTGAGCTGGACGTGAGCTAGACGTGAGATAGACGTGAGCTAGACGAGAGCCAGACGTGAGCTGGACGTGAGCTAGACGTGAGCTACATGTGAGCTAGACATGAGCTAGACGTGAGCTAGACGTGAACTAGACGTGAGCTAGACGTGAGCTAGACGTGAGCTAGACGTGAGCTAGACGTGAGCTAGACGTGAACTAGACGTGAGCTAGACGTGAGCTAGACGTGAGCTAGACGTGAGCTAGACGTGAGCTAGACGTGAGCTAGACGTGAGCTATGCGAGAGCTAGATGTGAGATAGACGTGAGCTAGACGTTAGCTACATGTGATCTAGACATGAGCTAGACATGAGCTAGACGTGAGCTAGACGTGAGCTAGACGTGAGCTAGACGTGAGCTAGATGTGAAATAGACGTGAGCTAGACGTGAGCTAGACGTGAGCTAGACGTGAGCTAGACGTGAGCTAGACGTGAGCTAGACGTGAACTAGACGTAAGCTAGACGTGAGCTAGACGTGAGCTAGCCGTGAGCTAGATGTGAACTAGACGTGAGCTAGACGTGAGCTAGACGTGAGCTAGACGTGAGCTAGACGTGAGCTAGACGTGAGCTAGACGTGAGCTATACTTGAGCTAGATGTGAGCTAGACGTGAGCTAGATGTGAGCTAGACGTGAGCTAGACGTGAGCTAGACGTGAGCTAGACGTGAGCTAGATGTGAGCTAGACTTGAGCTAGACGTGAACTAGACGTGAGCTAGACGTGAGCTAGACGTGAGCTAGACGTGAGCTAGACGTGAGCTAGATGTGAGCTAGACGTGAGCTAGCCGTGAGCTAGATGTGAGCTAGATGTGAACTAGACGTGAGCTAGACGTGAGCTAGACGTGAGCTAGACGTGAGCTAGACGTGAGCTAGACGTGAGCTAGACGTGAGCTAGACGTGAGCTAGACGTGAGCTAGCCGTGAGCTAGATGTGAGTGAGAAGCGTGCCCCGACTTAACAAGAATGAATACCAAAACACGTCACTCGCTAAGCTGCCAATAGAAAATGTACTAGGAGAGTGGAATGACGGAAGAATCCACCAACAGAGACGTGGCAATAGAGAGTGTGCGAGTGTGCCTAGCCGAGGGCGGAAGTGCTCACAAGTATCCTCGTGTAGTCCTGTACTGCACTCAGTACGGTCTTTTCCCGACCCTGTAGACCGCCGCAGCACCATGCTTGGAGACATAGCGCAGTGCCACGTGTGGCCATGCTCAATTATTAATACGTTCATAAATACTAATTACCCGGAAATGAATTCGTGTCAATTACACGGGCAATGATTTGAAACACTTTATTTCGAGATTTTAATACATAATATTGCATATATGGATGAAGGGTAGGGAAATGAAATGGCCAGCCGAGACGGATATTGTAACAGGAGGCTGGCTTGGACATGCCAACTGCGCTTAGCTCGTCCGGTTGTGGCAGGCCTGTCGCGATGTCCAATATCCGTCTCCAGTATATTAGACAACAGAGTTGGTTGGAAAAAATCTTGGACGGAAAATGCCTCACAATTTTCTCCGTAAAATATATTTGGACAGATAACTTCAAATATGTTTTAAATCATGTCACACTATCAAAGTTTATTTTTGGTCCGAGCTATATTAAACTTTTCAAATGTTATCTCAATTTTGAAATTAAATAATGAATCACATTTCTGGATCGAATTATTTTAACTTGTTATGTTTGTACAATTTTTTTTTTTTAATTTTTGAACATGAATAAAATTTTAATCACAATAATATTCGATGCATAATGAAATACATTTCCAGAAATTATTTTAAAGTTATAGAAACATTATTACAATTTTACGCATAAAATGTATTTGCATAATACATGTATGTTAACATTATTGTAGTTGGTAATATTTTTTAACCTCTTAACTAAGCCACGTGCTCTTAGTCATTTTAAAGAATATTTGAAACGGAAACGGAGGTCATTTCCGTTTGCGCCAATAAAGATTTTTATTGGTCGATCGCAACCAACACCCAATTATTTTAGAACCCCTCATACAGGCAAAATATTTTATGGAAACTCAAGTCATCCTACTTGCCAAACAAACATGGCTGCGCTGGCAACACAGCCTTCATGGCCACGTGGCATGTTTGAACATCGCGAGGGCCACATGTGGTTACATTTGGAGTGAGATGACACAAGTGCAATATTTCCGATAGTGAAAGTTTTAGGTAGGTTGAGCATATCGTGATATTTGCAATATCTGCGAAGTTAAGAGTTATCGCCGTTAGCCCATTGTACTTTCTAAAAATGTATTGGTTATGATAAAATTTACGTAAGAAGATAATGTTCGTCCTTTTTTGACGTGATAACGTCTTATAAATCTATGAACGCCAGCTTCACGCACGAAAAAGTGTCACGTTCCGCCTGAGCCGAGCGTGCAAGAACCGGCCAACCACCGTGCGAGAAAATCTTCCATAATATCGAACGGGTTAAGGCGGGGCTTTTTAACTAATTGTTCGTGATTATATTTAGACAAATTATTTAAATTAAAGTTGCCAAAAACTGTAAATAGTATTTGAAAATTAAAAAAGCATGCAATTTTTCATCAATGTTGTATGACGTTATCACGTAAAATTATCGTCCGTAAACCGACTTTACAGACAACCACCTTTTTTTTTTAGATATCTGCGCAGTCGGTGCGGCTGTGTGTATGACTGCGGCGCAGACCAGAGGGAGAGCGATGGAGGCGGCTCTGCCCCCTGGGGGCCGTGGGGGCCGTGGGGGCCGTGAGGCGGCGGGGAGGCGGGGGGTGGGGCGGGCAAGCAGCAGGGCTCATCCCGGATTACTGCTGCTTATTAACGTCACTCAGCCGAGGGCGACAGCAGTTGACATCGCCCCAGCCACTTGCTGCCGCCCTCCCCCTCCACCCCCCTCCCACCCTGGGTGCGTCCAGCCATGTGTTACACTACATTACACTGTTAGATGCACTACTAAGTGAAATACAAACTGAACATCTAATCTGTGTAATAAAATACTGCAAAATATTTTAAGAAAGTTTTGACCAATAAGATAAATAACTGTCTTATTTATTAATTTCATTAATTATAGACACTTTTGTTGCATATAAATATCACATATTACATTTAGTTTAATTTTCCATATTTACCCTACAAATAATTTCACCCCCTCAAATATTTAGTCTGAAAATACTTACAAAATTGATTCTGAGGTAGGCCTAACGTTGTTGTGAAAAGCAATTTTTTTTTATTTATAAAGTAGCAAGATATTTTGTAGTTACTAAGTAATATGTAGGGTATTATTTTATTTTTCCTGCGTTAATTGCTGTCAGCTTGTTGCATTGCTGTTATATTTTATGTCAGCTAGAATGACGTAGAATACTGAAGTCTAACATTTTGAAAAATATAAGAAAAAAATAAATGAACGACATTTGCATGTACTTATAAAAATAAAAATATTATCGATCGAGCTAGTGAGACCGCTTGGGCACCAATCAATAGCTTGTACAGCAATCTATCGAATGGTGCCTCTACTATCTTGCTAGACAACTCGAAACTTGTTTTCCTATTTATATTTAAACGTTCAAATGCACTTAGTTAATTTTTCCTTATAATTTTCAAACTGTACAAAGAGTTAATTCTTAGGTAAACAATTTTTTTTATTTTCTTTTCAAAGTATTAATATCACCTCCAATAATGTTAAAAAATAATATTAGTATGCAAGGCCCCACACGACCACTGACGCCACGTGAACAACCTGTGGGGATTAGGGTGGCCAAACCACGCCTCCCCTGCCCCCGCGCCTTCCTTCCACGGCGCTGTCATCCATCCCTTAGCGGCCTGGGGGTTCCGCGGGCTTACAGAAGCCGCCGAGTGGAGTGGCGTGAATAAGCGCCTCTGTTCTGGATGCTTCGAGCGACGAGTCGGCCCGGGATGACGCGACTCGTCACAGCCACTCCAGTCGGTTCCTATAAGACGGCCACCGGGTATAAAAGCGGTGAAGCCGGCCTCCGCGGGAGTTGCAACAAGCGAGTGGAGTGAAGTGCTAGTTCGGTGAGCGGCACAGATACAGAGCGACGGGACCGTGAGAGTGCGACTGAGTGGCGCGAGACTGTGTGAGTGGCCAGGCGCGAGGTGAGGGGCGAACCACTGTCGAGCCCGGCTCCAGTGAGGAGTGGACACATACTTAGTGATTTGTGGACAGGCATCATGTGTGGTGACTTAAATAGTAATGTCAATAATAGTAGCAAATAAAACTGTATATAATTAATTGGGCTATTCTTACTAACCCTTTTCATCCACTCGTAACATTTGGTGTCATAAGTAGGATATTCCTAATGCAATGAATTACGAATAATTAATAGTGTATTTAATAAGTTTAAAAAGTAGTAGAATTTAGATTTTCGTGATTAAAATAAGTGTTAGGAAATGCATTTAGTTTTTAGTGTAGTAAAGTTAGTGTTAGTTTTGTGTAGAAGTTTCAGGTTAGCTCATAGGTAAAACTACAGTGCAGTGATAGGACAGTAGTGATAGTGGCAGATCAATAGTGCATGCGGACAAGGAGGATGACTGCCGACGAACTTGAGAACGTAATGGCTTGCTTGGCCGAACTGGAAAGTGGTCAAGAACTAACGAGTAACCGGGAGGAGATGGCAGGGTGAGACAAGCAACAGCCGCGAGGCAGCGAGGAATGGTGGGCGGTGTTGCAGCGCGCGGGTCGCGGCTCGGACCAATGAGAGGAGCTTCCGCCGACGGCCGGAAGAGCGTGGTGTCGGGTGTCGACGGAAGTGTCAGCGATCCCTCCCCACGGGCAGGGGGGGGGGGGGGGGGCTCAGCGGGGATCAGCAGCCGGGGGAGCTCGACAAGTGCACTCGCTGAACTGCACGGCACCTGCACACGTGCCATTCCTCCTACTACTACTACATTACCTTATTCTGGAGTGAGAATTTGTTTTTAAGCACAATATATAAAGAAAAAACACAAGAAATTTTGATTACTTATTCTTATTACCTTTAATAGTAGAAATTTAAAAAACTTGAACAAACCAAGTTCAAAAAAAATTTTAATTTTTAAGATAAAATTTTTTTTTATTATAAATTAATTTAAAGCTTTATGCTACCTAATTTTAAAAAATGTGTATTTAAGTTTTTTTTTATTTACATACATAATCTACATTCCATTTCCATTGATTTTGTGCATATGAAATTTCAAATTAAAGGAAAAAAATTGTAGTCTTTAGTTAAGCTGGGCCGATACACATTGCAAAATTAATTTTTTTTTATATAATTTCTTATGTTAACATTTAGATATTTAATTTTTAAATAAGCTTCTCCTGCGAGCAAGGAGTATTAAAGACAGGCATTAACTGGTAGATCAAGATGAAGCACTGTTCAAACAAAGTAGCTCAGTTACTGAAGGTCGCACGAAGAGAGACCCGGCAGCAAAGTGACCAGCAATCTTGCAACAACAAGTCGCCGGCTGAAATGCAGATCGTCCCACGGAGCCACAGCAGGCAGGCGGGCGGCTGGCGTGTCGTTAACTATTGACGGGGCTGCAGCCATTGTTCCCGCCGGCCGCCTCCCGCCGTGTTGGCTAAAGTGCCGCTGAATTATTCAAACCCCCCACCCCCCTCCACTGAACCCAGGGCCAGGCCACTGCAGCCAGATCAACACGGCGACACCGCCGTCAACAAGTGCGGCGCTGCTATCTGCAGTGTGGCGAGTCCCTGACCGCTCACCCCAGTCCCAGCTCAGTCATGTGCTCGCCTGCAGTAGTTTCGAAATTACAACTAAGAATTAACCTTAAATAAACACAAACAGTTCTGATATCTCACATAACTTGGTCTTCTCAGAGACCACGCCAGAACCGACGATCGAGTTGAGTGCTTCGTTGCAAAAGAGGAATATATAAGTTTGGACGAAATAATTTTTGTTATGCAGTAGTTCAAGAAGTTTTTGATTTTTGTGATTATGTACCAAGATCATTATTGTGTTCAAAGTAAGTGAACATAGTACCAGTACGATAAGTTTATCCCTGGAGAAATTAAAACCCGCGTTCTTCGTAAATTTAAGGTGAAAACTTTCAACAGTGTAGAAGTACTCACACGTCCAAAACTGCAGGTTTTGCACGACAAAATAAATATAAAACATATATCAGACTCGTCAAAAGTGCTTCCTAAGCCTGATATACGTCTTCCAAGTTGGAGTAGAACAACAATTATTTTGTAAACAATAGAGAGATCTTAAACAGATGGACCACTGAGCGTCTGTGTTATATCTAGTTGCACTACGTTCTATATCCACCACTAATTTGGTCAATGATGAAAAATTATTTTTTGAATAAATGGGGGGGGGGGGGGTAAGACTTCACAAAAAATGTATAAAATAAAAATTTTATCCTCAGTTATTTTTTATTGTTTTTTTTCATTTTACAACAGTGACGTGTTTTTCTTTAGTTGTAGATTATCATTCAATTAATCACACTGCAGATGCTCAGTGTTTCTCTATGTATTACAATATGGGGAGACGTATAGCAGCCTAGGGTGGTACACAAGCGGTATAGAGGCTGTCCACTGGTGTTGTCTCGGCGGAACACTCGGCCTTGAGGCTGCGCTTTGTGCAGGGACCGCGCCTCTCAGCCTCGAGTGTGCATGCGGGGAGTGTGGGAGCCGGGCCCCTCGCGCACTGCGCACTTGAGCACGCACGCTGTCCGAGAACGCACTTCCTCAGCGGCACGCCCGACGGCCACTTGTCTGCACGCCCAATCAGCCCAGCGTCTACTGGGACTCCCCGGCCTCTACTGGTACACCCCGGCGTCTACTGGGACTCCCCGGCGTCTACTGGGACTCCCCGGCGTCTACTGGGACTCCCCAGCCTCTACTGGTACACCCCAGCGTCTACCGGTACTCCCCGGCGTCTACTGGGACTCCCCGGCGTCTACTGGGACTCCCCAGCCTCTACTGGTACACCCCAGCGTCTACCGGGACTCCCCGGCGTCTACTGGGACTCCCCAGCCTCTACTGGTACACCCCAGCGTCTACCGGGACTCCTCGGCGTCTACTGGGACTCCCCGGCGTCTACTGGGACTCCCCAGCCTCTACTGGTACACCCCAGCGTCTACCGGGACTCCCCAGCCTCTACTGGTACACCCCAGCGTCTACTGGGACTCCCCGGCGTCTACTGGGACTCCCCGGCGTCTACTGGGACTCCCCAGCCTCTACTGGTACACCCCAGCGTCTACCGGGACTCCCCAGCCTCTACTGGTACACCCCAGCCTCTACTGGTACACCCCAGCCTCTACTGGTACACCCCAGCGTCTACCGGGACTCCCCGGCGTCTACTGGGACTCCCCGGCGTCTACTGGGACTCCCCAGCCTCTACTGGTACACCCCAGCGTCTACCGGTACTCCCCGGCGTCTACTGGGACTCCCCGGCGTCTACTGGGACTCCCCAGCCTCTACTGGTACACCCCAGCGTCTACCGGGACTCCCCAGCCTCTACTGGTACACCCCAGCGTCTACTGGGACTCCCCGGCGTCTACTGGGACTCCCCGGCGTCTACTGGGACTCCCCAGTCTCTACTGGTACACCCCAGCGTCTACCGGTACTCCCCGGCGTCTACTGGGACTCCCCGGCGTCTACTGGGACTCCCCAGCCTCTACTGGTACACCCCAGCGTCTACCGGGACTCCCCAGCCTCTACTGGTACACCCCAGCGTCTACCGGGACTCCCCGGCGTCTACTGAGACTCCCCGGCGTCTACTGGGACTCCCCAGCCTCTACTGGTACACCCCAGCGTCTACCGGTACTCCCCAGCCTCTACTGGTACACCCCAGCGTCTACCGGGACTCCCCGGCGTCTACTGGGACTCCCCGGCGTCTACTGGGACTCCCCGGCGTCTACTGGGACTCCCCGGCGTCTACTGGGACTCCCCGGCGTCTACTGGGACTCCCCAGCGCTGGCAGGCCTCTATACTGGCTGGCAGTTTGGTGGTAAACGATAATATGTCACCCCGGAAAACCAGCGGCCCCCAAAACCAATATGGACAGTAATGTTCAAGTGCCCAACCACCCGCATGTAACTTAAACCAACCTGCTTGCTTGATGCATGATTTTGCATCCCTAACGAAAGGGCCTATGGTTTTTCCGGTGTCTATGTACATTTAACCTGGGCCCATCTTATCTAGTTTTTAGTCTAGAGTTAAGAAGTGAGTGGAGTTTGTCATGGCGCCAATCGCTGCCATGGCTGGCCAATCCCCTCCTAGCACATGAATCATGCTACCCCTCCTGCATGGCTGAAACCCTGCATGATTAAAGCGCATAGGCTTCGGCCTGAGACGCACCGAGTCTTTCCTACCTAGACCCCTCCCAAACACAATTACTTTTAGAATTAGGTTGTAAAAAATATTCCCCATTCGTTAAGCCGTGGTCACAATGCCAAGACGGACACCACACGACAAATCCGGCACGACATAGTTAACAGTGTAGGGTTACGATACCATGACCACATTCACGAAGAACTCCTAGTATGGTTGTGTATAATGTGTATAATGCGCCAAAATACTGTAGGGCCTTACAAGATTCTTTTATTCCCTGTTGATAGCCCAAGTACATAACAATATAACTTTTATTCGTCTATTTCACAAAGTAAGGTTAAGTTTATTTTAGATAAGTTACAAGGAAGCAGGCTACAAATATGCTGATAAAGGAACAGAAAATAATTCAACTGTTAGCTATGCTTAAAAATAAAATAAAAATACATAATATACAGTACAAGTCCCTCTACGAATGTGAAAGTGCACCCAAACGTATAACGAAATTTTATTTTTCAACATAAACATTTACCAAGTAAGTAAACATTTGTGAAGTTCCGTAAGGTTTTCGTTTTGCTTTCAGGCGTGCGGCACGACACGACCAAGTTAGAAATGGAGTCTACTTGTTGCCGCTGGGGCACGTGTTTCGTCGTGTTGACGTCACGGCGACCTTGTCTCTCATTGGCTGTTGAGCGACACGTTGCTAGAGTCTCTGTCCTCTGTTATAAACACACTTCCCAGCTACGACTACTCCTGAGACTACTTCTAAACACTGAAGTTGAAACGGAAGGATCTGTATGGTTCATCAGAATCACCTACCGAAAATTTCGAAAATGTTAATTGACAAGAATGCTGTATAATTTATGTTATCTCTCTTTCTCCCTCGATTAAATCTTAACGCGTGTTTCGGGTTTGTGTTTTAATTGTAAGATAATGCACTCTGTGTGGTGATGTGCTTACCGGACTGTCCTCGAGTCACGTGGTACCGGCCCGCACCAACCACGTGGCAGAGAGCCATGAAGCACTGTGCTTGTGCCAAGCTCGCAGCCATGGCCCGTAGCCAGGCGACTATCCCAGCATTCTGCCGGCTTCATGCCTTGTGCTATACGGCGCGGTAAAGTATGACCAAGCAAATCACTTGATATTGAATATTACAATCCATGAACGATTGTTAAAGTGAAATGAAACACCAGAGTGCCGAGTGGAACATACCTGTCGTCCCTGACGACTGAAGTAGCAGCGAGGGAGCTGGGTGCCGTCTGCTCGCAACCACACAGCCTCGTCACTGCTTTCAACCACACAGCCTCGTCACTGCTTTCAACCACACAGCCTCATCACTGCTTTCAACCACACAGCCTCATCACTGCTTTCAACCACGCAGCCTCGCCACTAGTTTCAACCACACTTGCGCCCTCACAGACTGTACGAGGCAGCGACTAGCACGCACTTACCTCGCAACCCGACAGCTCGCACTACTTTCTGGAGGAGCATTTTACCCTACATCACACAGAGAAAATGTACTGCGGTGAAAACTTACATACACTAACAGTTTTACCTGTTATTGATACAACTTTTATATTTTCAGCTATAATTTCCTTCATGTGACAAATATTAGGTTGATACTAATCTTATGCACACACTGTTTCATTAAATGTAATGTACAGCATATGTTTGTCCAACAAGGTATGTTAAAGTACGTGTGCCAGAACGGCAGCTGGGAGCCTGTGCGCCTCGTGCAGGTAAGGGAACGACACGCAGCAGTGGCGGGCTGGGTAGACACGCGCTAAGGTCTCACCTGGCCGGAGGCTAGGACACCTGTTCCTGGGCCAGACCAGCTGTTGCCCGCCCCAAGCACCCTTACTCAAGTATACTAGCTGTCCGAGCTCTGTCTACTCTGGCATTCACTGACACTAGCATCTTTGCCTGCCATTTGTTTCTACGTGATTTGCTTACTTTTGTACATACAGCCCACTGAACAGAATTATGGGATTTTTTTTAACTTTGTCGAATTAACAATGGGGGATATGTGCTATAGTGAAGTGGTTATTTGAAGCTGAGATATAGTAGTTATTTAATATTTGACATGTTCTGTGTGATGCCATAATTACTGGAACAACAAGTCTCGCTCCGTCGGCAAGACACCTGACGAGCGGAACACACGGCGAGGCGTGTTCCTAAACTGTGCCCGCAGCCCAGCTGAGGGTAGCAGTGATGGCTGCCTTCTTCCCTTATCTGCAGCTGTCTGCGCTCCTGTGCCGTGCGTGGCAGTCTCTTCTGTCTGTGACTGTCTGATTGAGAGCGACCAACCCGCAATGTCACAGACACCACCCTTTCATTCTTTCGTGACATTTTTTTAATGTTTAGTTTTTAATTAAATGACACTTTTACCTCGTGACTTTTTTCGGGTCTGATTCCCGTGCAACAAGTTGTGTCTGAAACTGGCCGAGGCGATTACCCAAACTTATAGCTGATGAGCCATGCGCACACACGTCTAACTTGCGTGCTTGCACAGAGCCGGTGTGTGTGACTACAGAGGTGTTCGTCTTGTCACACTGTCAGGTACACATCGAAGTGCCGGGATATCCGTGTGTGCTAGTGTGACACAAGGTCGACAGTTGCTGGCACATGGCACATACACGCAACCTAACGGCGACTGGAAGCGGCACCAGGCGCCGGAGTGTGACGGACCGGGGGAAGCTAGCTCGGCTGGAGCCAGGCCGACCCCGTGGGGACAGCTGGCTGTCCCTCCCACCTGGCCACGTGGCAGACAGCTGGCCAATCAGAGGCGGTCTCGCCCTGGCGTCGCTCAGTGGCGTAGCCAGGGGGGGGGGGGTGTTTTAGGGGTTCAACCCCCCCCCCCCCCGCACCAAATCTTTAATTAATTTCTTATTCATCACTCAAACAAATTTCATATTAAAATTCATAAAATTTTTACCATTACAATATTTAAATTTAAGAACCGAAAACTTCTATAATAGCACTATTTTGCACCTTAAAATCCAAATTTTCCCGGGGGAGGATCCCCGGGCCCCCCCACTTTAATACGGGGGGGGGGGCATGCTTTTTAACACCCCCCCCATACATAAATCCTGGCTACGCCACTGCTGTCGCTACACCCGGACATACGCAGGCTGCTTGTGGATAAGCAAGGCCTCACGGCTTGTGTTATATAGTTCCCAACTGTAAAATATCCGTCCTCGTCTTAAATGCCACGTAGTCGGATAGTATCATGATTAATTAATATATATTTATTTTTTTCTCTACTATATGATTAATAACTAAATGTTATTTTATACCTTTTTTCTTGTAAATATAGGAACAATTTTAATTTCTTATGAGTTGTTACACCTGGAAAACTAATTACAGGTTAAACACATGAAAAATTAGATGGATAAAAATACGCTCGCCATAACAGAGACGATTAAAAAAGTAAATTATAGCGGACTTTTGTTTAGAAACCCGTGAGAGAAAAACTTATTATTTTTATTTTAACTTTCATTGTAAAACAATGGAATTCAAGTATTATTTTTTAAAAAATAATAATTCACGAAATGTCTACGATGTTTGATAAAATATGTATATTTTGTTTTTTATTTAAAGCTTGTTTATAGTTATTTACAACAAACATATTATATAAGAAAGATTTGTTCGCCAAATAAATTGAAAGGGCCACTGACGATGATTGAAAACAGTGATGAAGTATTCTTGTTGAAAACTTACATCAAATAATGAAGGGAGATTCAGGCAGTCACATTCGGAACTGACTGTGTATAGACTGTTACTTGAAAGGCATTGTGTAGTAGAGCCAGCAATATAACGGTAAGCAATCAGCCAATCAGGTTCCAGAGACGCACTTGACAGGTGGTTCACTTGTAGAGTGAACTCCGGAAGAATGCTGACGGAGTTGCGCAGTTACTATTTGCGGCCAGACACTTTGCTCCACCAATCAGGTTCAAGGTTAATACAATAAAAACAGAAAATACATCTTTGTTTACATTAGAAGACAGATTCATTCAGAGAACAATACAATTTTACAAAAATCTATAACAGAGTGACAAAATAATTCACCTATCAAATGCAAAAATAAAGTAAAGATTCGTCTGTTCTGGCACCACTTTAAAAAATGCACGCAGGACCTCTACGCGCGCTGGAAGTGAAGCTTCACGCTTCAGTAATCCAACTGAGCGATAAACCTGATCAATAAAGTATACACTACACTGAATACCATGTTGTCTACTCAATGAGCAGCTGGGAGACAGCCTGAGGGTTTCAGCAGCTGGGAGACAGCCTGAGTGTTTCAGCAGCTGGGAGACAACCTGAGTGTTTCAGCAGCTGGGAGACAACCTGAGTGTTTCAGCAGCTGGGAGACAGCCTGAGTGTTTCAGCAGCTGGGAGACAACCTGAGTGTTTCAGCAGCTGGGAGACAACCTGAGTGTTTCAGCAGCTGGGAGACAACCTGAGTGTTTCAGCAGCTGGGAGACAACCTGAGTGTTTCAGCAGCTGGGAGACAGCCTGAGTGTTTCAGCAGCTGGGAGACAGCCTGAGTGTTTCAGCAGCTGGGAGACAGCCTGAGTGTTTCAGCAGCTGGGAGACAGCCTGAGTGTTTCAGCAGCTGGGAGACAACCTGAGTGTTTCAGCAGCTGGGAGACAGCCTGAGTGTTTCAGCAGCTGGGAGACAACCTGAGTGTTTCAGCAGCTGGGAGACAACCTGAGTGTTTCAGCAGCTGGGAGACAACCTGAGTGTTTCAGCAGCTGGGAGACAGCCTGAGTGTTTCAGCAGCTGGGAGACAACCTGAGTGTTTCAGCAGCGCAACGAAGATTTCAGCGCTGTAGCGTAGCTTCACTAAGGCTTGTCCGAGAGCGAAGAGTGGGGTAAATATATATATTCCCCCCTCTCCTCTCCATGATCGAGCGCCCCACTCCTCAGCGTGTCGCTGTGATGAGTTGCCCTACCGGCCGTACAGCAACTCCACATCAACAGGCAGCATCACAAGAAGTAGGCGTGTGTTGCTGCAGCCTGTACACGGACGTGGTGCAGGAGGAGCCAAGCCGGGGAGAGGCTGATTGAATACCCCGCGTGGCGGAGCGCCAGCAGGGACAGATCACGTGACCTCTAGGGGCGGGGCTGCCTGTCACCGGTCACTCCTTCTTCCAGTCACCCTTGCGCCGCGACGTCTGTGCTGTTTGTAGCGCGTCGCTGTTTTGTCCAGATTACCTGTTCAGTGTCATCGTCGCTGTGTTTACCAAAGTGTTGTTTCATGTGACCACTGTTCTTGTCACAGCTGTCAACCCGCGGTGTTCGTTTTTGGCTGTGATATTGTTCTAATTCTCTGTGACGTCCGTACATTTGGCATTCAACATCGGCTGATTCGGGATATTTTTTTTCTCTGTGTGTTTGTGCGTTCACGTGTCTGTGTCCGTTGTCCGACACAGTCATTTAAACACTAGTGACAGTCTCAGCGACTCGGTCTGTGCGTTTGTTTGTCATCTGCTGAGCGCTTAAACAAAGAAGGAAAAACATTTTCAAACAATTGTTAAGAAAATTAAGTAAAGTCTGTGAGGTAAAAAAACAATGCACTACTTGCTGAGGTACTCAGTTTTGAAGAACAGGCTCGCTGTCTAGGCACTGTGATGACAGATATATTTATATTTGGTACATTATATATTTATTTAATTATAGTTTTATACGTCCTTTTTATTCAATAACACAGATTTTTCAGCAGTTATAAAATTAATTTAAATTTATGTAAATATATAATAATAAATGACAGTACTAATTTCTTTAGGTAAGTTAGGTGTAATAGGAATTTTGTAATAAAGATACAATACAAGGCGTGTTTTCTATTCTATTTATTATGAAAATATAATAAAAATTACTATAATATGTAGCAAATACAATTTGTTACGGTACAACTTTCTTCGTTCATGTGGTCGGATAAGCAATGTAGCTTTTACATAACTGCTCAGTTCGTAATGCTCTGTTAAAATAAAGAGCTGAATGAAAGCTTAAAAGTAAATATATTTTCGTAAAATGTTTATGACAAATGAAGTCTGAAAATAAATTTATTTCACAAGTAGACAAGAACCTTTACAACAGAAAATCATATCAGACACCGGGAGTTTAAAACTCAAAATGTAACAACAAACTGATTTAATTTCTGAGGCATTGTGCAATACTAATGTTACTTTTTGTTGCTCAACTAAATCGTTATATTTAATTTATAATTTGCTTACAATTTTTTCTAAATAATCTAATTTTTTATGGCTATTGGTAACTATAAATCAACATAAAAAATGCTAATACTTATTTTCAACTATCTCATCTCGGCAGTATATACCTGCATTATTTTACTTAGCAACTTCTCTAGCATAGCTCGGGACTGACCAAGGCTCTATTACAACGATTCTCTAATTATTATAAGTTACATTCCAAACAGTACATAGACGTCACTTGTGCAAGTTATAACTTCCTATGCGGTGCGTCTGAGAAAAAAATAAGCTACTAGTAATACTGCGTCAAAATTACAATAAATAGTTTGAGTAATTTACACAGAAAACTAAAACAAAATCATATCTAACATAATGAAAGTTCACACGTAAATGCCAAATCTAATACTGTATGTTACCGTTATTTTTTTTTCAAACATTTGACTGTTCATGATTACATCATAATCACTATGTTTGAGGAAAATGTATTTGATATCTACGTGATTCACAGTCTATAAGTTACAGTATGTTACACTTTGCATATTTTTTAAGTTACATGTCTATCAACTATTCACTTACATGGTACGATATTTAACCTACATATTGCTCTATAATTATTACTTTTAGGGCCAGAGTTCAAGGTCGAGTCTCACCGAATATTTAACATGTGTGGCATAGCACAGGCAGTTTTGACAGTACAATGCACATTGCACATGCACACGAAGCGATAATAGTGGTGCTGGGTTGGTAACACTGATGTGGTGTGGATTTGGCAGACTGTTTTTCTCTGTTCATGAGTGAAGTTGTGGTATATTGCTTTTATACTTATTGCAAATAATTATATGAAAATTATGGTGTTTTATTTAATATTTGAGTCTCCTAAACAAATTATATTTTCATTTTAAAAAATATTTATTTTCTTATGAAAAATCATATATTGATAAAGGTACGTAGTTTTCAATTCTTAATCATAAAGCACTGGTTTAAAAATAGACTAATGTGACTTTAAAAAAACTGTATTAATATCGTGTTTATAACGCCTTTTTAAAACTAAGAGCTATGTTTACTATCGAATTGCAAGTTTAAAACAATAAATTTGACATCAACGCTTGTGGCGACATTGCTATGAACAAAGCTTGGAAACTGGGCTTAACGTGCTGAGCACAGAAGAACTTCTGCAGCGTATTCTCGACACTGCAATACGTCCCGCGGTGTTCAGGGAGTAACGTGTTGTTAACTTTCTGGCTGCTTCGACACGCAGTCGTTTAAACCAGGTTTGTGTGAGATTCGAGCTGAATTACGGCTTTAATAGTCTAGCAATGCATTTAATGATTTTGGTTGACGTGAATAATTATTTTTACTATAATGCACGGTTTTGAAATTAGAAATATTATTTTAAAAGTAAAAAGTATATATATATTAAATTTGTAAACAAAACAACAGTATCCTGAAACAATGTCCAGAAGCAATGTGTTTGAAAGACACCACGCGGTGTTCGCGTTTGAACCGGCAGAGCGACATGAGTCTCCTGCCAAGTATCTAGTTATGCCACCACATCGATGATCCGAAACGTCACAGCCTGTTTTTGTCTGTGCTAACAGCAAAGTTTCGTACTGAGTTCTGTTTTCTGTATTTATTTCCCTCTTATTCGTTGTTCAATTTGTTTCGATGTCTACCGACTGTTTCAGTCTGTTGAATTCTCCTGCGTGTTTCTATTTATATTTTCGACACAGCCAAATGGTTTTTCACACGTTTATTAGACAGTTTTTTTTGTCTGTGAAAGGAATGCAGCAGGAATTTCGTTTGCTATCGCGTGCGCCCTGAGACTAAGAATGCAGTTTCTAAAGAGGTGAGACTCGCCCTTGTTCGGTGTCGAAGTGAACAACTTCAACACGCGCTCCTTGTTGAGGCCCTTCTACTCGTTATTGCTTGCGAATACCCGGCATTTTCCTGGAATCGTTGCTCGCTTCGTTGGACTGCTCAGCTCGGCGCTTCCCGAGTGGAAGAAGACGATTACTCAAACAAAGAGAGATCAAACATTTTATACAGCGACAAACACCACAGCAACTTTCACGTACAACTTTTAAAAAATACACTTAGTAATAATGCTTTCTACAAACACCAGGGTCTATACAAAATATAAAAGTCATTTGGTTTATTGCTCTAGGTAATAACAACTGTCAAACGTTTTTTGGCCATCAACACATTTACAGAATATAACCCTCTCGTAAATTATTATTTGAATATTTACCACAGTTTGCTAATGTAAAATACTGTTTCGTTGCCTCGCTTATTTTTATTAAAGTTTGCTGAACACAAAATAAAGTTGTTGAAATGCATCTTCCTTTATTCGGTATCGTTCTTCTTTTATTTTCTCGCTGGAAGTCATCGATCCAGTAATTACTGCCAGTTGAATGTTTCAACACAGGTTATACAAACTGATGACTAGCGTGAGGACTCTAGACTCTACAATAGTGTATGGTGACTAGTTCTGGCGTGCTAGCTACTAGTTGGTATGATCAGGCCTCGTGGCAGCCTACTCTCGGGGTCTAACTATGGATATTCACCTTTAACATCGTCATTTAAATAAACACTCTGGAGGCAATTTATAAAATAATAAAGAAGTGTTTTCTTTAACGAAACATAAATCACACATAATTTTTTGAAAATGTTAGCTTAAAATTTTCAAACCGGTTTTCTCGAAAACAATAAGGCTTCATTAGTTTTAAATTGTTTTATTTTATTGCTAGGAGTATTTATTAGATTTGAATTGCAAATTTTAAAAAAATAACTAGATGAACGGCAGCTGACGAATAGGCATTATGGTATATTTTATTTATTTTATCTCATTTTGCCTGCTTCGCGAGGTCTGAACACCGACTATGAAGCAGACAACTCTGGCACTAATAGGTCGGGAAGCACACTGCTGTACAGAACCGCCGGTCGAGGCTTCTTCAGGTCAAGCTGAGTGCTGGCAAGACGTGCAGGCCTGACCATACTGACACTACTGACACTACTGACACTACTGACAGCCAAGCAGCTCGCCATGACGAGTCTACTCGCCTGTCGCCGTGCCCCTGTGCGACTAAGCACTACTGTCACTAAACGTGTGGAATCATTCAACAAGAGTTTGCATTCACACATACAGATTCTGCGTTTATATCGCTGCTCAGCTGGACACACGAATATTTTAAACATCATTTGTAACATAAATTAAATGGGGCTTACTCTTTGTAATTTCCAACCATCATTTGTTGTAATGAACAATTTGTGCACTGTTTAAATTGTTCGTATTCAATTTACGAATACCACTCGTTTCAAATGATCAAGTGATCCTCGTGAATTCGCGGGTTGGACTACTGAGTTGGCTCACTAGACCATCAACTCTCAATAATGATACGTAGCTCTAAAAAAAAACCTTATAAAAACTGTTGACAATGGCAAACACAACTCGGAGACCTAATTAAATTTAATTCTTCGTTGAATTTCCAACAGTGCACAAGTGTTTCACTTTACAAAAATATACATATTTATCACTAAACACAGACTTATATTTCATAAAAAGTTGAATTATTTAATAATTACATTTTGGTACCGATTGCTCGTAACATAGTTTCTCAAGTTTGTGACATGTAGCATCAGGAAACGAAAGTTAGTTAGCATTTTTCAGCAACATTGTAAATACAATCATTAAATAATGAAGTTAACCTCAAAATGCAAAACAGTTTATCATTAAATGTTACATAATAAAAATTAAGTAAGCCCCATGTAACAGAACTAATAACACTATTAATGTTATTGCTGGAAATTTATTGCTAAGTTAGACAGCATACGGTATTGCTTTCCTTGATATTATCACACAGAGTTAACACTTAATTTAAAACGTCATTCAATCGGAAACTCTTTAAACCCTTGTTGAATTTTGAAAAAAGTTAAATGTTTATTTAATAGAAAAGTGCAGGTTATCTAGTTCTATCTGGAAACCATTATGTATTCATAATATGGACAGTCTCTCGTCATATTGTATTCATGATATATAAATACTCAATATACTCTATTGCTTCATTTGAGCCTAGATCACTTACATTCCTACGCTAGTAAGTCTAATGCAGTTATGTACAACGTTGTTCTATTTATTACAAAAGCTTAAAATTACTGCATTGACTATGGCAACTGTCGAAAATCATAATTTTGTATCCCTTGCATAAGCAATTGAGTAAAATTCATGCAATAATGACTTTACTTTGACTAGAATAAACACTCGAGAAATGATCCTCAATGATACACTCACAAAAACATCAAACGATGTAAATACAAATAAATATTTTGTGAATCCTAACTAATTAATAAATAACACTACTGCTAGAGACTACTAACGACGCTACTTCAGTACACTTGCAAGACTCACTTGCACGAGTTTAAATAAATGCCACATACTCTCAGTTTTAATTAAACCAGATACACCTCGGTGTTTTTTAGGATACTTCTAAACTATTTTTATAAATGTTGTTTGTAGTCAGCAAGTTTTTAGCGCCAACTGTACATATTTTATGTTCACCCATGTTTAACTGCTTGGGCGTAATTAAAACAGCTGAATTTAAGATACACAGATTTATTAGATATAAATTATTTACACGAAATGCATTATTTTGTTCGAAATCGATCAGGAACCTACCCATAGAACTCTAGTGGATACTTCTGGAGATAAGCTTTGACGTCATGTGTTCGCCCACAATGCCTGTTGCAGCTATGGAGAAATCTACCATGTTCCGGAAACCGTATAGGCGCAATTTATTTTATGAACTTATTTTAGTTATTTATAATTGAATACGACGAATGACAATCCGAATATGTGTAGCTACTATAAAAGAGAAAAAAAATTCATGGTTAACATGAAACTACTAATGGTCAAAATGTTGCAAATATTTACTATCCGTATCAAATATCTCCAGGAAAGATACCACGAATAACATTTAATAAATGTCGCTGGACTTAAAATGTAAAATACCAAAGGCTAAGTAGAGTATGAGTGTTTAGTCATGCAGCTAATGCACTCGTCTTTAATTTCTTTTCAGCTAAAAATTGTAACACGAACTGATAACAATGTTATCACATGAACCATCAATCCTTGCATCGAGTAAAATAATAGCTTCAAATAGTAAATGAAGTGTTTTCCCTTAGAGATTATAACCGGTAATGTCATGGCGGACAAGATTAGCTCGACAGTCCAGCAGCGAGCAGCACGAGGCGACTGCCTGAACTGCCTGAACTGCCTGAACTGCCTGAACTGCCTGACAACTGGGAGTATGTGACAATGGAATGTGTAAGTACGCACCGCAAGAGCGCGGCACCTCGTAACGACAACACAGGCAAACAAACAGTACTCTACTTGTCACTAGTCACTACGTGTACACAACTAGGAGTGCAAGCTTGTTCAGTCTGAACCACACACACGCTCCCACGCACTGTCATGCTCCTAGAAAACAACCACGCTTCTCGCTTATCGCTCGCAGCTTTACGCTCGGCATGCGATACGACTCTTAACGCACTACAAATGGTCGGAATGTTTTAATTTCTCCTAAAAAATATACATGCATTCTAGAATATATTTCTATAAGTCTTCTATAACTTTTTTTTGTAATATTTATCACGCAATTTAATTTTATGTGCAACTGCTAGTGCTCTGTACAAAGTGCAGTCGATACAAACTTGTTGGCTAAATGTTAACCAGTTTCTCTGCTCGCCTACAGCTTACCTTCAATGACTAGACAATCTCACTACGTGTGTAAACAACAGCCGTACGGCAGCTAGACTAGACTAGGAAAATTGAAGTTTTTCGTTGTTTATGAAACGCTTCGTTCTTTCACCGAACTTTCGTTGAACGCTGAAATCATACTGCCTTGAACAAGATAAAAAAGCGTGCTTTATTCAAGTGCTTTATGCCACTCTTTCTATTGTTTGCTGCCTATCGTTGAATATATGTCTTAGCTAAGCAGTGCGACTATAATTGCCTATCGTACCTAGGATTCATTTAGAAACGTAAACAACTAAACTGCAGTGATAAAATCTACAATCTATTCTCTTTGGTTGTAAAATCTTCTCATGGGCAATGAGAAATATCGTTACAAAATATATGCAACAATTTATTATAAAACTCCTCCATACGCGACGTTACATATAAATCCTTTTTTTTATTTATATAAGTACTTATTCAGGAAATAATTTCAACCGACATGTATGTTTGTGTTTGCGCTTTTTCAGAAATTTGACATAGGAAATCCTTACTTTCGAACAGAAGTAGACATGTGCAAGCATTATTTGAAAGCAATGTCATGAACACAATAGGTTTTTGGCCTTTACAAACACAAGTAGCTGTGAGTAAAAATAGTAACTAGAGAGTTGCGTAGCAATCAGAGATCTATTGTCAGAATGCAGCAGTTAAGGAATGGCTCTCGCAAGTATAGCCGGTGCTCTGATTCCAACGAGACAGCCTCTCTGCCATTGAAATTTAAAACTATGTAATTTGTATTATGTCTTCGCTGGTATTCTCTCTACGTAATATTTTTACTCTTTGCCACCAATTCCAAAGATCAGGTCTGGAGTTTGGAATAGTAATAAATTAACGATATCCTTTTATATTTAGGAACAACAATAGAGAAAACTTAATAAATTTTGCTCGCAACACTGGACTGTACAGAAAATTCCATTGCAGTATATTATCATACAACTTAGCTTAATTTTGCTACTAATATGCAAACACTTAATCTGAATTCGGTCTTTAAAAATTTTGTGTTAAAAAAAAACTGTTGATAACTGATAACGAAATTTCTGTTTTAATAATAAACAGTCCTTACAAATTTATTTTCCTGGCACAAAATAATTGGCCGTGCAACTGTTTATCGTTTGCTATTCGTACTATTTATAGATTATTATTCTGAAAACTAATCATTTACTGTTTAAATGATAAAGCAGACGTTATCCATAAACAAACTGGAATGAAGAACAACACCTGGGAGAGTCCAGACCTGACCTTCTGGGATGATGTCGACACTGCTGTAACTCTGAGAATAATATGTTTACATCTAAGTCATAACATGCAATTCCCGTGAACCTTGTTGGCAACACATAATTTTGTAGAGTTAAATAAAATAAATTAATTATTTTAATGAAAGGCCACGAGGGTAACATTTTGAAGAAATTACTTTCCATAGAGGCCCAATCTCGTTGACTTTGTAACAGTAGTAATGAAGTAATTAAATGAATCAAGCAAAGACGAAGGGACGCACCACATCAATTGAGACACAGGTTTAGGCAAGGTTGTTGCAGATGAGTAGAGGAAAGTTGTAAAGTACGTAGGACCTATGAAACTAAAAAGTTAGGTTGAAGAGGAAACGAGCGCCAACAGGGATCACCATTGCTCAAGCTGATGGAACTTGCCACGATGCTCCGGTGCTTCCCGCAGATGACGCAGATGGGCATCTGCGCAGCTGCATCCGGCCGCGTGGCTCTCGGCCTAGTCACTGGAGCAGTGTAACCGAGCCCTCCCCGCACGCATGGCCACTTACACAGCTTTCAGGTTCTAGGATTCTGAATTCCTTAGGAACATGATAAACAAAGTGAAGAAAAAATATATATTATTGTAATGAGTTACAGCACGCCTGCAAGGCGGTAGCGCAGGAGCTTGAGTCTCCTGTGGAATGGAATGTGGCCGAGAGTGTGAGGGTGGGCGGCTACCAGCAGGGCCCAGCAGGGCCTAGCAGGGCCCAGCAGGGCCCAGCAGCGCGGCGGACCCCGGCTCCTCGCCCTCCTTGAAGCAGGCCGACTCCAGGTGCTTGTTGAGGTAGGACTTGAGCGCGAACGCCTTGTGGCAGCGCGAGCACGCGTAGTTCTTGTCCACGGAGTGCGTCTGCATGTGCGCGCGCAGGTTGGAGCGGTCGGCGAAGGCCTTGCCGCAGTGCGCGCAGCCGAAGGGCTTCTCGCCCGTGTGCGAGCGCAGGTGACCTTGAAGCAGCCAGGGCCGCGAGAACAGCTTGCCGCACACGCCGCAAGCATGGCTCAGCTTGTGCGTGAGCAGGTGCATGGCGAGCGCCGGCATGCTGACGTAGGCCTTGCCGCACGTGACGCAGCGCTTGGCGGACTGCGAGTCGAGCGAGCGGTGCGTCTGCTTGTGGCGCGACAGGTTGGACGACGTGGCGTACTTCTTGCCACACTCGCCGCAAGAGTGCCTCTGGCGCGGCTCCTGCGCGCGCTTGGAGCGGCCGTCGCTCACGAAGAAGGCCTCGTAGGTGTAGGACACGGTGCGCGCGGGCGGCGCGGCGCTAAGGTCGAGGATCGCGTGCGCCACCGCCAGGTCGTCCGGCGCCGGGGGCGGCGGGGGCGGCGGGGGCGGCGGGTCCAGCGAGTAGGGCCGGTAGATCTCCTTCTTCTTGGGCGGCAGCGGTAAGGCGGGGGGCGGCTCGCTCCACGGGCTCAGGGTCACGTAGGAAGGGGGCGGCGGGGGCGGCGGCGGCGGCGGCGGGCTGTAGTAGGCCGCCAGCTGTCCATGGTGGCGCTCGAGGTCTGGCTGCGGGAGGTAGGCGGTGAAGGCGTCCTGCACATAGCCTGCAACACACAGCCCGCGGTCACTGGCACGTCGCCCTGGCACGTGGCACATCCTGCGACTTGACAGGACAAGAGACTTGGCTATGGACTCTTTGGTCTCTTACTGAACCCATTCTTCCTGTAGTAATGTAACTACACTGGTAACCAATATTCGGGGATCAGACCACATTTTGAAGATATCCTACACACACAGACGAGGTGCAGCATGGGCTACAGTCACGTCAATGCACAGTCGTCGGAACAGGGGCGGAGTACACGCCACTGCAATACAGCAACATGACTCAGGAGTCATCTCCAGCCATGGCCATAGATCCATGGGCAGAGGGACCCCCCTCCCCTACCCTCTTTCTCAGGGAATTAAGAACCCCTCACTGAGGGTCCGTGGCCAGCTTCGCTATGGCCAAAAGACTTAAGAGACGTTGACGGCAGCTCCCCTATGAAATGTGTTTTAATTGGTTAAATTTGTTAATTATGTTTAATGTCTAGTTCTAAATTTTAAGTAATTTGTAGTTTATTTTAGTAAATTATTTTTATTTAGTTTTTAGTTCAACGTTTGTTTGGCAAGTAAACGACGATTAAAACAACTGTCCAGTTATTTCTAGGTAAATTTGCAGCCTGGTTTTTATTAAGTAGCTTGGCTTCTGGGTTTTAGCCGTGTCCTTGGCGAATAATTCACCGAAGTTTCGGTCAATATTGCAGTCGCCATCATCAGAGAGCAGTAACTGCTCCCTGATGATGGCGACTGCAATTTAAACCCAAAACGTCAGTGAATTATTGGCCAAGGACACGGCTACAACCCAGAAGCCAAGCTACTTCAGACAGTGGCCGTGAAAGCCTACGAACATTGTTGGTTTTTATTAAGTTTTTAATGCATCTTTAGTTTAAATTGTTTTAAGATGTCTCGTTAATTTTAGTGTAACATATATTATTTGACGTGGACAAGTATGAAGTATAAAATACGCAGCACGGGTGGTAGGATCCAGTGGCAGAGTGTTGAGGTGGTTCTGGCAGATCTCAGATCCAGAAGGGAACCTCTCTGCTAATCTCCTCTCTCCCCCCCCCCCCCCCACCCCCCAAGGCGAGCAGGGAGGCTGCCGCAGCCGGGCTAATTCTCTCCCGAGACGTTCACTCCACTTGGCGCGGCGTCTGAACGGAGGCCAGGCGCAGCCAACCTCACAGCAGTGATGTACCACTGCGGCCACGCCCCCGAGGACATGACTGGCTCCTGACAGCTCCCTGCGTGAGTGAGCTCACAGTCACACGCTGAACTCCCGTGCTCAGCTTCAGTGAGGCAAGTGGTGGATCATGTGTGGACATGTGCAGAGTACTATTGGTAGCTTTAGGACATTTTATCAAATATTATCACCCAAAACTTTTTTTACTGGCGTTATAATTTATAGTATTAGGAAAAAAATTAATTTAATTTCTATGATGCTAGTCTGTAATGATGTCTATCTACGTATTTATTAATTTTTATATTCTCATATAGGTACTATGTTAAATCACTTTTTCCATCTATGGTTTTTTTTTTTTTTTGATACTTGCTAGTAATTTTTTTATTTATTTTGTATTGTATTTGTAAATTTATTTTCATTTTCTTGGTTATGGTTTAAATTGCGGTTAACTTGGTTATTTCAGTCTTATTTTACTATCAATTGATATTAATTTTGTAAAACATTAACATGATCGAGGTAAAGACAGTACCACTTTGACACAGATAATAATTCACGACACTACAGTGTAATAACCACAAAGAAACACGAGGACACCGAGCAACTCACGGCAGTCGGCGAGGCGTAAGGCGGCTCACGGCGTGACCTTGTGAGACTGGACTTAGGACAGCGCTCTCGCTTTTCAACACCAGTTCACTTGGTTTCTATTACATGCGACACAACGCCACGCAAGAGTTCGTAACCCAGATCGCTGGCTTGCTCTAAAATAACGCTGAGAAAATATCTGGCGAGGAAATTTATTCATCCAACAACAAATGCAAGAGAGCTATTACAATAAATTGAGATTAAAATCGCTTATTTAATAATAATAGAGAGAAATTTTAAAAACAAGAATTGTTACCGGCTTGGCGTTGGAGACCGTGCCTTAAGGCAGAAGTGAGTATCCTGTATGTAGTTACGCTCATCAATGACTTAATGATCGCGTAACGCCATAGATGTATGTAGAGCTTGGAGACAAGCATATCATGAAGCACAAGTAGTTGCCTACTCCATAGAGATGTGTATAAAATATAAAATGGAAGCATAACAGTGGAGTTATATTTTTAATACAACTACATAAGTGGAACACGCCTTAGTTATTAGATTTAAATGTCTGTCATATTTATCCGCCTTAAGCACCCTATATTATTCGCCTTAAGCGCCTTAAAACCAACTATGTTTATAATTACTAAAAAAAGGCCTTTATATCAAAAAGTTTAGCTCTTAAAAGGGTGAAAAATCTAAGTGTGCGTCACTGGGAATCTTTGATGATATTTTGACTTTTGCACTTATGCCCTTTTGAAAATATTTTTATTTTATTTTTAAATATTATTATATTTTTTAAGTTTATATTTTTATATTTTTGGTACTTTTTATGTATATTATATACGTTAGTACGCCCTAAAGTATTTTTGCATATTTTTTGTAGTTATGCCCTTATGAATTTTTATATTATATTCTTCTTTTGTGGTCACTTAATTTCTTGCTGCTAAAATTATATGTAAATAGTATAGTTGCATATTATGTATGTATATATTTTTCAAATATTTTTTATTATTTCATTGATATATATGAAATTATAATCATTTGCACAATATTGAGAGAAATTTAATTTATAAAATTTTGTTTATATTAAATTAAAGTGTTTATTATATTCATAAGGCCCTAGCGCCTTACGAATTCATAGTAATTTTAATAATTAATAACCTGTAACACTGATCGAGCAGGTCTTAGTGAAGTTATGGCAGCAAATGCTAGAACCGTCACAAACTTACAGCTGCAGTTGCATTCAAAACAATAGTATTATACATTATATAACTGTGTAGTATATTACACCACGATATCACTTTTAATGTTCTTAAAAAATAATAT
Source organism: Bacillus rossius redtenbacheri (assembly GCF_032445375.1). Taxonomy (NCBI): domain Eukaryota; kingdom Metazoa; phylum Arthropoda; class Insecta; order Phasmatodea; family Bacillidae; genus Bacillus; species Bacillus rossius. The sequence continues at coordinate 40,163,084 of NC_086344.1, forward strand.
CACATGTTAAAAATGACTAACTTTAAATATTATGTCAGAATTCGTATTTCGATGATTTTAGATTTATTTCAACATTAACATTGGCAGGAATAAATTGATACGCAATTGAATAGCTACAACTATGTTCACTTATTTTTTTTTAAAAAAAAAAGTATTTTTAAATTAGCTAATCAGTACAACAATTTAAATGAAATTTCTTGATTTAATTTTAGTGTATAGGCATTAACAAAGTAGAAATAAGATGCAATATTCGTTGAACTTTTATATTTACAAAGAAAATTCAGTGTCATTTATTATTTTTCACTGAAATGTATTTATGTGTTTTGAAATTTTCTCTAAATTTATTAGTGGTATTTTATAAGTGGTATTGATAATAATTTAAGTTTTAAATGCATGCAGAACATCAATTGCTATTAACTGTTAAGGAAAAAACACCAGCATCACATCTCAAGTACTCAGTTACATGTAGCATGACGAAACATCTGCAATGTTATATGATACCAAAACAAATTTTAATTAATTCTGAAAAATATGTTATTGAAATTATTATGAAATAAATTCATCACAAAGATTGTTTATGAGATTTCGGCAAAACTTTATGATAAAATATGATTCATTCTGGCTCAGTTTCCGAGTAAAAAGTCTTATGTTAATTTCATAATTTGGAGCTATTTACATCGGTACTTATTGTAAAAAAAGGGGTAATTTTTGCTTAGTATTTGAAAGTAAACGTTTCTGTTTGTATTTGAAAATTTTAACCATGAACTTAACTATCTTATCTCATGCTTATGATTGTCTACAAACATTTTTCTTTGATGATATCCTATATTAATTCAATTTAATAAGAATATTCAAGAAATATCTCAGAAATAAATAAAACTTTTTAATTCGATCATAAAATACTGCCAATTTGACATCAAAATTTTCATCTCGATTTTTATATTTTTTATTCAAAACTGCAGTCAAAGTTAATTATAATATTCGCTTCTTAAATATTACTTATGTCAATTTTAAGACCTTAAATTTATTTATATAACACTTTACACAACCGAATTTAATCAAAAGCTGATCTATGACAATAAACAACATTTGGTTTGAAATTAACAGAAATGTATTGAGCGTATAATTTTAAGGTAGAATTAGTTATATTTCATTTTACTTTAGGTTTACCAACACTAATACAAAACACAGAAAACTCATTAAGTACACACTATTCATAAACGTATAAACAAAGTTTATGTCAAATAATTAAATATACATTTATATACACTAAACTAATTATGTGGTAATAGTCTTTTTTATAATTAAATAACGTAGAACAACAAATATCAATTTCCATTGTATTTCTTGGTAAATATAATCAACATTATTTTAAGTATTAGGGGCCTACATAATTACTTTTATGTTAATCTTAACTGGATTATTTTATGTTGATTAAAACACAAATAACTAAGGTTGTATGTAAAAACATTACTAAAAATTTAGGTATGATTAAAAATAACATATAATCCAATATTATAAGTGCCTAAAAATAACAATTTAAAAAATGTAAATTTATCTTTTTAAATAAAAATGGCAATCGTTCTAATTGTTGGTATAACCTTTTGATTGTCTTCTAGTAAGTTCTCAAGCACATCAAAAGGTCTGACTTGGTAAATTTTCTGAGATACGAATTCTTAGTTTAAAAAATTATCTGCGTTTGTTAACATAAGAGGAGATTACGTACATGCCTCGTCATAGGATAGGCTTATTAATCATTGTCTTCACATTCTAGAATCAAAATTAATTTATCGCTGATTTCCTTTTAAACAAATTTTAAAAAATTCAGAAATTTTTTCTGTTATTTACGGGAGCCAAAAATGATTTCATTTTCTGTTAAATAGTATCCAGATTGTCATATTTGTTTTTATTTATCAGGAAACAGTTTATCTTGTATTCACTTATTTTAAGTGTATATTTTTTGGTAACTATGTTAAGAAAAAGTAAATTTTTTCCAAGAAAGGTAAAATAACCTTTTATTCTACTCAGTATAATTAACATTACATTGATATTTTTTATCTTTGTTTTAAAAGAATATAATTCACATTTATTCATATCTGACAAGTTTCAAATTGTTTTAGAAGCTAGGAAATAAGATTTTTTACTGTTTTTTTTTGATCGTGCTGATCAAGTACTTTCCCTCTGCTAGTGACCAATTATTCTGCAATTGCTATAATTTTTCTCAGGATTAGCGCACTAATAAAATGTCTATAACCATATCATGACATACATCAGCCTGAAAGGAATTGTTCGTATGGCAAACAATCTTGAACAACTACAGATACTACCCGTGAATGGTGGTTTAGTCCATCTTAACCAATGGAACCGAACGACATATTTCTTATTAACTTACATATTTCTCCTATTTACTAAAATTCGCAGAATATATTTAAAAAATTTTTTTTTTAAAATTGTCAGGAAACCCGTAAAATTATCCACACCATAATTACATAAAAATAGTAGGTAACTCTTTGTTAAATTAATAATCTTGAATTCCAAGAACGAATAGCCGAGTTACAAGTGATTAAAACAAACTTTTTATCCATATTGATTACAACACAGCGATTAAGCGATAAAAATTCTAATCACGTGGTTAATGTTTCTCAGGCTGTCCTGCCAGGAGAGGGAGCAGTGAACCAGGCTGTCCTGCCAGGAGAGGGAGCAGTGAACCAGGCTGTCCTGCCGGGAGAGGGAGCAGTGAACCAGGCTGTCCTGCCGGGAGAGGGAGCAGTGAACCAGGCTGTCCTGCCAGGAGAGGGAGCAGTGAACCAGGCTGTCCTGCCAGGAGAGGGAGCAGTGAACCAGGCTGTCCTGCCAGGAGAGGGAGCAGTGAACCAGGCTGTCCTGCCAGGAGAGGGAGCAGTGAACCAGGCTGTCCTGCCAGGAGAGGGAGCAGTGAACCAGGCTGTCCTGCCAGGAGAGGGAGCAGTGAACCAGGCTGTCCTGCCAGGAGAGGGAGCAGTGAACCAGGCTGTCCTGCCAGGAGAGGGAGCAGTGAACCAGGCTGTCCTGCTAGGAGAGGGAGCAGTGAACCAGGCTGTCCTGCCAGGAGAGGGAGCAGTGAACCAGGCTTTCCAGCCAGGAGAGGGAGCAGTGAACCAGGCTTTCCAGCCAGGAGAGGGAGCAGTGAACCAGGCTGTCCTGCCAGGAGAGGGAGCAGTGAACCAGGCTGTCCTGCCAGGAGAGGGAGCAGTGAACCAGGCTGTCCTGCCAGGAGAGGGGGCAGTGAACCAAGCTGTCCTGCCAGGAGAGGGAGCAGTGAACCAGGCGGAGAGGGGCAGTGAACCAGGCGGAGAGGGAGCAGTGAGCCAGGCGGAGAGGGAGCAGTGAACCAGGCGGAGAGGGAGCAGTGAACCAGGCTGTCCAGCCAGGAGAGGGAGCAGTGAACCAGGCTGTCCTGCCAGGAGAGGGAGCAGTGAACCAGGCTGTCCTGCCGGGAGAGGGAGCAGTGAACCAGGCTGTCCTGCCGGGAGAGGGAGCAGTGAACCAGGCTGTCCTGCCAGGAGAGGGAGCAGTGCACCAGGCTGTCCTGCCGGGAGAGGGAGCAGTGCACCAGGCTGTCCTGCCGGGAGAGGGAGCAGTGGACCAGGCCGAGAGGGAGCAGTGGACCAGGCCGAGAGGGAGCAGTGAACCAGGCGGAGAGGGGCAGTGAACCAGGCGGAGAGGGGCAGTGAGCCAGGCGGAGAGGGGCAGTGAGCCAGGCCGAGAGGGAGCAGTGAACCAGGCCGAGAGGGAGCAGTGAACCAGGCGGAGAGGGGCAGTGAACCAGGCGGAGAGGGGCAGTGAACCAGGCGGAGAGGGGCAGTGAACCAGGCGGAGAGGGGCAGTGAGCCAGGCGGAGAGGGGCAGTGAGCCAGGCCGAGAGGGAGCAGTGAACCAGGCTGTCCAGCCAGGAGAGGGAGCAGTGAACCAGGCGGAGAGGGGCAGTGAGCCAGGCGGAGAGGGGCAGTGAGCCAGGCGGAGAGGGAGCAGTGAACCAGGCTGTCCTGTCAGGAGAGGGAGCAGTGAACCAGGCTGTCCTGCCGGGAGAGGGAGCAGTGAACCAGGCTGTCCTGTCAGGAGAGGGAGCAGTGAACCAGGCTGTCCTGCCAGGAGAGGGAGCAGTGAACCAGGCTGTCCTGTCAGGAGAGGGAGCAGTGAACCAGGCTGTCCTGCCGGGAGAGGGAGCAGTGAACCAGGCTGTCCTGCCAGGAGAGGGAGCAGTGAACCAGGCTGTCCTGTCAGGAGAGGGAGCAGTGAACCAGGCTGTCCTGCCGGGAGAGGGAGCAGTGAACCAGGCTGTCCTGTCAGGAGAGGGAGCAGTGAACCAGGCTGTCCTGCCGGGAGAGGGAGCAGTGAACCAGGCTGTCCTGCCGGGAGAGGGAGCAGTGAACCAAGCTGTCCTGCCAGGAGAGGGAGCAGTGAACCAGGCGGAGAGGGGCAGTGAACCAGGCGGAGAGGGGCAGTGAGCCAGGCGGAGAGGGAGCAGCACCTACCGCGCCTGCAGGGGCTGAAGCCTGCGAGTCCTGGAGCTCCTCGCCGCAGGAGGTCCTGTCCGGGACTGCAGGACTCGTGGGCACGGCGCCAAGCCCCGGGCTGTGGCCCCGGCTGGGGGGGGGGGTCTAAATGCCACCACTGCAGCCCCGTGACGTCACGCCCCGGCTACCAGAACTACCATCCCCCTCCCTCCCAGTCCTCCCTCCCTCGCGACAAAATGGCGCATAGCGGGCTGGGCGGGCGGATCGTTAGGCCCTGGGGGTGCGCTTCCCCCCCTTCTCAATCCGGGGTGACTTCCACCCTCGCTGGCTGATGGCTCAGTTTATATATGTGTGTGTGTGAGTTCCGTCCACACCCCCTGCCCCCTGCACTCTTTCCTAATCTTGTTTTACTGCTTCTCGGGTCTCGCGATCGCCGGCTTAGCCGCTGTTCCTGTGGGACCAGCCATAGCCTCGCTGGTGAGGCGAGTGCCTTCACCCAGCCCGGAGTGCAGCGCAGCGCAGCGCAGTCGCTCTGCCACTCGCGGCCTGAAGGTTCTCTGCCCAAGCACCAACCATGTCGACGAGAATTGCATTTTCCTGACGGAGCAATTTTTTTTTTTGACGTGATAACGCCTTATAATTCGATGAACGCCGGCTGCACGCACGAAAAAGCTTGACAGATTGTCACGTTCCGCCTGAGCCGAGCGTGCAAGAACCGGCCGACCACCGTGCGAGAAAATCTTCTGTAATATCAAACAGGTTAAGCCGGGCTTTTTGAGAGCAGAAATTTTAAAAAATGGATTTATCTGTCCGATTTCGTCATTTCAAATTAACAATTTATTGACATTGTTTTGATTTCAGTTTATTTCTATAGCTAATTGTTCGTGCTTATATTTAAACAAATTGTTTAAATTAAATTTGCAGAAATTGTAAATAATATTTGAAAATTAAATAGTATGCAATTATCTATCATCAATGTTTTCTTATGACGTTATCACGTAAAATTATCGTCTGTAAACCGACTTTACAGACAACCCCCTTTTTATAAAAAGGAAGTTATGATGTTTGAAGTTGGCTACCTGTCTCAAGATGCTGATAAAGCTAATTGTTTTTAGGTACCCACAATGTAGCATCTCATATGGTCATTGGTTTAACTCTGTTGATTTCTAACACCGAAAAAAATACACACCAATTTTTAAAAGCTATTGCAAAACGAAGAAATCTGAAATATTAAAAAGTTTTGTATTAAACAAAACGTCCATAGACTCCAAAACCATCGTCAACTTAAAAGTTTATACAGATAGATCACAATATTGTGGACACTATAACGGTTGCAATTTTTTTACAAATTACTTCCAAACTGATACATAAAATCTAATAGAGGAAAATCTCGGTCGAGTTCGGTAATGAACAATTTCCGATCAAAGGGGTATAAATGAGGAAGGTTTTTAGAAAAAGAGAAAGATTCCTGTAATCCCATAATATGGAAAATATCACACCAGTTTTAACGTATTATAATTTGTCGGAGTAATGCCAAAATCTTTTGTCTAAAAACATTTTTGACACGACCAACCGTAACTTCAAGGGGTAGAAAAAACTAGAGTTGAAGGACAAAAAATCATAATTATTTTCGTAGCCTGTCCATCGAATTCATTCAAAGTGTTTGTAAATCTTATAATTTCTCATTTATATCTAAAACTTTTGTGTGAATCATTTTTATATGACCAACCATTACTTCAAGGGGTAAAAATAAGTAGGGTTGAAAGACAAATAAATCTTAACTCCCTCAATATACACACTATTATATCCGTTAGAACTGTTGGCAAACCATATAAATATTATCTTAAACGTTTGTCTGAAACAATTTTTATACGACCAACCATAACTGCAAGGGGTGGAAAAAACAAGGGTTGGAAAGTTAAAAACCATTCGTGACTCCCTTAGTAAAGACACAATTGAATCCGTTTGAATTGTTTGTAAATCTTATAATTTTTATCTAAAACATTTGTCTGAAACAATTTTTGTTAAGATGAGCCATTGCTGCAGAGGGTTGAAAAAACAAGGGTAGAATTTTAAAAAATTCATAATTTCCTTATCATGTACAATTACAAATTCGTTTTAATTTATTGTAAAACCTTTAATTAATATCTACAACTTTTGTCTGAAATAATCTTTTATACAACCTACAGTAACTGCAAGGGGTGAAATAAAAAGGGTTGAATAATAAAAAATTCCAACTTCCTTATTAGGCACAATATCAGATCCGTTCAAATTGTTTGTAAATCTTATGATTTTTATCTAAAATTTTGTCTGTAACAATTTTTGATAAAGCAAACCATTATAGCAAGGATTTTAATAAACCTGGGGTTGGAATGAGAAAATAAATAGAACTTCCCTACCATGTACACTACCGAATCAATTCTAATTTTTGTTTAACTTCCTAAATATTGAATAAAATTATTGCTAAAATAAATTATTATCAAACCATCACTGCAAAGGGTGCAAATAACAAGGTTTGAAAGTAAAATATGATCATTACTTGTTTTTAATAGATTTACTATCAAATTCGTTATAATTTATGGTATAAATCCTATAACTCATCTAAAACTTTGGCTAAAAATATTTTAGATGTAACGAATTATCACCGTAAAAATAGGGTTTAAAATTTAAAATCTTTCTAAATTTCTTAGTATCAAATTCATTCTAATTTATTTCAAACCATCATAATATTATCTTAAACCTTGTTGCAAAGCGAATTTTTTATACAACCACGTTATTAGTGCAAGGGATAGAAAAAGAATATTTTAAGGTTAAAAAAATTAAATAATTACCTCATTTGGCATAAAATATGTAATTCTTTCTAAGTTATTCAATGGTGGACATATTTAGTTAAAAGCATTCATAATATTTTCGATGAACGGATAAGGATAAAATATTTAATCGATAATTTTGTAATATTGGAGAACATATATATGTTATGTGCATTAAGTTCTTAAAATTTACAGAATTTTATAGAATTTATCCAAAATATTTCCAGAAGAAATAGGTACTTTGAAATCTACCTACACATGTAGTCTGTGCTGAAGGGGATTTGTTTTTTTGTTGTTTTTTTTGGACTGATTTCTGTAGTCTTCAACACAATGTCATACAGAATGCCACGAGCCTGAAATTTTTTAATTAAAAGTTCTTCGCTGGATTCTTTCATTCTTAAATTAAATCTTCGCCAATCTACAGTAACGACACTGATAATAAACCCGATGATATCCGTTTATATAAACAGATAAAGGCAAGTTACAAATATTAAAGTGTACCCACACGTAAAACGAAACGAAATTTCATTTTTCAGCATAAAGATTTAGCAAATATTTTTGAAGTTTATAGTTCTGTAAGGTTTCCGTTTCCGTTTTCCTTTCTGCCGGGCAGCACTACACGACAAAACTATAAACAATCTATTCCTTGCGAGCCGTCGGCCTGTCATGTCGTGTCCGTCGTGACGACATGTCAGTAGCCAATGAAATACAAGGTCGCCGTGACGTCACCCGACAAAATACGCGCCCTGCTGCCCCGAAAGAAATACATTATATTTCTAACTTTTTTCGTGTCGTGCCGCAAGACGGTAAGCCAAAAGAAAACCTTACAAAACCAAACTTCAAGAATATTTACCCACTTGGTAAATCTTTGTGATGAAAAACTAAATTTCGTTTTAGGGTGGTTACACTTTCAAATTTGTAGTGTGCCTTCGTCTGTTTATATGAACAATAATTTTTGTGTTCACATTGCATTTTATTATTGTTCAATGGCCAAGATTTAATTTAAGAAAGGTCGAGTCCAGCGAAGAAGTTTTAATTAGTAAATTTCAGGCTAATTATATTTTGTATGACATTAGGTTGAAGGACTAAACAAATCAGCAAAAAAAGAAAAGGCATGGGTGAGATAGCATGTTTTTTTTTTCTTCTACACTGTTTTTAACGCATTTTATACTGCATTTTATAAACGCATTTGGCTCGGAAATATTATCCGACAGCCAAGATAGAGTTTGTGTAAATGTTGTCGTGGTATCGCGCCATTACGCTGTGAATCTGTCGTGCTGAAGCGCTGTACGACGGTTTGTCGTGTTCGTCGTGACATTGTGACTCCACCTTCAGGCCCCTACGCCACATAACTACTCAACACGACTACTCACACATCCACGTGGGGCAGTTCGCGGGAAGCAGTGAGTAGGCGCTGAGCGTATTTAGTTTTCAGACTGTATTTCTATAAGAATGAAAGTGTCTAGCACGCATGTTTTCAGAATAATTTTTAGGCATGCAAATTTAGGCACAGATTATTTAAAGCAATCAAGTAACTTGAATTACACGTAAATCTTCATTTCCCCGCCGTATATGTTATTGTTACCACTCAAATCTCACTGTGGTGCTATGCATCATGTGTAAGGTCACGAACTAACTGAATATTCTGTTTTTAAGGTTTCGTGTACTAAAAATGTGGCTGAGAACATCTATAAGAAACCTTACCTGGGAATTAGTGTGGGTAAAATGAAAACTTGTGTCATAAACATTATCAAAAAGTTATAGATATGATACTGCCGGTACTACTGTGTACTGCAAAAACGGTGAACATTCAGAGCAACCATAGAATAAGTAGACGGGTTGAGGGAACCTTTTTTATTTCCAACATGAAAAGACTCAGGGTTACCAACCGGACAGGCCGAGGGCTTATAAAGAAGAAGGGAAAAAAGGAAAGCCTCGCCTTGATATCGATTTTGCCGAGTGCAATGCAGACTAGTGAAAAATGATCAAGAAGGGCTCAGTTGCTTCTCAGACGTTCCGAATTCCCAGACGATTACGGGACAACAGAAGAGAAGAAGGGGGGGGGGTGGTTGTAGAGTATATATACTTGAGGTTTTCAGCAGATCAGCAGAGAGAGAAAAACCAAGATGCCGACACAACATAGACAACTCTAAGAGAGATGGGGAGGGGGGGAGGGGGGGGTCACGAAAGGATGAAGGTTTTGGAGAGCTAATTTTTTTCTACTATTACCAACTTTTGTGTAATGACAGTTGTATTTAATGTTTATTTATTGTTGTATGTATTTGTCTTTGTTTGATGCACCTGGTAAAAATGAGAGAGGGATAGAATTTTTTTTTCATGTTTCACTTTTTTTTTTCAATTTTCTGCACATATTGCACTAACGATTGCCCGTGATATTTAAGTAGTTTCAGAAAAATAAATACTTTTAGTACACCGATAACCATTAAATCATCACTAAAATTATATATCTAACCATCAAATATAATATTTACATACGTTAATTTCATCAATGTGCAGCTGAAACTGTATTTCAATGAACAAGATAGCAAAACTAAAAAGGCTGTGATAGTAAGCACTGTGTGGAAGCAGTAATAAACGGTAGCTATGAAACACAACGGTAACATGCTGAGTGTTGTCGTGTATGTTCTGCCCCGAGTGCCGGGTGAACCAGAGTCGCGCCAGGGTGCCGACCCAAGCGGGTGACCTGCTGTCTGAAGACGCCCCAGGGCCTCGTTGCTATTCAGATATGCACCCTCCCTCGCTCCTGAACACTGCGCTGCGCCCTCGCTCCCACCCTGGCCGTGCCCGCCAGTAGCAGCGGCGAGACGGGGCGGACGTTGCCGCTAGGAGACCCCCCCCCCCTCCCCAGGAGGCCTGGTTCACGTCCGGTGCGCGGGGCGGGATTCTGCGTCCGTCACCCACACCGCAGGTTACGAGAGTAAAAACTCGTATTCACCACTAGCTGCCCGACCCGGCTTCGCACGGCTATACTAATGGAAAAAAATTAAGCCACATCTCCCATTTACAGTAATGGTAAATTAAAAAAAAATTCAGTGAAAATTTATTACAATGCTGTATAATGTACCAGAGAGAAAATGAATAGCACCGATGGTTTCCCGACTCGTGCACGCAACGTACAACTGATGTACCCGTACTTCGCTACGGCAGTCTACAGGCAGATCACTCTTGCGCCGCTCATTATACATGCCCCTCCTTGTGGGTACGCCACTGCCGCGCGATGCCCGTTGCCATGGAGGCGCAGAAGGCATGAACAATGCAAAATCCTGTTCTCATGCAGACAAAGTACCCACTGTTGCCTGGTTTTAACCACCCATGGGATCTAATTTTCGGAAAATGTCATCCTGCGTAACATAAGGAACATTACTGTGAAGTTTCAAGTCTGTAAAATAAAAAGGGCAATAAAAAACCAATTAAACACAGAGAGAGGAAAAAAACAATAGTTTAGGTTTGCGATTTAAAGTGATAAAAACTATTTAAATCTACTAATTGAACTCTTATGAGGGTACTGATTGTTTCGTTGTTAATATCACACGGGTGTTTTTTACTTGTATGGGAAAATTAAGAATGATAATGCATCTAGTGCGTGGCAACAATGTTAATAGGCAATAGGAAATAAACTTCTAGCGCCTGCGGCATTGTCAACACACAGTTCGTACGTGTACTGCATGTTGTATCTAACCCCCTCCAACGCATTTGATTCTAAATTGGACTTTTAGTAGGGATCCCTAATTTTATTGATAATATAATATAGCCTATAGCCTTCCTCGATAAATGTACTATCCAACACTGAAAGAATTTTTCAAATCGGACCAGTGGTTTCTGAGATTAGCGCGTTCAAACAAACAAGCAAACAAACTCTTCAGCTTTATAATATTATTATAGATATATATATTGCCTTCGAGGGCCTAACATCGGTAGTTATGTTTATTTTGTGTTGTTTGTTCAGCTTCCTAATTCAGTTAAGTGGGATATTATAGTGTGGTGTTAGTTTGCGTTTTACTTGGTTCATACTTCCACAGAGTGTACGTTCTTTAAAACTGCCAAAACTATCTAAAAAAAAACTGCATTGAATCCACAGGGTGTGTCCAGCCAGCAGAGTCACGTAAACGTAAATGTTTAATTTCAAAAATTAGTCGTGTTAAAAGTCAATTGCGTTCCCAGAATAATTAAGGAAAAAAAAGTTGTTTTCTAGTAAAGAGTGTTATTGACACTTCGCGCGCTGGTTTTGTGAAGTACTGACGCACCCGTTCGGCCACTAACATCCTGACGTCAGATTCTTTGTCAGAGTTTGATGGTTGTGAAATTTTAATGTAACCTTGCACTAAAACTTAATTCTCTTTGTTTACAGTGACGTACGGGTGCCATGTTGACATTCCCAAGCAAATGTGTCCAACCCACGAAGTAATAGTGATCACGCAAATGACCTTTGGGTGTCTTGTAAATTGTGTTGAATAAATTATATTGTCTTTGACACCACACGCCCTGGCTAATATTCCCAGTATGTAGGGTTTATTTGTAGGAAGTATGAAGTATTTACAGACTTATTTCAGTCGTTTATGCAAAAGCAAATATACATACATATAGTAAGTGTTATAATGTGAGTTTTAAAATGTTTCAGGATAATATTTGAGTAAGCCATTGAAGTATAACTTTTATCGTGTGCGGAAACTTTGTAGTATCAATTATTTAGTGATTTTCAACCAGATGGGCAGTATTTTAATAAAAGTCCTTGTCGAAAATCAGATCCAAAACCGGCGTTCCCAATAGTTAAAATGTCCTGCTGTTTCGTGCTGGTAATTGCTATTTGAGTTTGTTGGTGGCAAGCAACGTTTACGATTCAGGCAGCGAATTCTAGCGGCGGGCGCAGAAAGTATTTGTGTGATTCGCGTCTAGACATTTTTGTATTTTAAAAGTAAATATTTTATTTATCAGGTTAATTCAACACACTCGGCATTATTTAAAAGAATTCCAAGTTTAATTTCGTGTCCAAGTTTCATGTAATAAGTTTATTTGCAACATGAACAACATGAGAACACATTAATTTGCTCGTTATCTTTAAAAGATTTGTGCAATGGGAGTGCATGACTTGATGTAAGTTTTTGGACATACGCCATTGCTAAGAATGTCGCAGTACGGGAGTAAATCCTAGAGGACTCACAATCAAATCCCCGGTCAACAGCAAACAGGCTCAACAAATAACCCGGAAAGCCAGCCAAAAGCTTCTGAGTGAAAGAATTGCCGCATATCACTGCCAAAAATCACATTTGAACAATGAAATTTCGAAAATTCTTAGCAATGGCGTATGTCCAAAAACTTACATCAAGACATTAATTTGCTCGTTACCGAGGTTACATGTTCACACGCACTGCCTACTGCAAGACTCGCTCACATTTGTTTCCTGGTTTTGTTTTAAACGTGGCAGTGAGATTTTATGCATAACATGGAGTGAGTTTTACACTAACTCTACTTTACTGTACTGTGTTTTGTTGGCGAATAAATCTCAACATATTTAGTGCGTGATTTTGACCCTTATCTTTTCAAAACAAACTTATGGCATTACTTTGTTTTATAAACAAGCATTTTCCTGCTAAGAGATGTCTAGTTTCCTACCTGCTCAGTCGATGGACATACTCCATTGCTGGTTACACAGTATGTCATAAGAAACCTCAATAACTGACCAAAAAAATGAATATAAAAAAACATGAATGTAAACACGCAGAAAACAAACCAGAATCATCCGATGTCAAAGAAATTATTCTTATCTATTTAGTATCATCTTTGTGTTCGTCTGTTTGTCGCTCTGTTCTCCAAAGTCTTTTTTTTGTCTTTATTTACTGTCCTTGTTGCTACTGTTTTGTCGTTGTTAACACACTGTGTCCGTCTGTGCTGTAATAATTTATTTATTTATTCCCTTCATTGAGTTTTCTGTGCTCTGTTTTTAAACTATTTTGATTCTGACACGTTTTCTGTGTGTTTTCATTCATATTTTTTATTCAACTTTTTGGCAGTTTTTGAGGATTTTATGATATACAGAGTAACTAGCAATGGCGTATGTCCATTATAATAACACCATATGTTTGTGCTTTGAAATGATTATAAAATATATGTCTGTTATTGATACGATCGAACAAAGTGGTGGATCGTACCGGCGTTTCGCGCTGCTCTGGGGCAGTCATCTTCAGGGCTGATTGCCTTCTGGCGGCGGGCGGCTATAAAAAGCCGGCGGATAAGAGCATCGCGTGACGCGACGCTATTGATTACAGGTTCAGGCAGCTGCTGCATTATGCACGTATTCGACCAGCCGCCGCCAGACCGCTCTGCCGTCGGGCCGTGCTCGGCTAGCGACTAGGGCTCGGCTAGCGACTAGGGCTCGGCTAGCGACTATGGTTCGGCTAGCGACTAGAGCTCGGCTAGAGACTATGGCTCTGCTAGCGACTAGAGCTCGGCTAGCGACTAGGGCTCGGCTAGCGACTAGGGCTCTGCTAGCGACTAGGGCTCAGCTAGTGACTAGGGCTCTGCTAGCGACTATGGCTCTGCTAGCGACTAGGGCTCGGCTAGCGACTAGGGCTCGGCTAGCGACTAGGGCTCGGCTAGCGACTAGGGCTCGGCTAGCGACTAGGGCTCTGCTAGCGACTATGGTTCGGCTAGCGACTATGGTTCGGCTAGCGACTATGGCTCGGCTAGCGACTAGGGCTCGGCTAGCGACTAGGGCTCTGCTAGCGACTATGGTTCGGCTAGCGACTAGGGCTCGGCTAGCGACTAGGGCTCGGCTAGCGACTAGGGCTCTGCTAGCGACTAGGGCTCTGCTAGCGACTAGGGCTCTGCTAGCGACTATGGTTCGGCTAGCGACTATGGTTCGGCTAGCGACTATGGTTCGGCTAGCGACTATGGCTCGGCTAGCGACTAGGGCTCTGCTAGCGACTAGGGCTCTGCTAGCGACTATGGTTCGGCTAGCGACTATGGTTCGGCTAGCGACTAGGGCTCTGCTAGCGACTATGGTTCAGCTAGCGACTATGGTTCGGCTAGCGACTATGGTTCGGCTAGCGACTATGGCTCGGCTAGCGACTATGGTTCGGCTAGCGACTATGGCTCGGCTAGCGACTATGGTTCGGCTAGCGACTAGGGCTCGACTAGCGACTAGGGCTCGGCTAGCGACTATGGTTCGGCTAGCGACTATGGTTCGGCTAGCGACTAGGGCTCGGCTAGCGACTAGGGCTCGGCTAGCGACTAGGGCTCGGCTAGCGACTAGGGCTCTGCTAGCGACTAGGGCTCTGCTAGCGACTATGGTTCGGTTAGCGACTATGGTTCGGCTAGCGACTATGGCTCGGCTAGCGACTAGGGCTCGGCTAGCGACTAGGGCTCGGCTAGCGACTAGGGCTCGGCTAGCGACTAGGGCTCTGCTAGCGACTAGGGCTCTGCTAGCGACTATGGTTCGGCTAGCGACTATGGCTCGGCTAGCGACTATGGCTCGGCTAGCGACTAGGGCTCGGCTAGCGACTATGGCTCTGCTAGCGACTAGGGCTCGGCTAGCGACTAGGGCTCGGCTAGCGACTATGGCTCTGCTAGCGACTATGGCTCGGCTAGCGACTAGGGCTCGGCTAGCGACTATGGCTCGGCTAGCAACTAGGGCTCTGCTAGCGACTATGGTTCGGCTAGCGACTATGGCTCGGCTAGCGACTAGGGCTCTGCTAGCGACTATGGTTCGGCTAGCGACTAGGGCTCGGCTAGCGACTATGGCTCGGCTAGCGACTATGGCTCGGCTAGCGACTATGGCTCTGCTAGCGACTATGGCTCGGCTAGCGACTATGGCTCGGCTAGCGACTAGGGCTCTGCTAGCGACTATGGTTCGGCTAGCGACTATGGCTCGGCTAGCGACTATGGCTCGGCTAGCGACTATGGCTCGGCTAGCGACTAGGGCTCGGCTAGCGACTATGGCTCTGCTAGCGACTATGGCTCGGCTAGCGACTAGGGCTCGGCTAGCGACTAGGGCTCTGCTAGCGACTATGGTTCGGCTAGCGACTAGGGCTCGGCTAGCGACTATGGCTCGGCTAGCGACTAGAGCTCGGCTAGCGACTAGGGCTCGGCTAGCGACTAGGGCTCTGCTAGCGACTAGGGCTCGGCTAGCGACTAGGGCTCGGCTAGCGACTAGGGCTCTGCTAGCGACTATGGTTCGGCTAGCGACTATGGCTCGGCTAGCGACTATGGCTCGGCTAGCGACTATGGCTCTGCTAGCGACTATGGCTCGGCTAGCGACTATGGTTCGGCTAGCGACTAGGGCTCGGCTAGCGACTATGGTTCGGCTAGCGACTATGGCTCGGCTAGCGACTATGGCTCGGCTAGCGACTAGGGCTCTGCTAGCGACTATGGCTCGGCTAGCGACTAGGGCTCGGCTAGCGACTATGGCTCGGCTAGCGACTAGGGCTCGGCTAGCGACTATGGCTCTGCTAGCGACTATGGCTCGGCTAGCGACTAGGGCTCGGCTAGCGACTAGGGCTCTGCTAGCGACTATGGTTCGGCTAGCGACTAGGGCTCGGCTAGCGACTATGGCTCGGCTAGCGACTAGGGCTCTGCTAGCGACTATGGTTCGGCTAGCGACTAGGGCTCGGCTAGCGACTATGGCTCGGCTAGCGACTAGAGCTCGGCTAGCGACTAGGGCTCGGCTAGCGACTAGGGCTCTGCTAGCGACTATGGCTCGGCTAGCGACTAGGGCTCTGCTAGCGACTATGGTTCGGCTAGCGACTATGGCTCGGCTAGCGACTAGGGCTCGGCTAGCGACTAGGGCTCTGCTAGCGACTATGGTTCGGCTAGCGACTAGGGCTCGGCTAGCGACTATGGCTCGGCTAGCGACTAGGGCTCTGCTAGCGACTATGGTTCGGCTAGCGACTAGGGCTCGGCTAGCGACTATGGCTCGGCTAGCGACTAGAGCTCGGCTAGCGACTAGGGCTCGGCTAGCGACTAGGGCTCTGCTAGCGACTATGGCTCGGCTAGCGACTAGGGCTCTGCTAGCGACTATGGTTCGGCTAGCGACTATGGCTCGGCTAGCGACTAGGGCTCGGCTAGCGACTAGGGCTCTGCTAGCGACTATGGTTCGGCTAGCGACTAGGGCTCGGCTAGCGACTATGGCTCGGCTAGCGACTAGAGCTCGGCTAGCGACTAGGGCTCGGCTAGCGACTAGGGCTCTGCTAGCGACTATGGCTCGGCTAGCGACTAGGGCTCGGCTAGCGACTATGGCTCTGCTAGCGACTATGGCTCGGCTAGCGACTAGGGCTCGGCTAGCGACTAGGGCTCTGCTAGCGACTATGGTTCGGCTAGCGACTAGGGCTCGGCTAGCGACTATGGCTCGGCTAGCGACTAGAGCTCGGCTAGCGACTAGGGCTCGGCTAGCGACTAGGGCTCTGCTAGCGACTAGGGCTCGGCTAGCGACTAGGGCTCTGCTAGCGACTATGGTTCGGCTAGCGACTATGGTTCGGCTAGCGACTATGGTTCGGCTAGCGACTATGGCTCGGCTAGCGACTAGATCTCGGCTGGCGACTAGAGCTCGGCTAGTGACTAGGGCTCTGCTAGCGACTATGGTTCGGCTAGCGACTAGGGCTCGGCTAGCGACTATGGCAATCATAAGCAGTAGTAGTAGCGTAAGGATCTACCGTTCATATGTGTCAGGTTTTATTTTTAAAAATTCACGTGTTTAAAAATACAATTGAAGGTCATCAGATAGCCAACTTATCCCAATAAAGCATCATCTTTGGTAAACTTGTCTGGCGAAGAACACTGGACTAGCCGTTTCCCTGTGAACGAGGGGGGAAGGGGTGGTTAAAGTGCTCACACCCCAAATACAGGCCATGCCTTCACCTGCCCCCTTTCACCCGCTATCACATGGTGTCCACTGTTGCCATATTTACATTCCCAGCTTGTTAACATTAAAATTATTATTTTCTATGCCATTAATATTATAATAAGTTTTAAATATATTATTAATATTACTGTTTTTTTAATATCCAAGACCGTAAGATAGTTTATTTGGTAGCAATACTACAGGTGTATTTATTCTGAAAGAAATATATATTTATAAATTCTAAACACTAAACATTATTTCATACGAGAAAATATTTTGAGCAGGCAGTCACTATAAATAACAAGCAATACCATTAACTACGTCCTATGGTTGAACAGCCAAATATTTTATATTAAATTATAAAATAAACTGGTTTCAACCAAATTACGTTTTTCTGTTACGTTTCCTTACAAATAAGAATTTAATATTATCAGACAATGATCTTGATGAAACATGAGAAAATGTATTCCCAAATTATCGTTCCGCATTTTCATTTTTAAATATATATTTTTTTAATAAATTATATAAAATCTTTACTGCAATACAAAACATTTTTTTCCTGAATTTGGGGGCTCTTTGCACATATCTGGCAGCAGAGCGCACTGGAGCAAGGACAGAACTAATAGCAGATCTCGTGCTTTGGAGAGAGAGAGAGAGAGAGAGAGAGAGAGAGAGAGAGAGTATGCACACTGCAAGCAAAGAATGAGGCTACTACAGCACAACTCAGCTAGCCAGGCACAGACAACACCCGCCTTTTATTGGACTGCGCGCTTGCAGTTCCACTGCCCTCTCTCCTGAACGGAGTGTTGTTGGCAACACTGATTCACTCCAAGCCAGTAACAAGCCTGTTGTATACTACTTTCTGACGCCTAACGTGCCTCAGGAAAATATGGAGACTTGTGCAGACTTTTATTGGAAGCCTCTCATCGCCATAGGGACAGTGATTTGTGGTAGAAAGGGACTCGATAAGTCTGCCCAGGCCTGCAAGCGCTCCCCCCACCCCTGGAAGCAGTGAGCGGTCACAAGCCCCACCCACTGGCGTACAGCCAATGGGAACATAGCGGTGGTGTGGCAGAGAGTTATACAATGTTAAAATATATATTTCCTTTCAACCGTAAAATTGAGAATTTAAAAAAAATATTACCAAACTATCTTGGAACAAAGAACTATTCTATCTGAAACCATCTTAGCCATAACTAGATACAGTTGTGTTTCACAGGGGTCTTATTTCCTGATAGACTTCTCAATACGATATTCATGTTTTGTACCGTTCTTGCTTATTCCACTGGGCCGTCAAGTCACAAGCCACTGGCAGTCTCCGGCCTGTCAGCTATCACTGCGCCAACCAGTCACTAGCCACTGACTGTTTATGATCTGTCAGCTGTCACTGTACCAACCAGTCACAAGCCACTGACTGTTTATGATCTGTCAGCTGCCACTGTACCAACCAGTCACAAGCCACTGACTGTTTATGATCTGTCAGCTGTCACTGTACCAACCAGTCACAAGCCACTGACTGTTTATGATCTGTCAGCTGCCACTGTACCAACCAGTCACAAGCCACTGACTGTCTCAGGCCTGTCTGCTGTCACCACGCCGCAGTGGCAGAGACAGGAGGGCTTCTGGCGGGGAAATAACTCTCAGTTAAATGGGAGGTCCTAGAGTTAGAAAAATAATATATCTTTAAAATGCTAATATAAAAGAATTTATGACATCTTGGCTTTATCTGTTTTTCAATACTACTGAAATTGAAAATAAAATGAGAGCGTGTAACTCCGCACACGTGATATAAGTGAAACTTCTTCGGCAATTTAAATCTAGAATCGTATGTATACCATAAAGGGTAAAATGGAATAGAGAGAAAGAAATAGAAATAGTATTAACTCATTTTTTAAATAAACATTAATTAACAAACTGCTTATTCAATTTAAAATAAGAGCCAACACTGTTTCACTAAAACTTTGCATTGAAATTTGGCCTGGAAAGTTTACTTCCATTGCGCCCAGAGAAGTTTCACTTCAAAAATTACACGCAGTACGGTAGCAATAAACAATTTAAACAAACACGTTTTACAAAGCAATAAACCGACATCAAAGATCAGGTGATCAGTGGTACAGAAGAGGGGGGAATTAACCCCCCCCCCCCCAGGCTCCAGCGCCATGTTCTCCACCTGGTCGGGCGAGCGTGCTCTATGAGAAGGGTCGCTAAGGGCGAACCTGGCTCGCGCAACACAAGCCTCTTCGCCCCTACAGGCACGGAACCGACGGGCAATCTTATAGTCGGCAACGAGCCTCAGTGGGACTTTAAGCAGTGACTCCTTCGTTTTGTGGTTCACTATTTAGTGTAAATATCTAATTACTTACAAAACCATAACATTTTAATATAAAAAATATTATATTTTTATGCACTTGGTAGAAGTTTTTTTTAAATTTTAATGGGTAATGAAACAATGAAAAAATTATTATTTGTTTTATAATTGGAATTTTATGATATTAACAATAATATGTAATTTAATAAATTAATATTAATACGACACATACTCTCATAGTTATTTTTTCTGTTATGTTTTGATTTACTTTAGACAAGTATAAAAATAAACACATAATTTCCAGTTTAACTTATAATTTCGCAGAAGATGTAAAACAAAAAAAGTATCCCTACATATTTTACAGACAAAAATGGTATAGCTAACAATGTCCCTGAACTCACAAATACAAACCAATGGGCAGATCGCGAGTCGTCGTAGCGAGCAGACTGCTCGATCCTGACTGCTATGCTCTATGCTACTCGTGTTATAGCTGTCTGCTATGCTCTGTGCTACTCCTGATGGCTGACTACAGTCTCGTGTGCAGTGAGTAGAGCTTGTAGTAGAGCGTGGCAACTGGCTTGGATCATGTCCTGCATATGGCTCTAACCAGAAATATTTTCGTGATCTAAACAGTAAAGTGTGGGGGAAAAAAAGAAACGATAATTTTTGATTTACGTTAACATTACAATGGGAAAATAAAATAATTTTTGCAAAATATTTTTCTGTTTAAATTATTTTTGAACATTTTGTCTCAATTTTAGCTTATTTAAATAAATACAGGCTTATTAAAATTTTCTAGACACATCAAAAATCATTATAAATTTATTGACTGAACTTCTGAAACAATCATGAACCAATGTCTATTATAAAAAGTTTGTTTCTGGGTCCTGATTGAACGCCCGAGCAGCCTCGGTTGCTGCTGTGTGACATATAGCGAGGCGTGGCTACAGCTGAAAGACAGTCGTCTGATCCGGGCTCAGTCAGGAGGCAGACAAGTGTCAGTCTGTGTCTGGCAGTCAGCTTCAGTCAGCTTCAGTCAGCTTCAGTCAGCTCCTGGTCTGTACAGAGGTCTCCTCGCCAGATGCTCCGTGGCGACGGAGTGATTCTCATCGGGCATGAATCACGAGAATATTAAAACAATAATAGAACCTAAACCATTTTGTTTTTTGCTAAATATTTTAATTTCAGATACCTGGATGTACATAAATAGTCCAAACTGTTTAAGAAAATTACGATCGGTTTTTCATCAAATAAGTGCTTGAACCAAAAAAATAAATAAACATATCTAGTAAAAATTTGGCTGTGAATGTATTAAAATCACATAATAAAACACCCTATGGTAAAAAAAGGGGAACAATATATAGTTCAATGATTTATTTTACTATTGCATAAGAAAATTTTTTAATATTTTAATAAGTTAAAAAATTTAAATTATAAAATATTTTTCCTACTTTTTACTAGGTGGAAAAGTATATCAAAGCAAATTATTTTGTATCTTATTGGTATATATTTATAAATTTGCTTTTGATGTGTATTTTCAATAAAAATTAAAACAAAGAAGTGAAAAATTGCATACAGCATTATTTTATAATTTTGAAGTAATCCTCTAAAGAAAATTCAGGCTTTAATTTGTCCATACTAAAAACGTTTTTTTCTTAAACAAAGTTAACCATTTATACAGGGTTTTATGCGCCATCTCAAGCATGAAAACAAACTAACGAACACAGAAATTGCCAACTCACTGGCTTGTTTGGATGGAAAACATATATATTTTTAAAACTTGAACTATTTTATGACTATTTTTTTCTTAAAATAATAATTAAATTTCTAAACGCTGTATTCACATTTTTTTTTCTCTTCTATGTATCATTTTCATTCAAAATACATATATCAAAATTTAGTTTAAAAATATATAACACTGAGATACAGAGAAATTTATTCCGTGTACATTTTTGACGTGACAACGTCTAATAAATCGATGAACGCCGGCTGCACGCACGAAAAAGTGTCCCGTTACGCTCATTGTACGCTTGTGCCGCAACTATCTCTCTTCCACTCGATTGGAACAACCATCGATTTTACTTTTTCGAAGCACATTAAACTTGAAACACTCTCATTCGTTTCCTACTTTTCCTATCATCGTCCAATCCTTAATAGAATAACACAGATTGGAAGAAGTTGAATAGCAAACATGTATTAAATTTATAGTTAAAATAATCTCTTCGTTAAAGTAATAAACATATTTGAATTAATGAGTGCAAATAAAAGTAAACTTACCAATTAAATTGTAGATTTCATTTCACTCCTTCTTGTATCCATACAAAATAGTGATAATTCAATAAAGATTATTCCAATTTTATTCATAAAAGTATGCAATCATTTCATCAGTGTTTTGTTATGACGTTGTCACGTTAAACTATCGTCCGTAAACCGACTTTACAGACAACCAATTTTTTTTTCCTGCATAATACCCTTTATCGAAATTCTACTATTACTTAACCTATTTAAAATTATGATTTGCAAGTTAATGAGTTAGCAAGTTAGTGTGTCGATGGCTACGGCGCGGTGGTGGGAACATGTACTACAGAAGAGTGCAAGTAACTCAGCTCTGGCAGGTAAGTAGGGCTGGTGGGAGCACCGGCGGCTGTAGCACTCACCGCTGCAGGGCCGGGGGCAGGTGGGCGGCGGGCTGGGGGCGGTGGCCGCCTCGCTGGGGCTGGCCGGCGCCCACTCGCCGCCCACCACGTCGATCTCCTCGTCCTCCTCCACGTGGTGCGGGCTCTGGCCCGCCTCGCGCGCGCGCCACTGCTTGGCCATGAGGCAGCGCGGCATGGCGCGCTCATGTGCCCGTCGCGCCCTGTCCGCCCGGGGAGAGAACTAAAAATAAACAATACTGCGGGGGAGGCAGCCCTGCGCGCCCCTGGCTCGGCCGAGTGGTGTCTGAGCCGCGGCGGCGTGCCGGGGGCTTATATACCCCGGGCCGGGGGCGGCGCCTGCGCGCATCGATCCCCGCGGCCATGGCGGCGGCTGCCCCTCCCTCCGGCAGGCTCCTCCCTCGCCCCGCCCCCGCCACGTGCCCCTCACGTGGTCGCCCGCCCGCCGACATATACCTTACACAGTACCTGCAGGTTGGTAGCTACTTCCTATCAGTCGGTAGCAGGTGGCATGGGTCCTGCCAAACCATTTAGTCGTAAACAAAGACAAACGTTTGTTTTATTTTGTTCTGTTTAATTTTAAAAAATTGATAAAATTTGCGTGTTTTTGTGAAAGTATAGCTAATTTTTGCAGGAAAATTTTCTTGTAAATTGACACAAAATTTCCCAAAAGTTTGTCGGTGTGATTACTGATCGCCCTGCACGGTACTGTACATCGCAAACAACATGGCAACTGTAGTGTCCAGTAATGGGACCCAGCACAGTCTGCCAAGACCGTTATCTGTGAGGTGTCGTCGCTTGGTGACGAAGTGTGTGTGTTTAACAAGCATCAAGTCCCCAGGTAATGGAGAGACTGCAGCGGCACGGCTCGGAGAATGCGCCGGCACGCAGGCTCGCTCAGCCGTGCGGCTCCGCCGTGCAGAGCGAGGATAGGCAACCACGACCACCAGCCCCACTGTGCGGGTTGCGGCTCTCCCTGGAAGCAGGCGCTGGCCGTGGGGGTGGCAGCACTAGGGCACGATAAACACAGTTCGCTCTGCGGGAGCACGAGAACCCGAAAACATTCAAGCTCATTCAGAGGAAACTGATATATTTATCCATTTTTGACGTGAAAACGTCTAATAAATCGATGAACGCCGGCTGCACGCACGAAAAAGTGTCCCGTTTCGCACATGGTCCCGTTAAGCACATTGTCCTGTTACACACGTTGTCCCGTTACGCTGTGTCCTGTTACACTCATTGTACGCTTGCGCCGCATCTTTCTCTCTTCCACTCCATTAGAACAACCATCAATTTGACTTTTTCGAGGCACATTAAACTTGAAACACTCCCATTCGTTTCCTACTTTTCCTATCATCGTCCTATCCTTAACAGAATAACACAGATTGGAAGAAGTTAAATGGCAAACATTTATAAAAGTTATAGTTAAAATAATCTCTTCGTTAAAGTAATAAACATATTTGAATTAATGAGTGCAAATGAAAGTAAATTTATCAATTAAATTGTATATTTCATTTCACTCCTTCTTTGTATCCATACTAAATAGTGATAATTCAATAAAAATGATTCAATTTTATTCATAAAAGTATGCAATCATTTCATCAATGTTTTGTTATGACGTTGTCACGTTAAACTATCGTCCGTAAACCGACTTTACAGACAACCAATTTTTTTGGTAAACGTCAATTTTATATTCGTCTCTTTATGCATATTTAATGTGCTAACATTTCCTACCTAGGGTCGTTGGAACAAAAATCCGACGATAAAGAAAACTGGAATAAATCATAAAACAAACAACCCTTTTAATACCCTTTTTTTTCGGTATTATAGTGACAATGGTACTAACAACATCAACATTTGGGGCTGTGTCCAATAAGAAGCAGTTGTTAAGTTTGGTTTGTTTGTTACTCGACAGTGAGGAGTTTATTTCGCCGCTACGTGCCTTCTGGCACGGAACCAACCATGCCTCGCGACTGTAGCCGGTCCTCGCAGTGCCTTGTCAGCACAGTCGCGGCAGGGCGGAGCTGTGGCCACGTGGCTTAGAGACGTGTGGAGGGGGAATATCGCCACGTCCGCCATGTTTCCTGCTCCCTGGTCCCTGCGGGGCGGCCAACCGGCGTGGTCCCCGGAGAGCACTTAGAGGCATAGTCATGTGCAGGATGGAAGTGAATTAGCGCAGCGGGCACTAAGGCCGACTCTGGCTGTTGAATAAATTTTGCGTATACGGCGTATCCGTATCCGTGCCCATGGGGGCCCCAGCCTTAAAAATCATTTTAGGCATGAAGGCTGGGTTATCAAATAGGAGGAGAGATCCTCAAAACTTGTCGAATAAAACACTTCGTAGCCTCTATGCACTAGCCAGTTGTGATAAACTTTAAATAGAGGACTGATAGATTAAGACCATTCTGCCAGTTCTGCTAAATTTCTACGCTACTTTACGTTTAATAATGCACAATACAAGGTTAACTCAAAAGGAAGTAACAACTGTAATGTGTTTTACAAATGTGTTGTGGTAAGGTCCCTTCCGGGGTCTTAGCGGTTCCTAACTGACGCACATTCTCCGCTTAGGCCCAGTGCGTGACACGTCTCAGCGAGCCAGTAACACATCGGCTATCCTTAGTGCTGTGTCCATTTCCTTTATCTTCACAATGCACGATTTCTACCGCTCGGTGTGCGCTGTTGCAAAATGCACGAAACAGAGCACCAAAGTTTCAGACACAACTTTATAATGTAATTAAAAATTTTAATGTATCGAAATAGTTTTGTCATGTATGGTAAAATTTGGAATGAGATTTGTGAAAACACATTTTCCTAGTCTATTTCATCAAAGAGCATCATATGATAAATTCTATTTTTTATTTCTAAGGAGATGTAAATGAAAGATGCCATCTTGATTTCAACCGTTTTTTTTACTTCTTGTTAAAAAGTATCATTTTTCTTTAAAACATTCACGCGGAAGTTTGGAAACCAAACATTTGATTATTGAAGTATTATAGATAATATTCAAATATGGAAATGTTATAATATTGTTACAAGTGGGAGAAAAATTGGTTCAAAAGGATAACCCAATTAATGATATACAGTTTTATTTGCCACTAATATTTACATTACTATTTAAACCACCACACATAATGCCTGTTCATAAATCACTAAGTATCTGTCCACTCCTCACTGGAGCTGGGCTCGACAGTGGTTCGCCCCTCACCTCGCGCCTGGCCACTCACACAGTCTCGTGCCACTCAGTCGCACTCTCACGGTCCCGTCGCTCTGTATCTGTGCCGCTCACCGAACTCTCACTTCACTCCACTCGCTTGTTGCAACTCCCGCGGAGGTCGGCGTCACCGCTTTTATACCCGTTGGCCGTCTTACAGGAACCGACTGGAGTGGCTGTGACGAGTCGCGTCATCCCGGGCCGACTCGTCGCTCGAAGCATCCAGAACAGCGGCGCTTATTCACGCCACTCCACTCGGCGGCCCCCAGGCCTCCAAGGGACAGACGACGGGCGAGGCAGGAGGGGGGGTCGCGCCCCTGCCAGACTACTGCTGGACCACCCAGGTCTGCCTTCCCGCTGCGTGTAGCCTTGCAGGTCTACCTAGGAGGGTTAGGTGATGATACATGACTCATGAGTGGGGCACTCAATGGAACAGAGTAGAGAGTAGACTGCAGGACCCTTCTGACATGTTTGTTACAACTGTTATCCTCGAGTGTGAACTTTCGCTGTGTACTTTATTGAAAGCCAGTTTATTCGTGTATTACATGTCTGCTATCAAATTACGTTCTGAGATCACAGACGGCAGCAACAGCAGCGCTCGATGGCATGTTTTCATTACAGCTCACTTCCTATCCCTCTATCCCTGAAGTATCGCCTCTAACGCGCGTGATGAAGCACGCGGCGAACATAAATCTCCCTCGTCAACACAGCAGAGATTACTTTCCTCGACTCGGCTCCGTCTGCATCACGTGACAGGCCGCCCTATCTCGGCCAATCAGATCGTGCGAGCTTATTGGCTGGATGAGGAGCCGCCACCGGCACTGCCAACACTGCAACACCGCGCGTGTTCGTGCTGGAGTGTTGGCACTCGTGCGGCGCGGTGCTGGGTCTGCCCGGGACTTGATGGCTATCTCGACAACCAATCACGAGCCTTGTTTCGGCCGCCCAATAGCCGCGCGGCATGAACAACCGCTGCCGCTACCGCGCTGAGCGCTGTTATCGCCGACCGGGAAGCAGAGAAACAATGTAAAAAAACTTCCAAATTGTCATAAGGAAATCAACAATATTTTATTTAGAAAACAGTAGCAGTAAGTTTCCATGTTCTGCACTATGTTAACTAAGTATTTCATTCATTAACTCGTGTCCCGTTGAAATCAGTATCTTGTTTTAACACACTTTATTTAAGCATAAGTGATAGCCTACTAACACTGTCTTTGCATTTTAAGTACGATTAAATATCTACATTTTTCGGCTGATTAGATCCATTAATGAAGACCTATTGTATCAAAATTTTTATCAAACAAATAAATAGTTGTTTGGTTTTTAGCCTGGCAAGAGTGTGCAAAATGAAAACTTTTTGTAGATAATAAAGTATGAAATGCATGTGTCTTGATATGTGTTTGATAATAAGGTGTATTGTAAAATATATGTCATTTTGTCATAAATATCAATCGGCCAGAGAAAAGAGGGAAATTCAGGTAAATTGGCTGAAGTAAGCGTGGTAACCATGACTGTGGTGTGTTGCAGAAGACAAAACTACACGGAAATAACAATATGACGAGAAACTAAACGTGGAACAACGTGGAGAATGAATACACAAACACTAAAACAACAATGAAACACCGAGTGTAAATTCTGTAAGGAAATAAGAAAAAAAGTGTTTAAAACTTCTATTTCCAAAACTATTTCAAAGAAGTGCTGAATCACGAGTCACCCAGGATAGACGCCTCACAAGTCAGCAGCCAATCAACAGGCGAGGTTTGCCCGAGTGTGCAGAGGATCGTGGAGTCCATCGTGGAGGTCATTGAACCTGAGAATTATTCCAGTTCCTAGAAATTTATATACTCAAAACGTGGTTGGGTACTTGCAAAATATGTATTTTTGATTTGCTACGTACAAGAAAGTAAAATGTTATAGTTATAACAGTGTGTATTATTATTATCTTTGAAAGATTTGTGGAATGGGAGTGCATGACTTGATGTAGGCTTTTGGACATACGCCATTGCTTAGCACATGTATGTCTGCAGAAGAAAACTACAAAAAAACACAAATGACAAAAAACACACTAAGAAAAAATGGCTGTTGTCAGGATTTAACACCACGCAATATTCCACAACAGCCTACATCAAGTCAGTGTGTATTATTGGCGCAAAGTGCAAGGAATTGCGACCAGAACAGAAGGTGCGGCGCGGAGGCAGTTGACGTCACACCTCGGCTGCTGCAGCTGGTGACGTCACTAGAGCGTGGCTTGGCACGCGACAACCACGCTTCTGGCTGTATGCTAATACACAGGCCGATGCTATCAGAGCGGCCCAGCGCACGAGCCGGCGAGCATGCATGCTCGAGTGCGCACTCTCCGTGGTCAAGCCGAGGGCGTTACTCTCGTACTCTCGGTACCACTACAACTATTTCATTCCGGTATGCCAAAACCCTAGAATATTGTCTCTCGCATTAAAAAAAAAAATTGGTTGTCTGTAAAGTCGGTTTACGGACGATATTTTAACGTGACGTCATAACAAAACATTGATGAAATGATTGCATACTTTTGTGAATAAAATTTAATTATTTTTATTTAATTATCACTACTTTGTATGGATACAAAGAAGGAGTGAAATGAAATCTACAATTTAATTGATAAATTTACTTTTATTTGCACTCATTAATTCAAATATGTTTATTACTTTAACGAAGAGATTATTTTAACTATAACTTTTATTCATGTTTGCTATTTAACTTCTTCCAATCTGTGTTATTCTGTTAAGGATAGGACGATGATAGGAAAAGTAGGAAACGAATGGGAGTGTTTCAAGTTGAATGTGCCTCGAAAAAGTCAAATCGATGGTTGTTCCAATCGAGTGGAAGAGAGATAGATGCGGCGCAAGCGTACAATGAGCGTAATGGGACACAGCGTAACGGGACAATGTGAGTAAGGGGACACTTTTTAGTGCGTGCAGCCGGCGTTCATCGATTTGTTAGACGTTGTCACGTCAAAAAAATTGAGAACTGTTCTGACGTTGTGAAAATAATCGCTACAATAATTGTCGAGAGAGCCTACTTTGTTGTGATAAAACACGTCTGTTTAATTTCACATCAGATTTGTTAGAATAAAAATGTTTTTCGACTCAGGTGTGTGTGATTTTTTATCTACGTTTCAATTGGCCTTACTCTCCATTTGGCTAATAGCAAGCGAGTCCACGGCGTCTGTATTAGGTGCTTTATTGTGCTGAGCGGCTAACAAGGTACTAATAAACATGTGTTCCGTAAAAATTGTATTGATGAATTTCTTGAAATTAATTTAGCTTATTTGAAACTACAGTTTTCGTTAGTGATTAAAAAGGTTTATTTTTTCTGCATCACGGCTCTAGCCCGGAATAACTGTTAAGAAATATATTAAAAAATATTTTTGTGTAAAAGATATATTTTTATATTTTAATAAATGTTTTACCAATCATGAAACATGTTTTAGTTAGAAATATATGAGACACATAAAAAAAATACAAACGGGTGCGTGGTACGCCACGATCGTTACAAGCGAAACTTCACACTTAACAAATCCACCTGACGACGAAACTAAATACCCAGCCCGGCCCGGCACGCAGCGAGGCGAGGTAGTGGTAACACACTGCGCTGACACACTGGCCTCCCACCCCCGCAGTAGCTTCTGGCTTCCTTGCTGTCGTCGGCACGTGGAGTACCAACGACAGAAGTAACGGAGTGGTGTTGAAAAGTTGCCTACAGTGTCGAGGCTCGCGGTACTTATATATTTTTTAATGTTGAATAAAAATAAAACGGGAGGCTTAAATCTATGACATGACGAAACAAAGCTACTTAAGCCATTAAAGACGACTGTAATATTAATTTGAACATTGCATCAGGTGTTGTGACGTCACTTGCTACCTGTCGATCCTCGTCTAGTTCTGAATGCAGGTCGCTGTCGCTGAGGCAGGTTCAAGCAAGCAGGACGCTGTTGCGACCGTTATTCACACGCGCAGTTCCAACTGGTGCCGATGTGTCGCGGGTACAAGGATTAGTGACTGGCAGTATTCCTCGCGGGGAGGTCGTCTAGTCCTGGGTACGAAGCGCGGACCACGGGTGGTCCAGCCGTCATCTGAGCGCACACCAGGTGCGCACACTTGCGGACAATCCCAGCTCGACTCCGTCACTTCTACTACACACACTTCTACTAACAGTGAGAGTGGTCTTCGTTTGTGCTTCCTTCTAGCTTAATAACCACATCATTCAAGGTTTGTATCTCCTTCTTTCTAAGCTCAATTTCCAAATCTATGTTTTACTATATAAAACAGTTTCTTTAATACTAATATGACTTAGCTTATCAGTAAACATTCAATAACTTTAAATTATTATGTTCTATTCAATATTGAACACCTGCCTCTAGCACTCGCAGGTAATTTACATGTAAGTCAGTGAACGATGGCTGCAGTTGTTTCATAGTCTCGAGGCCAGCTACTCGCTACTCACGACTCAGTAGTGCAAGTAGCGGAGCCGCTGACTGATGTCTCTGGTGCTCTTGTGGATGGCCTGTAGGTTCTGGCGGAGTAACATGCATCCAGAGTCTCTTCAGTTTCGCTCACCAATAACGTTGCTGGAACTATTTAGATAAGCCATTTTCACTGTTCAAGAACTTCATTTTTAAAAACCAAACAAAGAATGGCACCTCATAAACGCAGAGATGCTGTGGCAGTTGCCCGCTGCTCGTAATGAGGTAGTGCTGCTCGCGATGAGGTAAAGTCTTACTTTTGGTAAACACGCCATTGCAGCTCTACGCTGGTCGACAGTGCTACCAACTGTGGGTTGCTCCATATTTCAGATGGAAATTGTTCGCGTGATGCGACCCGAGCGAACCAGACTTATATATTTTTTACGTCGTCGTGAAGGGAAAGGAAGGGTGTAGATGGGAATGAAAAAGTTTCCAGCGCATGACTGTGAATACAGCATAAATCAAGCAGCAAGTAACTCGCACACTAACTCAAGCCACTGCCTCCAGCCTAGTCTGACTGCGGCAAGGGAGCAACTTCGGGCATAACTTACACCAGTTTTAAAAACTTCCGGAAACCTCTTCCAAACTACGTCTCGCCCCAACTAATCAACTCTAACTGCCACGTGACTTTAGCTTGTAATCACCGTCGCGTTACGTCCTCCAGCATATCCGTATCCACTCAGGCTGGCTGGCTGGCTCTTGAACAGTGGAGTCTGTTCTGCCTGGACTCTTGAACAGTGGAGTCTGTTCCTCCTAGCTCTTGAACAGTGGAGTCTGTTCCTCCTTACTCTTGAACAGTGGAGTCTGTTCATCCTGGCTCTTGAACAGTGGAGTATGTTCCTCCTTGCTCTTGAACAGTGGAGTCTGTTCCTCCTAGCTATTGAACAGTGGAGTCTGTTCCTCCTTGCTCTTGAACAGTGGAGTCTGTTCCTCCTGGATCTTGAACAGTGGAGTCTGTTCCTCCTTACTCTTGAACAGTGGAGTCTGTTCCTCCTTACTCTTGTACAGTGGAGTCTGTTCATCCTGGCTCTTGAACAGTGGAGTATGTTCCTCCTGGATCTTGAACACTGGAGTCTGTTCCTCCTAGCTCTTGAACAGTGGAGTCTGTTCCTCCTTACTCTTGAACAGTGGAGTCTGTTCATCCTGGCTCTTGAACAGTGGAGTATGTTCCTTCTAACTCTTGAACAGTGGAGTCTGTTTCTCCTTGCTCTTGAACAGTGGAGTCTGTTTCTCCTAGCTATTGAACAGTGGAGTCTGTTCCTCCTTGCTCTTGAACAGTGGAGTCTGTTCCTCCTTGCTCTTGAACAGTGGAGTCTGTTCCTCCTGGATCTTGAACACTGGAGTCTGTTCCTCCTAGCTCTTGAACAGTGGAGTCTGTTCCTCCTTACTCTTGAACAGTGGAGTCTGTTCATCCTGGCTCTTGAACAGTGGAGTATGTTCCTCCTTGCACTTGAACAGTGGAGTCTGTTCCTCCTAGCTATTGAACAGTGGAGTCTGTTCCTCCTTGCTCTTGAACAGTGGAGTCTGTTCCTCCTGGATCTTGTACACTGGAGTCTGTTCTGCCTGGACTCTTGAACAGTGGCGTCTGTTCCTCCTGACTCTTGAACATATAAATAAACGTCCGCCATATTGGTATGTGAAAATCAGAAGAATAAAATGGATGAAAGAACCGCTTCACATCTGACGGCCAATGTCTGGTGGCGAGGGCCTGGCTTCGAACCACCAGGAACTAACCACAGAGCGTCTCGTCCTGAGTTAGTGTGCATTTACTCTGTTTCCAATGCACGATTTCTACCATTCGCGGTGTCCTGGTTTCTGCGTATGTCATTTGGAAAATCTTTTTTTTAATTTGTTTAAATATGCTTAAATCTTTTAATTTGTTAATTTTATTTTTAAAAAGCACTGGTATTTTTATCTTATATGTAGGTATATATGTTTGTATGCCACAAACGTTTTTGGGAAGATATTCCTTTTTGTAGTTACACCCTTTTGAATTTTTATATTGTATTCTTATTTTGAGATCACTTAATTTTTTTATGCTAAAATTATCTGTTAATAGCATATTGTTACGATCGCGCTTGGCTGTAGTGCTTGGCGTCGCCGCGCTCGTTCGGCCTGTCTGCGCCCCCTTCCACCCGCATCCTCTCCCTAGTATCTCGTGTCATACTATCTCGCGAAATCCTGACCTTCGCAGCGCGCACCTGCCTCATATTGAGTTACTTAAAAGAGTCC
Source organism: Bacillus rossius redtenbacheri (assembly GCF_032445375.1). Taxonomy (NCBI): domain Eukaryota; kingdom Metazoa; phylum Arthropoda; class Insecta; order Phasmatodea; family Bacillidae; genus Bacillus; species Bacillus rossius. The sequence goes on from NC_086344.1 coordinate 40,195,146, forward strand.
GCAATGCGGCATAAAAGGACTCAGACATGTTTATCGGCGCGTTGTGTGGGAACACGATGCTTGTTGCGTTCATCGGTGTTCTTTGAGCAGTCGCCGCGTCCTTCGACAGGACTCACGACGCGTTTCTGGACATTTCGATGGCGAAGGTCGCGCGATATCTCGGAGACATTCCCGATTGTTCTGGACGGGAACCCAAGGGCTATATAATGAGGTTGGGCCGAGCTTCGAGTCAGTCAGTCGGTGACTGAGTGAGTTCTTCCGCGGCGGAGTTTCCGGGCGATAGTGCCGCGGGTGCGGCAGAGTGGCGAAGTCCTTGGACGAAGGTTCCAGGGCAGGGAGTGAGTGAGTTCAGTGGAGTCGGGAGTTTTCCCGCGGCGGAGTTTCCGGGCGATAGAGTCGCGGGCGCGGCGGAGTCAGTGAAGTTCCGAGTGAGGCGTCGAGTGGGATCTCGGCGAAGGGAAGTGCGTCGGCGGCGGCGGAGTGCGGCGACGGAGTCCTGCGGCGGAGACCCACGAGGGGTGCTGCGGCGAGAGTTGCGCCAGAAGTGCGGCCCAGCGAGGTGTGTGAAACGAGTGACTGGGGAATTGACATTTCTTTACCTGTAATTAATTATCTGCCAATTTAGAAGATTATTTGTAAGGGACAAGTAGTAGTAATAAATAAAACTGTGTGTGTGATAAAAATCTTTAATTGGGCTATCATTTACGAACCCTCGAGGAAAATCGTAACAATATATTAAAGTGTTTGTTATATTCTTCATTTTTTCATCGGAACCTTCTGTGATTTACAACCTCCAAGTGTGTGTGATATATAAATATACATATATGTATAGTGTGTTTATATATAAGCAGAACCCAGCAGAAGTTTTCTTGTCACTGTTAATTTTTTTACCTCTTTATATCTAAAATAGATGGTTTGTATGTAATCCAGAATCTATAAAGTGTTTGATATGGTATTCCATCCTAAACTCACACACAAAATACTTATCACAGTTACACTCACTATTATTTGTTGTTATTGAGGATCAAGGACGTGAAAAAATTATAATTTACCCATTTTTAAGGCGATCTGTTGAACGGAAAAGAAGTTGATGCGCTGAAGCGCCATATAGTGGCGAGTTATAGCAAAATGGATATCACGAAAATATTCTCCGTGTTCAAATAACTGGTAACCCCCTCCTCATTTCCTTCCTTCAGGAGATACAACACAAAAAAACGTTAACTAACGTCCAAAACGTTCAATCTATTTCAATTTTTTAAAAAGGTGTAGTAAACTGCAGAGTGAATAAGGGGACAAATAATAACAGTGGGGAAAATGGAGACCATTCTGAGTGCAATAAGTTGTTTTGACTTCTTACTGAATTTATTGACGTATTTATGTACACGTTCTTGTGTGTAAATAAATCTTAAAACTACAAAAATTAATACTTAACTAGCGGCCACATTCCCAGCCATTGTTAAGTCTATGATTTGGGTGTGCCACCAAGCTAGCACTGGTCTCGAGTGTGCGATCACGTCTCTGTACGACTCGTGAGCGAAATAATGTGATGGCAAATTTGTTGAAGATGGCTGCAGTACTTAAATGATTTGCGCAGACAGGTTCGGGATGAAGGCCGAACCAACAGTTCGTAGTTAACTGGCAGTATTGTGCAGTATGGTGGGGCAGGCCTAGTGTAGAGAGCCTGTCACTCCCCCCCCCCCCCCCCCCCCCCACCCAAGACACGCAAGCGGCTACCGCAGGGATTACACTGCACGCGCCGCGCTGCAGTCAAATGGGGCGGCTAGGTAACACTGGGCGCGCTCTCCCGCGCACTGCTAGCCTTGTGCTGGCAACACAAGTCACACTTTAACACTAGTTCCAAAAGTTGCAGAGCTGTGAAAAAACTGGCAAAATTGTTCTAAGATAGTTTCCTAAAAACAAAAATTGCCGCATCAAACAAAGTCAGTTCTGTGCCTTGGCACTCGCGAACTGCAAAGGCCTTTCTTCCAAGGGGTCGTCCATTAATCACGTGATGTTTTTTTTAGCAAAATATTAACTCCCCCTCCCCCCTACTGATTTGTGGGGAGGTATCTGACTATCCCCCCCCCCCCCCCATAAATCACGTGTCTTTTTTGGTACAAAATATTTTTAATAATTTCAGAATATTATCTTTAAATATAGGTATAATCTAATTTAATTCTGGAAAATTAAGCACAGTGATAAAAATGTCCAGACACACATTAAGGTTGCAGGTTTATTCTCACTGGCATAAAAAATAATAAAGGAAAGGCTTATATGTGATTTACGCATGTATTCGGCGCCAAAATCACTGTCTTACTGGCGACTGGCAAGCCGAGCCGGGTGGTTCATGTTGCGGCGGGCGGGGATATTGTTGCCTGGCTACGGCGAGTCAAGGTCACGCGTCGCTTTTCGGTTTAGTAGAAATCGCGCGAAAAAATAAATACACGTGATATCTCTTTACCACCCCCCCCCCCCCCCCTTGTGATATTTCGTGATTTTTCTTGACCCCCTCCCCCCCCCCCCCACTTTTAAAGCCTCACGTAATTAATGGACGATCCCCAAGGAAACTGTCCCGTCATCACTGAGGCCCAGACACTGGGCGGATCTTACTGTGGCAGATGAGGTCACTGCAGTCTCTCCGGCGCAGGAGGGCGTCGAGCGCCCCACTCCCTCCACGCCGCGTGTGCACCACCGGGCGTCACTAGGCAGACTCCGCCGTGTCTCCGACCACTCGGGCGCTGCGCATGCGCAGTGCGCGTCACTCGCGCAGCCCAGAAACAACACCGTAACTCCGGTACGAGTCCCGGCACAGGGCGGCGCACCCTCGCGCACACTTCTCGTACACCTCCGGTACGCCAGTCCTGCGTCGGTGGCACCTCTACAAAAATTGTAAAAACTTACAAAAATATTACAGTTAAAAGTACAACTATTTTTTAGAAGCAAATAAGCACATTCCAATAATTACAGATAAAGAAAGCAAATTACTGAAAATACAACGTGCCAAAACTAGTAGACCTTCAAGTGAAAATATTAGACAAAAAATATTTCAACAAAACAAAAGTCATGTGGCGTGCAAACCACCTCAATCTCTGTAAACCAATTTTCATAGAGATCATTTGAACGGTGTAGAAGTTGATGCACTTTAGCAGCGTCATCTAGCGGCGAGTTACCTAAAATTGGATAGAATAGAAACCTTCTCCATTAATAAAACACTGTGATATGTTAACTTTCATGGCGTTCGGTCAAACGGTGTCGGAGTTTATCAACGACATACATATCAACATATATATATGCATATATAAACCATCCGCGGTGTAATTGAATGTTGGATCATATCTGAACGTCAAACTTTCATGTCGCAATTCACGCTTGGCTGTCTGTTCTAATATATGTTGTGTGCAGGCTCCAACTGAGCGGGTCGGACTCGACTGTAACCGTTGTTCTGGACACATCATGGTCCGCTTGAGAAATTCTCATTCGATTTTCTTCCAAACAGTGTCCACGCTCTTTCTCAATCTCATTTGCTGGATGGCCATGTGGTTGGTCATGTGGTTGGTCATGTGGTTGGTCATGTGGTTGGTCATGTGGTTGGTCATGTGGTTGGCCGATATTTCGATGCCTCACTGGTGGCATTCATATCACTTAACTACCAACTGAAATCAATAGAATGTTTCAATTTCAACGGTTATGTTATGCTATGAAAAAAATTTTACGGTTTTGAATGCACCCAATATATGATAACCACTGATAAAGCACTGAAATATCTAATGCGGAATTTGTTGTTGTTATGAAAAACCTGCAAGATTTTTTTAGAATTTTTCGGTAAATTTACAAAAAAAAAATTTGTTTTATGCAAACCCTTCTATTTACAATTACGAACCAAAAAACTATATTGGTCGAGCAGTTCTCAGGTGATATTTCATAGATGCTGCAATTGATTGATTTATATATATAAACATCGCTGACTGGCTCTGTAACGCTGTATTAATTCTGTTCCCGTGCAATTACATTGTATCATTTTCATTGTTCTTTGCTATACTGTTCCTCCTGGCATTGCTGCCTAGTCCGCAGTGCAAAGATAACATGCATGGGGGCATTGCGTCGTATTTTGATCAGTGATAAAGCAGCGAATCGTGGCTTAGTGTGCCATGTCTTGGCCGCTGACGAGTCTCAGTGTTAACTGTCGCATATTTGTTGCATCAAAAGACGTGTATATGTAAGGCAATAGACAAGTTTAACTTCAGTGCCTACATCTTGGTGTTGGGTAAGCCATTTTCCTCCACATCAGTGGTGTGTTAAGTAAGTAAATATTCAATTTATCACTGAAAATAAATTTAAATAACCAACTTTATATTTTAGACCTAAAAATAATTTATAACATTCAAATAAAACAGCGACTCATATGGCTAAATATTTTTTAAAAAATCAATACAATTACGTAAGAAAATTTTCAATTTAAATCTTAAGTCCAGATTTAATTAATTATCTTCTTCTATATCCAGTTAATCAATACTACTTATCTAAATAACAATATTTAAAAATATGAATTTTTAATAAATAGTTCGTGTATATTAAATTAAAGTGTTTTAGGTACCATTGAAAACTGTTGCCTTAGACGCCTTACAACCCCCTGGTTATATAATATATTCATGCAATCTACATATTGTTTAATAATTGTTATCTGTGTACGGGTCATGTGTATTAAGCCTTTAGTAGGTACAGTTGTTAAAGGACTTGATCGCATGCCACACTGAACAGACCACGCAACACGCATGTTGCAGAGATGCAGTCCGACCTCGCGGCCACGTGTGCAGGGCCGTTAGACCCGGTCTGCCTCGCCGCGCCCTTTCGCCGGAGGTCGCCTCGGTGGAGAATGTCATGCCCTCTGGGTCGACTCCCGCGAGGTATCGATCACAGCGGCGCGAGCTATCGAGAGCAGTCCAGGACTTGCCGCACTCGCCTTCACAACCTTCTGACGAAGTAGTCGCTTTTAGTTCACACTGCAAATATGTTGTCTATGTTTTTTTCTATTCCTACCTTACAGGTCAGAGGTCAAACATCTGTTAAAATACTTACTGAACGTTTCTGAAAGGTTTCCCTATAGTGGTTTTCCTATTTGAAAAATTGCGTACGTGCACACTTGTTGAAGATATTTCAGACTCGAGTTGATTGCCTTATTGGATGACCACTCAAACATTCGTTCAGAAAGTGAGACAATGGAAAAGACTACGGATTATAACAAACTAAGCCCATCCTTGTGATTCGACTACGAGTCACATATTTTCTGTTACAAGTGTGGCTACAAGAGTGGCTACAGGTATGGCTACAAGTGTGGCTACAAGTGTGGCTACAAGTGTGGCTACAAGTGTGGCTACAGGTATGGCTACAAGTGTGGCTACAAGTGTTGCTACAGGTATGGCTACAAGTGTGGCTACAAGTGTGGCTACAAGTGTGGCTACAGGTATGGCTACAAGTGTGGCTACAAGTGTGGCTACAAGTGTGGCTACAAGTGTGGCTACAAGTGTGGCTACAAATAAGGCTACAAGGGTGGCTACAAGTGTGAGGCCGTTGTTACTGAAGCTGGGTAACATGTCTCATGCGAGATACATATTGTTAAGCGTAGAAAAATATAGATGTTAATTATTAGCAACAAGTTTGAAAAAATTTCGCGAAAGATTGCTTGATTAAATTTCTAAAGAATGTTCATCGCAATAATTTGAATCAAGTTTTTGACGTGAGAACGTATAATAAATCGATGAACGCCGGCTGCACGTACGAAAAAGTGTCCCGTTACGCACATTGTCCCGTTACACTGTGTCCCGTTACGCTCATTGTACGATTGCGCCGCATCTATCTTTCTTCCACTCGATTGGGACAACCATCGATTTGACTTTTTCGAGGCACATTAAACTTGAAACACTCACATTCGTTTCCTACTTTTCCTATCATCGTCCTATCCTTAACAGAATAACACAGATTGGAAGAAGTTAAATAGCAAACATGTATAAAAGTTATAGTTAAAATAATCTCTTCGTTAAAGTAATTTGATTTAATGAGTGCAAATAAAAGTAAACTTATCAATTAAATTGTAGATTTCATTTCACTCCTTCTTTGTATTCATACAAAATAGTGATAATTCAATAAAAATGATTCAATTTTATTCATAAAAGTATGCAATCATTTCATCAATGTTTTGTTATGACGTCACATTAAACTATCGTCCGTAAACCGACTTTACAGACAAACAATTTTTTTTGGGGTGGTGGGGTGATGCAAGGGGGGAGGGGGGAGGCATACAAACAGTTTCAAACACTCAACAGTCGAAGCGAAATGGCTTACTCGAAGCAGTGACTGGTGGACTGCGGTCTAACTGTGGAGGAACAGAGCAGACCACATGAGCAGAGGCACATGCTGTGCAGAGTGGTGCAGTCGGGGATGTAGAGGCGCCACTAACCACACAATCAGGACTGCAAAGTGACGAAGCGTGGGACTGGGCGAGAAAAATAGACCGGGACAACTAGAGCCAATAGAACTTTTATGAAATATTATAAACACAGGACCCTTCATGTACTGAAAATAAAATAAAAACTCAGAAAGGTCTACTGCCAGCGCGTTCCTCAGCAACAGGCTATGAAAATCACTGTAACACACGAACCATGGCATAACTGCGTAAAGCAAGCAATAGAAAAACAAAAATTATGATTCTACCAACTTAAGGCTCACAGTAAAGGTTAAATATAAAAAATTCCCATCAAATATATCATCATGAGAAATTACTTAGGCCACATACAGTTTAAAAAAGTATATAGATGCAAAGTGTAACTGTCTGTTTGTCTGTCTGTCTGCTCGAGCATCACGTTAAACTACTGGACAGATTTTGATGAACTGTTTTTATTAGAACGGTCTTTGGCTAACTTAAAAACTAGGCTGTATATAAATATATAATTCTACCCCTAAGGGGCTGAAAAAGAGGTAAATGTGGTTTTAATTAATTAATTACATCTCTGAAACTAATCAAGCTAAATTATTGCCAATTATTAACATACAAAACATCCAACAAAGAATTTTTAATTTTACGAAAAAGGGTCCCTAAAAGGGTGGAAAAAGGAAAGTATATTTATAAAATTGTGAGGTTTGTTATTGCCTGGAAGTCTTTCAGTGGTTATAGCATTCCACATAACCTCAATGGGTGACACTGGAGGTTATTAAAAACAGTAAAATCTATGAAAGTTCCAGTCAACATGTCATATCGTTTAATTTACTTTACTATTTTATTATGTATTAAAAATTACAGTGTTAAACAAAACAGCAAGGGTTTAAAATGTTACCAACATACCAAACTTAATAAAGAAGAGAGGGTGAATAAATGAAAATTTTGCTTCGGGTCTATGGCTTATAATCATAAATAAAATATATGTAACATTTCATAAGAACATAAATTGAGGTGGATCCACTGAAATTAAGATTTATCAGTTAAGTACCATAACGATACACAATGACAGAAGAAACAATGTTACAAATAAAATTTTAAAAAATTAAGCACAAACAATGATTCTCTGAACTTATTCAAAATTGTAGTTAAAATTATAATTATTTGTGTTTACATAAAATTTATTAAATTGTCCGACCCTGACTAATAATGTCCTAAGAGTGATAGCCATGCTACAACTGTTACATCATATATAACCATGTTTTTTTTTTAGGTTGTAAGAAAGAAACGTAAAAGGTTTAATTATTTTAACTGACCCTTTGTTTGTTTCGTGTGCCCTAAAATAATTGAATGTAATAAAAAAAACTCACTTTAACAACTTTTACGAAACACCCACAAGTCAGTTGATATTCCTATTGAAATACCCGTCTACACATGTACTGCAAGTCACCTAGCATTTTATAAGTCCTAAATGTAAATACTGAAGAATCAAAAAAGTCAAGTTTTCCACCACATTGAAGAATCGCATTTATAGCAGCATTTGCAGTGTGACAGTTTTAGACTATGTTGCATGCTGAAGATAGAGTGTGCAATGGAGTGCACACAGGTCCGCACGAGAGCTTGAGAGCTTGTAACGTGCAGTAGCAACAAGTGTGCAGTGCACAATGCGAAAAGTGTGAAGCAACAAGTGTGTAGTGCAGACACACGCAAGTTGCCCTGTGCAGTAGCATCAACAAGTGTGTGTCGCCGCGACAGTAGTGCAAGAGGGGCGGTCCCGCTGCAGAAGTAGCGGGAGCGAGGTGTTCCTGCGCCCAAGTAGAGGGATACAGGCGGTTCTGGCGCACGCCGACTCCACGCCGGCCTGGCCCGCGCGGATCGATACGCCTCGTGGCTGCGTGGTAACAGGTGTCGGGCGGCACGACGCCCCGGGGCCGCGCATCGATCGCCGTCGAGGCGCGCATGCGCGCGGCCCCCTAGAGGCGGCGGTCTGTGGCGCGGCGGGCCGCCAGTGCCCGGGCGTCGCTGGCTGCAGCCGACAGCGAGTGCGTGAGATGCGAGCACGAGGGGCGACTCGCGCCGCGGCGCCGCAGCCAGGGCTTCCAGCGCCGCGGGGCTCGGCGCCTGCACGTGACGACATGTGAGCGGCCCGCCACCAACACCGCATCGACCCGCCGCTGCTGTCCGGCCTTACTCCCTAGACCTCGCCCCGGCCTACTTGGAGCTCTGTCGCTGTCTCCCGCCCTTCCTCGGCCGGCATGTGAGCCCTCCGCACCCCTGCATGTGCCATCGACCAATTGTTGCTTCCAGCCCGCCCGGTTATTAACAGGTGGTTCTATACTTCCTCTTGCATCCCGCACCCTCTGCTTGTCTCGCTCCAGGGTAGGCCGACCCAACCACCTCTTCCCTTGCTGGCACACGCCCCTCAGCTGCCCTTCGCTCCGCCGCACCCAACTGTCCCCAGCTGTCCCCTGCTGTCCTCTGCTGTCCTCTGCTGTCCTCTGTCCTGCCGGCGAGCCGCGGCGTCCCGCAAACACCGAACGAATAACGAATTTCTACAACGACTAAATGCTATGTGATTTTTTGTAAGAGAAAAAAGAACCAAAGAAAGATAAGACTCGCGCGAGGTTTCGACAAACGAGGACTTCACGTATGCTGTGCGCTAAGAAACGAAAGCAATAGAACACCGAAAGGGCAATATTTTCGATGTTTTCCTTGCCCTCATGCGAGGTACTGGGAATCAGTCGAAGGACGAAACTATTTTGATAAAACTTAAAAAAAAAAGCATGTCAAAAATATTGAACTGAACTTGTGTATTTTTTAAAAATATTTACTGCGGTGTGAAGATGTTTAACATTTGACAAAGTGTCTGATGTGGTATTCGAACAAATTTTTTTCCTCCCTTATAAGAAAAGCTTTGTAGAAAGTAGTTTTGATAAGAATAATTTTTTTAAAAGTATATTTATCGAGGGTATCGTGACATTGCTATTCGATATATTTGATGCTTTACAAAGAAAGAAAGAAGAGAAGGGGTTTTTACTGTGCTGCATTAGGAGCGTGTGAGGTGGATATGTAAGCAGCGAGCTGAAGATACAGGGTGTCTCAGAGTGGGTCCCAGCCCCACCTCACCATGCCTCGCTGCTACATGGTGAAGAAGACATGCAACAAGTACCAGCAGAGCGCGCGAGCGGAGGAGACACCCGTCCAGCACAGTGAGTGCCCTTCCTCCCCGCTTATGGCTCGCAGTTCCGCCACACCCGCAATACAGCGGGTCCTGCCCATCGTTAAACATGTACCAATATTCACAACAACAAAAAGGAGTTAAACAGTATCTTTGAGCTATATGTTTTCCAAATAATTTGGAAACCAGCTAAATCAAAATAGTTTTTAAAATTTCTAATATTTTTCAATATATAAACATCATAAATCAATTTAGTATCTACATAAAGTGAGTCACCTCCTTGGTTCGAAATAAGAAATTGTTGATTCAGTTGGTAAATTTATAAACATAAATTGCGATTTATTTTAATTTTTTTAAGAAGTAGCTTGGCTTCTGGGTTGTAGCCACGTTCTAGGCAAATATATGGCCGACGTTTCGGTCCACTTTGCAGTCGCCATCATCAGGTTATAGTTACCTAATGGGATCATTACAAGTTCTGTTCTGCCTTAAATGCTATCGCCTGAGAGGAGTATTTCTTGACTGGCTGTAGCTGTGGGCCAATCACAGCCTTCCTTTCGTCTGGTTGGCATGGGCTTCTGTGATTGGCTGGAAGTGCTGGTAAATCAGTGTCCTCTTCTCTTCTGATTGGCTGGGCTGTTTGGCCAACCAGAGTTGACCTTTCTTATGTTAGATGCAAAGGTAGGTTTAGAGGTTTTTTGAACAGTGGATCCCATATTCTGCATAATTTGTAGCCATCTCTCTATTTATTTTTGCTGGGGGTTTTAATATTTCTACTGATTCTCGAATGCATATTTTCTTGTAATATCGGGTGTTGGCTATGATTTGGAATTGGTCAAGTTCAATGATGTTTCTGGTTTCCAAGGAGTGTTCTGTTTTTTTCTTCATAGTAGTGATTAATATTTAAATGTTGATTTTCCACGTAAAAAGTACAGTCAGCATTACGACAAGTAAAACATTACTTACTTGAAGAGTGCCTACCGGGAAATGTGTGTGTATTTGAATATGATACCTCAGCCAGACGTGTTGGGCAGAAGTATGAATGTATTGATTGTTTTACTGGCGACCTGGTGATAGGCTAGCAGACGTGCGGCTGTGAAAACAAGTCAAAACAAGGCTTAACTCAATTGTTTTTAGGTACAAGCTTTCTGGAATGTAGTTTTCCAACTGGGGGAAGTATGTGTAGGCTGCCATTAAGCTGAATGTCCTTGCAGCTTGCTGCATTCCATTCCGGCTCACAGCCTCACGCCTATAAGGGCGGAGAGAAACTGACAGTCAGCCAGTGTCGCCTTTAACACCTGTAACTAGCTGGTCACCTTAAGCCGCCTTCAAACATGCTGCGATACTGCATTTACAACAGCATAGGAATTCTTGTTACGAAGTCTTATTTACGAAATCATGTTTCTGAGTTGCACAAAGTTAACCTTAAGTAGTATGTGTTATAATTTAACATAATTTGTGTATAAAGTGTTACGTGTCTTAAATTCTTATCAGATGTTCCTTTCGATCTCGGCCCGCCAGACAGTCGTGTGAAGTATCGACTGAAACTCCGCGGTAATTGTCTGCTCATTTTCCCCAGCAGTTGGTAGTGCTGACTCTGAGGTTGGCGCACAGGTGGTCACACGACAACCGGTCAAGAACCAATGAGAACACATGTTGCATGCGACGGAGGGACGGGACAACACGCCCTCCCAGCGTTGTTCTGGAGAACCTAACAAACAACCGTGGTCGGGATTGCTAGACTGAGATTGTAAGCCAGGTCCTCTGTATCGCGAGTAACTTGTTTTCAACACTATGCCACTGCGTTCTCTCTCTCCCTTGCAGCATAGATTGCCCCAATTATGTTCAATTTATTTATCCGTTACAGCACAATGTTAAATATTCTTGTATTTATTTTCTTAAAATACTACTCCTTGGGAAAATAATGAAAAAAACTCTAATTAACATAATAATAAAGATTAAAACGTATAAACTTGTTTCAAACTAGTACTAAAATAAAAAATTCTAAAAATTGTTTCAACTAGAATATGTTTGAAGCCAACAAGTGCATATTTCTTCCTATTGAAACACTTGCTTTGCCTGTAATTAGAATTGGACTACGTTATGATCTTTGTAGTGGTTTTTCCGGTTTGCAAAGTGCAGTATCGAAGCTTGAAAGTATCATATTTAATGCATCTTCTATTTGTCATCATTTGTAAGATGACACTCAATTCACAATAATATGGCTGGAGTTTGAATCAAGTGCAGTGACACTTCACACCGATAGGACAGGAACTTGAGTAATGCGCAGTGACACTCCACATTGACATAATTGAAACTTGAGTAATGATCAGTGACACACCACACTGACAGAGCTGGAGCCATGCGCCGTGACAATCCACAGTGACAGAGATGTAGCTTGTGTCATGCGCAGTGACACTCCACATTGACTGGGCTTGATATTGAGTCACGCGCAGTGACTGTCCCCAGTGACATAGCTGAAGCTTAAAGCTTGAATCAAGCTCACTGACACTCCACCGTGATAGGGCTGGAGTTTGGGTCGTGCGCAGTGAAACTGCACATCAACAGTCCTGGAGACATCTGTCAGCTAAAATAAATCCACTGACAATTGGCCGAGAGTCTTCTGTCATTCTAAATCACATTTATTATCAGCCGACACAACATCCACGGTAAACTGACATAAAAATATTTCACTTGATAACACATCCATTGTCACATGACACCACATTTACTGACCACTTACACAAAATTACTCTCAGCTGACATTACATCCACAGTTTCCTGACACAACAAACACAAACAACTGGCACAACATCTACTCTCAGCTAACACAAAATCCACTGCCATCTGACATCATATCAACTGACTAGACTGACAACTAACACAATATTCACTGTAGACTGACAACACATCTACAGTCAGCTACTACCACAATAAAATTGCGCTAACACTGTTCAACTGTCAGCTGACACCACATACACTTAAACTGACACTACACCCACTGTCAGCTAAAAAATAATCCATTGTCAGCTTACACTACATAAACAGTCAGCTGTCACTACAGCTGCTGTCAGCTGACACAAAAACTGTCACACATTCACTATCAGCTGACACCACACCCCCTTTAAAATGGCACCCCTTCAACTGTCAGCTGAGACCATATTGTTTTAATAAGACATATCTGAACATTTAACAAAACACTTGTTGGTACAAAAATGTATATTCTAGTCCAGTTTATTTTTTACTGAACCTACTCTGTGTTTCTATTTCAACTCCGCAGTAATATTATAAGTATTTTCCCCCTTCATTTCCTAAAGTCATCATAGTTAATTATACAAAACCTAACACACTATAACAACATTAGCTTAAAAATAAATATAAGGCTTGTAAGAGGAGCCCGTGTTCAAAAATATGTTCAGTAAACAGTTGTAGCTCGTCATTGAAGTTTCACATGCTGGAAGCGCGTTTTTTTTTTTTTTTTTTTTTTTTTCAATTTTTATATGAACATTTCAATGCTATTAAATTACTGACAACCACCGCATAAATATTTTGCAGTAACATTCTCACACTTAAGTTTAGGCAACACCAAATTGTTTATTATAAACTATCTTGGTTTTATAGGCTGGATCGCGTCCAAAAGTTATATTGTACTGACGTTTCGCTCTGAATCGCAGCAGGCACATACAGTGTCGACGCAGCTCAAATTTATAAAAACAAGATGGTTGTCTAGGCAACGGCCACAGAGTCTGCAAACTACTTCGTTATGTTTCTTCAAACTTAAAGCATTGTCTTTTATCTACTTGTAAATCTTAAGTATAGACACTCTTTAACATCTCTCATTTAAGTTAATTGTTTTTGCATAATATACGAGGGAAAGTTATCAAGAAAGTCACTAATTGATATGGTTTATTTTAATTTAGTAGCATTACTTTCCAAGAATATTAATAAATGGCAGCATTATCCATGTTTGTATGCATGCGACATTCGATGATGTTTTAAAATTGTACGATAGATAGCAGAGTGTCCTGTTAGGCTGAGACAGCAACCCAAAGTCTTTATGCAGCTATGCGATGGTTGCGTGAATGTTAGTGGATATTATGTTAAGAAATAAAAAATCCCTTTCGGCATAGCCTACAGGCATAGGTATATTTTGAAGTAACTATTTTTATTCTGGGAATATTTTGGAAACTTCTGTAAACTCCTGGAACATTTTAATAACTTAATGTACATAAAAACCTTCATGCTAGCCAATATTCGAAAAATATCGATTTAACATTTTATCATATTCCATGAATGTTTTTAACTAATAGCAACCAACATTGAATGTCCTAACGAATTTCATATTATGCCTACTTAGGTAGTTATGCAATTATTTTTGACCTCCAAACATTATTTTTCATCTCTTGCACTAAAATGTGGTCGTATAAAAAATTTTTGGACAAAGGTTGAAGGTAATATTAATATGGTTATAAATAAATTCTGACTAACTTGATACAAAGAAAGTTTTAAGGTTTTTTTAATTTTAAACCCCTGTTTTTACTGTAAGAGTTCGTTTCATCAAAAATTGTTTCAGTCAAAGGTTTTAGATAAAGTTTAGGATTTTGACAATAAATAATAATGGAATTGAAAGTACGTATATCTATTAAAAAATTATTGACAATTTGACTTCCTGTCATTGTAATTTCCACCCCTTAGAGTAATGATTCGTGATATAAATACCATTTAACAAAAGTTTTCAACAATATTTCAAAAGTGAAACAAAAATAAACATTAATTCGTTATAGTAAATGGTAAGAAAGTTTTATTTATTTTCTTATTTCAAGCCCAGGTTTTTTCAACCCCTTGCAGCAATGGTTGGTCGTATAATAAAAAATTGTTTCAGACAAAAGTTTTAGATAAAAATTATAAAATTATTACCTAATTTGTACGAATTCGATGTTGTGCCTACGAAGGGAGTTATGATTTTTTTTGTCTTCCAATCTTTGATTTTTTTTTCAACCCCTTGTAGTTATGATTGGTCGTATAAAAACCTTTTTCAGGCAGAAGATTTTTGTATTACTCCTACTAATTATAATACTTTCAAACGTATAAGATATTTTCCATATTATGGGAGTTACAGCAATTTTCTGTTTTTAAAAAAAAAAACCTCCCCATTTCCACCCTTTGTTCGGATATTGCCCATTAACCAACTAGACCGAGATTTTTTCCACTACTAGATTTTATGTATGAGTTTGGAAGTGATTTGTAAAAAATTGTCAGTTATTGTGTTCACAATATTGTGATATATATATAATTTAGAGTTGACGATGGTTTTGAGGTCTATGGACCATAAAACGTAAAACTATAAAAAAAATTGAATGTCTCACCATGATAACGGCTACAATAGGTAATATTTCTTTGAAATCTATCTAATAGTTTGGAAGTGATTGTCACTGTAAATTATTTTTCACTACCTTTCATCTGCCCCTCGTATATTATTATATTATACAAATGGTAGAACGGGTGATTTATTTAACAGAATTCGTCATTCAAATTAAAAACTCATGAGCTTGTTTTCATTTTTCACATTTACTTGTAGTAAATATTTCCATCATTCATACTATTACTTAAAGGTTAAAAAAAATCTTTAGCCTTAAGCTGGTGACAATATTTCGTCCAAACAGCTTGAGCGTCTCTCTAGCTGCCACACATTGTTGCAAACAGGTGTCGTCCACCTGCTGACGAGCGTGTAGAGTATTCCCTGTGCGACGCGCGGACATCTCTCTCGCAGCGACCACTTCCCGCGGAGAAACATTTCCTTAGTCCATCGCGTCTCTAGCGAGTGACCAAAGATTATGTTCTCGATAGTTCGTAATACTGTTATTATGTGTGCGTTTTAGGAGGCTTTTTGTACTAAATAAACCGCTGGAATCTTTCAAATGTGTCCGCGCTCAGAGTTTTTACTGAATGAATGATAAATTGTAATTAAAAATGTTTCTCTCAAACATGCTGATTTAAAAAAAAAATGTAGATTGATGGTTGTCGTATGACTGATGGGTATGTGTTTGAAATATATATTTTGTGTGTAATTGTTTGTTTGTTACTCTCGTGCGGGTGAGAACCGCTTGTCCACAACGACGCGAAGTTGCTCGTGTCTCGTTGCTCTGTCGCGACCCAGCTGCAAGCTGCAAGCTGCAAGCTGCTAGCTGCAAGCTGCAAGCGACAGGCGCTGCCTGTGCCAAGTGATTTCTGCGAGTGAAGTGTGTTGAGTTTCATAAACCGAGATTCACAGACAAATGCTTGTAGATTCTACAAGTACCTTTTCAGAGATTATCAAATCACATGATAAGTCATAAGTTTGAGTTTAATCACTTTCTTAAGCTGAAAATTCTCATCAAGAATTAATTAATGGTAATTTTGTATTGCAAAGTGATTACTGATCCAGATGAAGATGCTACAGTGTTGATGTTAGAAAGGAAAGGAAGTAAAGGCCAAGTCTTGTATTAACTTTGTTGTTACATATTATGAATGCAATGAATGTTTCAGGATGTGTTCACTTAAAGCACTTGTTGCGTCATCTAAAAAAATAGAAACAAGAGCAGCAGTTATGTATTGCACTGTACTGGTTAAAAAATGGAGGGAAGTTCCTTAATTTCGGCCAGATGCACGGTGTTCCTGCAGTGTACGACAAATAAGTCTTTTCAAAAATTTTAATTTTCAAACGCCCCAAACCGACCTTAAATTCAGACGTTTATCTAAACGTCTCGCATTGGTCCTTAGTTGTACGTCGCACTGAACTACTTTTTCTCTCGTAGACATTTTGTTCAAAAATCAGCAGTATTGTGAACATTCTTTACAAGTTTTCCTATTTTTAACTTGAGTAAATATTTTAATGAAAGGCATATCTAGCTCTTGTAGATTGAACAGCGTGAAGCTTGTGATGTGGGTTGCAGTGTTTATGAGATAGGTCCTTGAAGCCACCTAACTTGTGTTGTTAATGTCCTCGCGGGACAGTGGTTGTGCACATGTGTGGGTGTGGGTGCACCACACAGAGGACATGTCAGTGTTTACCCTGGACCCTGCCCTCCTAGCAGACACGGGAGAAGTGCAGCAGCACTCTGCTGGACACTCCAGAAGGCTGCCAGCAGACCGCGGTGTAGGCACTTCCCCCCCCCCTCCCTGGGTCATCCCCTGATGCTCCTCATATCGATTGAGCGGGTCGATGCGTATCACGTGATCTCGTGGGGCGAGGCCAGCTCTCGGCGAGCTGTGGCTCTGTGTGGCTCTGTGTGTCTCTGCGTGGCTGTGCGGCATTGTGTTTCTGTGTGGCATTGTGTATGTGTGGCTGTGTAGCTGGTGGTTGTGCCGCTGTGTGGCTGTGTAGTTGTGTGACCGAGTGGTTTCGTATCACTGTGTCTATGTGTGGCCTTGTGTTTCTGTGTGGCATTGTGTATGTGTGGCTGGGTGGTTGTGTGGCTGTTGGCTAGGTGGCGGTGTGAATGAGTAGCTCGGCCCTGCACTGCCATCCTTGCTCCTGTTTCCTGAAATTCCCTGAATCACCCCAGCGGGCTGATGCGAACTTTTGCAGGGATTTGCGCGCTACCGAAACACGTAAAGCATTCCTTGGCTACGAGCCAACATGCGCAGTATGTTCCGCTATAATTCACATACTTGTGGCAACGGTATGAAGAAGTAACGTCAAATGGAAATAAACAGCTGATTACTGACCTATGTCAACAACATACAACTATTATATTAACAGTATTACATATAATTACAGTAACAGTTTCTAATCTCAATTATATTTATGTTAAACATCAGTTTTGATTAGTTTGGCCTCTAACCCACTCGACTGTGTTAAAGTTAAATCGTGCTGGTGTAGGTTCATCCGAAATATGTTCTGATACTTACAGGTTACAGTATTTATTCACAACGTGAACAGTAGGAACAGTGCCTTCACTATGTTCTTTGCTAATTCTTTTATGAGCACCAGAGCGATTAAGTGTATATAATCGGGCCAATTTTTAAATTGCAAATGATTTTTTACGGATTTCAAATTGTAACATTGACAACAATATTATATCAAATAAATATTAAAGAAAAAAATCTAAAAATAAATTTAAATGGCCCTCGGGCAGTTCTGTGACAAACAGATGTACAAAGAATATATAAATTTTTAGCTTCAAGGTAAATAAACTAACAGAAAATATTCCTGCTTAGTAAACCATCAAATAAATGGTATAGTGACTACGTATCTCAAAGCACACATGCAAACAACATGACACGTATTTTAAAGTGTTAAATTTCCCGGTAAACTTAATACATTTAAAGTTACTTGACAACTTGTGAAATAAAGCAGACCAACTTTCAGCTTGCACAACAAGGTTACACTCAGCAAAACTAGAATACAGCCTTTTGAAACGTCTGTGCGTAAATGCACGTAGTAAAACACGTAACAACATAACAAGTTCTACGGTCCATTTATATTTATACAAATTAGAATGGACGGGTCACTAACAAAATGATGCCAAAACGGCATTAGACACCTCTCAATATCATAATAAATATTCGCAGGTTTACAAAACAATTAATTAAATCTAAGAGCTGTAAGCTCCAGAGAGAAATGGAAATCTGACGTAAAGCAGTCCGCTCAAGCAGAAGCAAAATAAAACGCACAACTCGATTACGTCCAGTAGTCACCCGTTACACGGGACACACAGAACTGCCTCAGTGCTCGTTCACGTTAAGACCCGCACGGACCCTGAGGGTCAGCAAAAACAACCATTGAAGGGAACCTGACCAAACATAGGTTAAAGCGTTAAGCGGCGTCGGGATTGGCCCAGTAATTCGTTCTTCAGAAAGCAAGAAACGCACAGAGGGAAACACTCAAACAGATTTAAAGAGTTATAGATTTAGAGAATGGTGGCTGAAATATAAATAAAACTAATAGTCATTGTCAAGAAAAATAATTTAACACTAAACGGGTGCAGCCATCACGCAAATGACGAACGCAACTTACTTGACACGATCATGACGTGACAGAAACTCCCGTCGCACGAGAATGTAAACCACTGCAGCTAATGCCACAAACACGTGACGAATGAGAGACGAATGAGGCTGAGGGCATGAGGAGGGGAAGTGAAAGACAAAAGAGAGGTTAAAGGGGGAGACGGTAAGGGAGAGAGTTGCGAGCGATGTCCGCTGCAAACAACCACTCTCGAGTGAGGCCGAGCTTTAAGTCAAGACAGGAACACGTGCAAGTGTCCCGTCAAACCAACAACAGCGGAAAATTTAACCTTTGTTAAAATTTTTAAAATGATTTGTCAATAAGATAAAGCAAATATGCTTTATTCGCGACTTTAGATGGAAGTAAGAAGAACGGGGAAATTTTGGGTTACTCCGGTGTAGTTTGTATTCACAGGCTTTGGTTTGAAGCTACATTAACAACCTCAAGATTAATTACTTATTTTAGATAAATTTCGAGAAAATACTACCTACTGTAGCCGTTACTATGGTGCGACTTCCGGAAAATGTTTATATATTTTTACGTTTTATGGCCCATAGTCCTCAAAACCATCGTCAACTCAAAAATTTATATGCGTGTGTGTGTGTGTGTGTGTGTGTGTGTATATATATATAATATATATATATATAGGCCACGATAACTGCCGCAATTTTTCACAAATCACTTCCAAATTTATACTTAATATGTGTTAGTGTAAAATCTCGGTCGAGTTCGTTAATGGACAAATCCGACCACAAGGGTTTTTGAAAAACAAAAAATTTACTATAACTTACAGATCACAGGACTTCCCAATTGTAGTCATCCACCCGGTCATAAGTTGAGTTATGCTTAGGTTGGGTGTAATGCCCACTGTGCCCCAAAATTAGATTATTTTAAATTTATTAAAAAAAAAAAAAGGCCTAGGAAACATCTGGGCAAAATTATAAAGAAAAATACAAGTATTGCCAGATGTGGCACGAGGCGGTGAACAAGACAATTTGATACTCCCTGAACACAAACAACTTGGGAGCTAGTGGGTCGTTTAAATATATACAGGTAAATAAGAAATAAAAAAATCACTACATAAGTATATTGGTCTATAGGTTTCCTGGTTTATTTAAACAGAATTAAATTTAATCTGTTTTCCCTTTGCTTTGGTTTCAAAATAAAAGGTATTAACAAGTTACTAAAAGGAGGGCCGGCCCGATATGATTAACACACGTTATACTATAATTTAACAACAAATCAAGCACAGAAAAAAATTAAAAATGTCCTTCCTGACATATTATAGCATGTTGGATTCGTCCACTCATTACTGTAATTTTCGTTTCATTTAAACAATTTCACACATTCCTATTTGTTAAGTTCCCTATGGCACTGCTCGCTGGTATTCATTTAAATAAGTTCTTTCATTGGTTGTAGGGAGAAGTTATATTTTAAATATCACGCGGGGCTTCAAAGTTGGACGTCTGGCCGGGATAAAGCTCTTCTTAAAGAGACTCGAAGTTCTAGGTCCTGGAAAACATGTTGGGGTGCAATTTCGGCGCCCAAGAGTTAGACCCTGTCTGAAACACAAGTCAAATTCCGACGAATTAGACCTGCTGGCACGAAAAGGCCAACAAACGGGAATTCGGGGAGGAAAATGAGACCGAAGTACTCACCAAACAGGGTGTAGCTCCTGGACTCAGGAAATGTCTCGCGCAGAAATCCAAAAGGCGCGGACCATGAATAGCGCAGATGTCGCGGAAGAAACCATAATTTAGGAAGATAAAAAAAATTAACATAATTTAAACTGAAATATTATTTGTTGCCTAATTACAACGACTTACTGGCTACTACTAAATTTAGAAACTGGGATCACATCCCTTAACACCGATGACTACATTCCTAATTCAAAGGTAGAGTTCGTCGTTGCCGCGAAAAATCCTCTCAACAGAGACGACACCGAGATGACACAGGCCTTCCTGCTCCGTGGTAAGTAGCCAAAGTCTAAGTGCCACAATGGCGGACAATGCTCCTAATTAAAACGGGCGCTCGGCCCTAGGGAAAAGAGGGGGAAGGTTCGGCTCTGGGCCGAAAACTTTCAGAGGTGACCAAGGTAAGCGTAACCACAACTTCAGTTGTTGCGCCGAAGGACGACTACCGCGCGCTCTAAGAGCGGGCACAGAAAGATACATAGGATCGACTTTTACTGTTCACGAGTTGAAAGCATAGGGGCTTATGGTGCAGCCGGTGCTGCTCTCTGGCGGCCTAAAGGGGAAATAAAGGGGAGGTTAGCAAGGTCGCCAACAGGTGTCGCGGGTGTTAGCTCCACTCGTTGGCGACAAGAGCAGAAGTTACTATTTCTGTCACTAGATGTCGTATGTGGTCCATATTTGCACATATTTTTTCTGTGGAAAATCTTCTTTGAAGTAGGCCACTGCCTGGCGAGTTCACGTCAGGGCAATGATCCTGGGCTAAATTCTGAGAACCAAAAGGGGTACTGGGGGTGAGGGTGGACAGAAAACGCAACGAGGCTGGGAAAGAGGGTCCACTAGATACTCGTTCTTGCCGAGACTCGCTGGGCTCAGCGGGCCTCTAAGAAATATAGCTTGCAAGCCAGAAGATGCTCTATGCAAATTTAGTAAGGTAGGGAATTAATATTACACGCCCCGGGCATGACTGCAAGCGGGAGAAATGTCATCCGGGCTGCTAATGTCGTCTTTAGACTTGCAAAAGATCATATTGGCCCCTGAGAAAAGGGTGCCTTGGGGCCCCTGCAGCATAGTTTAACTAAGTAGAGTACACCAGCGTAACAAAGTGTAAATCACCCTTTTATAACCAATTTATATGCAAAATAAAATTTCCAAATATAATTTAAAATCATAATAAAAAGTAAAATAAAAAAAGTGCCGAAATACCTCATTTCCGGCACATGGGCGCTGAAGTCACAACCCAACATCATTAGTTTAACATCTCATTACTGAGCATTAGTGGATATCTAATGATTATATTCAACTGATTACTCACTTATAAAATATTAATTTTTATATGTTATTGTATCAGTGGCATATAGATAGTATAACATGTATTTTCAAACAGTACATGCATGAGAATGTGATCTAATATAATTCAGTGACAGTGGTAAGGTGCTTTGCAACAGCATGAAGTGTAACTTTGTAAATTGCATTAAAAATCCCGAATATTCTGAAATTCTAAAGTAAATATCAAGCACGAACAAACTTCCTTCATAAGTTTGGGGTTAAATATAATATTACATATGTAATTATTAAACGACACTAAAGTAATCATGGATTATATATGTGTATATATAATATGAATGTATATTATTTTTAAAAAATTATAACTTGAGAATGAGATGTTTTGTCTAGAGACGTACGAGACTGTAAAATCCATATGAAACGAAACAATTAATAACGATTCACTCGCGTACAACTCGATTGGCAGCAAGCATGCACGATAGCACAACTTACCGCCATGATGGTTCAACAACAACTGTTGCTTCGTTGCCGGAAGCTGCAGGGCTACCCACCTTGGCAGGCAGCCAACTTGAAAAACTTGGCGCTGCTAGCAAGCAGCGCAGGAAGTTCAAAATTCAAATGTTTCCAAACACTATACACTAAATTACACACAATATTTACAAGTCCAAACATTACAGCCCGCCTTGAAATGTCCCATTTCAACAATCGTACGGTAGCGGGCAGAACTTCACCACAGGACGCTTCAAAGTTCCACTAGAAGTCCGGATAGTAGCCACTCTGGCAACACCATCTTTCCCAGGATAGAGCTCCACGATGCGCCCCAAGCGCCACTGTAGAGGTGGGAGCCTGTCTTCTTTCAGGAGCACAAGTTGGTTGGCAGTGGGACTAACTCCCTGCTCATGCCATTTCTGCTGCTGCTGGAGCGTGTGTAGGTAATCCCTGTGCCAACGATGCCAAAAGTCCTGTTGGAGGCGTTCCACAAGTTACCAATGTTGAAGGCGGTTTAGCCATACATCCCTCAAATTAGGCTCTGGTAATGTGACCAGTGGCTCCAGGGTTAAGAAATGGCCAGGGGTTAGAGCACTGCTGTCATTGGGATCAGAACTCAAAGGGCACAGGGGTCTTGAGTTTAACATAGCTTCCACCTGCACTAGAAGGGTGTAAAGCTCTTCAAATGTGAGCACTTGTTCACCAATAACTTTACTTAAGTGAGTCTTGAAAGACTTTACCCCGGCTTCCCACAAACCACCAAAATGGGGAGCAGCAGGAGGGTTTAAGTGCCACATGACACCGAGCTGGGACAACGCATCAGTGACAGCCTGCTGGTGTGGTGCCGACGACAGAAGTTGCTGAAGTTCCTTAAGACGATTGTGAGTTCCGACAAAGTTGGTCCCACAATCACTGTAGATATCAGATGTTCTCCCACACCTGGCAAGAAAACGTTTGTAGGCTCCAATAAAGGTCTCAGTGGACAGGTCTGAAGCTAGTTCTGCATGAACGGCCTTTGTCGCACAGCAGACGAAAATACAAAGGTAAGCCTTCAAAACCTTTGCCCCACGGACACGACCAAGTTTAACCATAAAAGGACCAGCATAGTCAACTCCTACCTTGGCAAATGGTTTAACCTGTTGCACTCTCATAGTGGGAAGATCGCCCATGAGAGGTGTGTTTGCTACTGGTCTTTGCTTAAACCATGGAACACAGTGATGCAAGCAGTGAGAGATGGCATCCTTATCTGCAAGAATCCAGAATTGTTCTCTAAGAATTCCTCTAAGAGTTTGAACGCCAGGATGATGATTCTTTTCATGATAGTGGTTAATAATGAGATCAGTCAATTGGTGAGATTTTGGAAGCAGCACCGGGTGCTTCTGCTCAAAAGGAACACTGGAGTGAGCTAAACGACCACCTACCCTTATCAGGCCATTGTCATCAAGAAAGGGTACTAGTTTGCGAATCTGAGGGGAAGTGCACTATCCCTTCTTCAGAGCACTTATATCCTCTCTGAAATGATGTGATTGTACCCAGAAGAGCCTTATTCAGCTCATCAGGAGACATATTGTCAGTCTTGCGCTCTTTCAGTGACACGCGACAATTGTGGGCAAAGAGCAATAAACAGAACGTGACACGCAGAAGCCTGGTTAGTCGACTGAATCGCATTGCCAACTGGCCAAGATCATCAGAGGACGTTACAGTGGTCAAAGTGACAGTCTTCTTCTCCATCACAGCGGGATCCACTTCCACTGCATCTGGTGACTAGGAAGGCCACTGTCCGGGTGACTCTATTAACCACGGTGGACCAGTCCACCACAAGTGATGATCCAATAGTTGAAGAGGGAAGAAGAGACCACGAGAGGCATAGTCAGCAGGATTGAACTCAGATGGCATGTGTTTCCACCAACTGGGACGGGTAAGCTCTTGGAGTTCGCTTACACGGTTAGCTACAAAAGTCTTCAACTGATAAGGAGATGAGTTAATCCATGCAAAAACCACTTGCGAGTCTGTCCAGGCTGTGATGGAAGATCCAGGCAAAACTTCTTGGTAAGTCTCAATCACATGGTTGAGCACACGAGCCAACAGTAGTGCTCCACAAAGCTCCAGACGAGGTATGGTTTGGCTCTTGACTGGTGCAACCTTGGATTTACTTATCAGCAGACGACTGATGGTTCGATCATCCGGGCACACTATGCGCAGGTACACCACGGCCGCGTAACCAATCTCAGAACTATCGCAGAAACCATGCAGTCGATAGGTAAAGCCTTCTGGACCCTTAATGAATCGAGCGATAGCAATGGAGGACAAACGAGGGAGCTCCCGGCTAAAATGATCCCACTGAGAAACAAGATCAGGCGGGAGGTGATCATCCCAGTCAATGGACCGCACCCACAACAGTTGCAATAGATGCTTTGCAAACATTAACAGTGGAGTAAGCCATCCTAGAGGATCAAATATTCTGGCTATGTTGGCAAGGATGCTCCTCTTCGTAACAAGACTCGAGTGGCCTCGGATTACATAGGAGAAGGTGTCCGAGACTGGGTTCCATTGAAGTGCTAAGACCTTGACCACAACTTGACTCTCAGGATCCAGATCAAATGATTGGGGCATATCGGCATCTTCAGGCGGAAGCCAGTCTATGAGCGCTGAATGGTTGCTCATGAACTTCCTCAACTTGAAGCCCCCTTTGGCAAGAAGAGCTCGAAGGTCCTTTTGTATAGCCAGAGCAGATTCAAGAGAGTGAGAACCGGTAACCACATCATCGACATACACATCGGATTGCAAAACTCTTGAGGCAGCTGGAAAGTGGTCTTTCTCATCGACCGCCAGTTGTTGAAGAGTTCAAAGGGCCAAGAATGGAGCTGAGGAGATGCCATATGTCACCGTCTTCAATCTATAATCCTGCACAGGTTCCGAATCACAGAAGCGCCAAACAATGCGTTGGTAGTCCTGGTGCTGGGGCAGAACAGATATTTGACAGTACATTTGTTTAACATCTGCTGTAAACACAAAGGGAAGTAGCCGAAAGTTCAACAGTAGGTCAAAAATATCTCGTTGCAGCTTGGGGCCGGTTAGCAGTGTGTCATTCAATGAGACACCGGATGAGCTCTTAGCAGACCCATCAAGCACTACCCACAGCTTTGTGATTGAACTCTCCGGCTTCACGACACAATGTTGGGGGATATAATATGCTGGAGTCACATTAATCTGATCATCTGGAACCTTTTCCATGTGACCCTTGGCAAGATAGTCTTCCATGAACTCTGAGTACATCAGTTTGAGCTTTGAGTCACCTTTCAAGCATCTCTCTAGGCGCATCAACCTTATTATAGCTCGGGGTCTAGAGGTGCCCAACTCAGGTCTCGAGTGGCGAAATGGCAGGGACACACTATATCGGCCTTCTTCGTTTCGAACATGAGTTTCGGCTAACATGGTTTCGCAACAAACATCCTCAGGAGACTTGTGTTCTACACGTGGGAATTCTTCAATTTCCCAGAACTTTCGTACAACATCATCTAATGGAGGGTAAGAAGTAAACAATGTGACACAATGCGATTCCAGGCGGGGTGGTGGAAGTTTGGCGTCCACCTTTCCCATGAGAATCCATCCCAAAACAGAGTCGAGAGCCACTGGAGGAAGAGGAAATAGGTCAGCACCAATAAGCAGGTCAACAGGACCAGGGGTGTCGAAAGAAGGATTAGCAAGCTTGAGATGAGCCACTTATCGACGCACATCCGATGAAAGTTTGGCACTCTGCAAGTTATTGGTAATGTGTGGTAACACAAATACATCCAGGGCAAACTGATTATCTGGATTGCCCACTGGGGAGATGACAACTGATGTGTAGGATTTAGCCACATTCACAGGTGTACTGGACAAACCATGTATCGGAAGATCTGCGAACCAGCCGGAGCTTTTGTAGGCACTGTTCGGTGATAAGCTGGCTTGACTGGCAGTGTCTAGCAAAGCACGTACAACACAAGGCACACCAGAACGATCAAAAATCTGTACTTGAGCAGTTGACAACAATATTGTTGATGTTGAGGTAGGTTTAGCAGCAGTTACTGCAACAGTGGCAGGATTAGAGTCAGATGATGGTGGTTCCTTGTCTGAGTTGGATGGGATGGAGTCTTCATCTGATCGCTGACCCCCAAAATATAGCATGGAATGGTGAAGTGCCTTACAATGATGACATGATGACTTAGATGGACACCAATTTGATCGATGTGGTGGGGAAAGACAATTCAGACACAACTTATGCTCCTTTACTATTGCATATCGTTCCTTGGGGCTACCCTGCGAGAAGATAGGGCATGACCTAACCACATGAATGTCACTACACAAGAGAAAACTTTGTGACTGTGGAGAACTTACTAATGTGTGTACAGACTGATCTCGAGACTGCCTCCAGTTGTTTTGGTACCCTTGAGCCGTCTGTTTGGGAACCTGATTTCCTGAACTCCTAGAACGGGAAGCTATCACAGCCTCATGAGCACGACAATGTTTTTCAAGAAACTAAGTGAAACTACTAAGAGTGGGAAACTCTCTGTTAATGTCATTTCCCATTGTGTTTGTAAGGCAGTATCCAACCGTTTGCATAGAATGGGCAGCAGCATCAGATCCCACTGGTCTACAGGGACAGACAAGGCCTTCAGAGCAGACACATTCTCTGTAACAGTGTTCAACAGTTGGCGCAATGCCTTGGGAGAGTCAGCTGATGCAGAGGGTGTTTGAAGTAAAGCCTCCACATGAACAGACACAATGAGCCTCTTGTTCTCGTACGTACCAACAAGTAGTTTCCAAGCCACATCAAAGTTTACTTCAGACATTGGCAAGGCCTGAATCATGCTGAGGGGTTCACCACTGAGAGCAGTCTTCAGATAAGCCAGTTTCTCAACAGATGAAAGGTCACTATTGTTAGCAATGAGAGTGAAAAATAGGTTGGAGAAGTTAGGCCAATTTTTAATGCTACCCTCAAAACTTGGAAGCGTAATTTTTGGTAAAGCCACCCTAGAATTGCTCACCTTGGGCCTTGACGATGTTGAGCTCTCCATTGAACACCCCTCCAGGGCACTTACCGTCGCCATAACTTCAAAATATTTCTCTTCGAAATCGTCCATACGTGCCATCAGTTCTGAGAGATCGATGTCAGAATTTTGTGTTGCCCCAAGAACCACAAAATCCGCCTCGAACTTATCACGAACTTGGGATGGATCACGAACTGTGGCCCGAAACAATCCTTGCTTAGAAGCATCATTAACAACTTTTTGAGACAGGTCGACAGCACGTTTGAGCCGAGCCTCTGCTAGTCGGATACGCACGAGTGCCGAGCCTATATCTGCCATGGTCACACACAAAAGCAAAGGACGAAATAACAAAAAGGCACAACAAAGAAATAAACACAACGAAGACCAATATAACCAAGGTTAGACACAGCAAATCAAAATTTACATCCAGCAAAAACACTTAACGCAACGAAAAACATGAGCCGACGCCGATAAATATTACAACATAACCCCAACACGAAATATATTCCACGGTAACAAAGAAAATATAACAGTTTCTTAGCTCTCTAAATTTCTGCGAATTTCTTCTAAAACACGTTGCCGAAGAGATCTTGACCATGAAAATACTCTAAATAACGAAAGTATAGCGCACGAAATAACACGAACGAAGTATGAATGTTTACCACGTGCACAAGAATCACGTTTCAAACAACACCAGAAAAAACCGGAACTATCTGGCCCGGAGGACCAAATGTTTTGTCTAGAGACGTACGAGACTGTAAAATCCATATAAAACGAAACAATTAATAACGATTCACTCGCGAACAACTCGATTGGCAGCAAGCATGCACGATAGCACAACTTACCGCCATGATGGTTCAACAACAACTGTTGCTTCGTTGCCGGAAGCTGCAGGGCTACCCACCTTGGCAGGCAGCCAACTTGAAAAACTTGGCGCTGCTAGCAAGCAGCGCGGGAAGTTCAAAATTCAAATGTTTCCAAACACTATACACTAAATTACATACAATATTTACAAGTCCAAACATGAGACCTAGAAATCATAGTGGGATAGCCTAAAGAACGATCATGTGAGTGAACACTTCGTTAGGCCCTCTAATACAAGAGAGAGTCAAACCCTCGAAGGCCAAGTGTCTTGCTCTGCTGCTTGCAGGAGGTACTGCTGTCAGCACAGGAGTGAGAGCACTGCACGTGTTGCAGGCTACCTGCAGGACCTGGTCCCTGCAGAGGACGAGCGGTCGACGGTGCTGCGCTCCGAGGTGCTGGCCCACGACGGCGGGATACCCATCTTCAGACTGCGCAGTCCCGAGGAGACGGAGGCGGCGCACGACCTGCTGGAGCTGTCGCGCTCTCTGCCGCCGCTGCCGGCGCCGGGGGTGGTGACCGTGGCGCCGCCCGTGTGCTACCAGCCGCCGCCGCCAGCCCCCGAGCCCTGCTACCTGCCGCACCCCTCGCTCACCCCGCCCACCTCCGAGTACTCCTCCGACGCAGAGAACAACAGCCCCAACCACGAGGAGCGCGAGCCGTACCGCGCCGGGGTCGTGTACACGTACGACGCGCTGCTGGTGGCGGACGGCCGCTCCCGGGGCAAGGCGGCGAGGAAGCCGCCCCCGGAGCCGCCCCCCGAGGACGGCCTCCGGGACTCGGACGACGGCGGGGCGCCCAGCTGCAAGAGCGGCCGCTACTCGTGCTGCGAGTGTGGCAAGAAGTACGCCACGTCGTCCAACCTGTCGCGCCACAAGCAGACGCACCGCTCGCTCGACTCGCAGTCCGCCAAGCGCTGCGTCACGTGCGGCAAGGCCTACGTCAGCATGCCGGCGCTCGCCATGCACCTGCTCACGCACAAGCTGAGCCATGCTTGCGGCGTGTGCGGCAAGCTGTTCTCGCGGCCCTGGCTGCTTCAAGGTCACCTGCGCTCGCACACGGGCGAGAAGCCCTTCGGCTGCGCGCACTGCGGCAAGGCCTTCGCCGACCGCTCCAACCTGCGCGCGCACATGCAGACGCACTCCGTGGACAAGAACTACGCGTGCTCGCGCTGCCACAAGGCGTTCGCGCTCAAGTCCTACCTCAACAAGCACCTGGAGTCGGCCTGCTTCAAAGAGGGCGAGGAGCCGGGGCAGGTGCTGGGGGTGGGGGCACTCGTAGAGCAACACCTGGTGGAGCAGGAGGGCACCGACGTGGAGATCGAGGTCATGTAGCGGTCCAGCGGCGATCTCATCTTTCCTTCAGAGATTCATTTAATACTACACTATTGATATTAACAAACTACATTAAGAAATTAGAGAAAAAAAGATTAGACAGTTATTAAATTTTCACACTATAACAGTGCATTGTTTCAAGTGCTTTGTATGCAAAAAAAAATAGTATTATAGTATTTTAAGACCTTTTCAATAGAGTATGTAATTTTTTTGTAATGGCATTATAGAAGTCTGATAGGACTTGAGTATATATTTAAATAGAATTTACGCGACTAATGGTATTGCAAACTCAGTTTTACAATTTTGTAGAAATATGTCTAGTGAAATTGAATTCAGACAGCATGATTGACGTTTTTAGGTACTTAATGTGCAATCCTCTTTTGAGATCCTGCCTTTATATTTTGTATTTGTATTTACTGAGAAGAAATGAAACTGTCATTAAGAAAAATTTATATAACCTATTCTTGCCTTCAATATTCTAATGATATTGATAACCACATTATATTTTTCTTTATATTTTTGTTAATTTAAAACTTTTTATTTCCAAACATTTCATTAATTTTTCTCTAGATTAAAAATACATATAGCATGTCAGGAAAGTCTCTGATACGGACTGAACCATGAATATGTGGGTAAAGATAAGTATCATAAAAGTTTGATAAGACTTGGCACAGTCATATTAATTTTGGAGCTGAGATAAGTTGGCAATACTGCCGGACCTTAATCCCACAATAAGTGGCTTAGCAGTTGCGTGCACCAGCTAAGCCGAGGCATGTCCCCCATAGATCCACAGGCCCTGGTTTATTCCTAACCTAACCAGAACTAAGTGTATTTGTAAGAGGGTTCTGGGTAAGGCTCAGTCTATACGCTTAATCATGCAGGGAGAGGGTGGCATGTATCTTGTGCTCTGAGCGGGGATTTGCCAGCCATGACAGCTACTCAAATCTAGATCTAAACTATGTTCAGTTGGTCCCAGGCAAATCTATGTTTATTTGGGCCCAGGTAAACCTTAAAACAGACATGAAGGGTGCAATGGTCATGGGAAGGAGAATACAAGAGACAGAAAACTGTCGGGATGAAAAGTTGGTCGGGACAGAAAAGAGTCAACCGCGAGGGACTCTTGGTCGTTTTCATATTTTTTATCCAGTTCTGGAATGTTGTAACCAGGGATGCAAGGCGGTGGGTTGCGCCCACAATAACCCCTGGAGTCTGGGCTTTCGCCGACTCTTCACCGGGGAGTCTAGCTGTCCTGACTCATTGTGTCTCCAGTGGCCTGGAGGGGACGAGATGAGCAAATGACACGTCAGTTAACTCACCTCGCTCTTTATAATTCATTTTTACTCCGTGGTTGCCTCAAAGCCACATTAGTGGCGAGATGCCAGGGGGAGGGAGTTCTAGTACAGGGTTCAGAGATCACCCAGCTGGTCTCTAAGTGTGCTTGAAGCATCGACACGTCCTGGGATGCAGTCCTCTCCTGACGGCAACATGATGTCGGCGAGATGCGAGCCTCTCTTGAGACGGCCGTCACTAGCTAAGCTTCATATCTGCTCCAGGGAGACATCAGCCCTGGTTCCAGACCTCGACATGACTGCTCGAGGGAGACATCAGCCCTGGTTACAGACCTCGACATGACTGCTCCATGGAGACATCAGCCCTGGTTCCAGACCTCGACATGACTGCTCCATGGAGACATCAGCCCTGGTTCCAGACCTCGACATGACTGCTCCATGGAGACATCAGCCCTGGTTCCAGACCTCGACATGACTGCTCCAGGAAGACATCAGCCCTGGTTCCACACCTCGACATGACTGCTCCAGGGAGACATCAGCCCTGGTTCCAGATCTGGACATGACTGCTCCAGGGAGACATCAGCCCTGGTTCCAGACCTTGACATGACTGCTCCAGGGAGACATCAGCCCTGGTTCCAGACCTCGACATGACTGCTCGAGGGAGACATCAGCCCTGGTTCCACACCTCAACATGACTGCTCGAGGGAGACATCAGCCCTGGTTCCACACCTCGACATGACTGCTCCAGGGAGACATCAGCCCTGGTTCCAGTTATCGACATGACTGCTCCAGGGAGACATCAGCCCTGGTTCCACACCTCGACATGACTGCTCCAGGGAGACATCAGCCCTGGTTCCAGACCTCGACATAAATGCTCCAGGGAGACATCAGCCCTGGTTCCACACCTCGACATGACTGCTCCAGGGAGACATCAGCCCTGGTTCCAGACCTCGACATGACTGCTCCAGGGAGACATCAGCCCTGGTTCCACACCTCGACATGTATGCTCCAGGGAGACATCAGCCCTGGTTCCAGACCTGGACATGACTGCTCCAGGGAGACATCAGCCCTGGTTCCAGACCTCGACATGACTGCTCCAGGGAGACATCAGCCCTGGTTCCAGACCTCGACATGACTGCTCGAGGGAGACATCAGCCCTGGTTCCAAACCTCGACATGACTGCTCGAGGGAGACATCAGCCCTGGTTCCAGACCTGGACATGACTGCTCCAGGGAGACATCAGCCCTGGTTCCAGACCTCGACATGACTGCTCGAGGGAGACATCAGCCCTGGTTCCAGACCTCGACATGACTGCTCCAGGGAGACATCAGCCCTGGTTCCAGACCTCGACATATCTGCTCCAGGGAGACATCAGCCCTGATTCCAGACCTCGACATATCTGCTCCAGGGAGACATCAGCCCTGGTTCCAGACCTCAACATGACTGCTCCAGGGAGACATAGCCCTGATTCCAGACCTCGAAATGACTGCTCCAGGGAGACATCAGCCCTGGTTCCAGACCTCGACATGACTGCTCGAGGAAGACATCAGCCCTGGTTCCAGACCTCGACATGACTGCTCCAGGGAGACATCAACCCTGGTTCCAGACCTCGACATGACTGCTCCAGGGAGACATCAGCCCTGGTTCCAGACCTCGACATGACTGCTCGAGGGAGACATCAGCCCTGGTTCCAGACCTCGACATGACTGCTCCATGGAGACATCAGCCCTGGTTCCAGACCTCGACATGACTGCTCCAGGGAGACATCAGCCCTGGTTCCAGACCTCGACATGACTGCTCCAGGGAGACATCAGCCCTGGTTCCAGACCTCGACATGACTGCTCGAGGGAGACATCAGCCCTGGTTCCAGACCTCGACATGACTGCTCGAGGGAGACATCAGCCCTGGTTCCAGACCTCGACATGACTGCTCGAGGGAGACATCAGCCCTGGTTCCACACCTCGACATGACTGCTCGAGGGAGACATCAGCCCTGGTTCCACACCTCGACATGACTGCTCGAGGGAGACATCAGCCCTGGTTCCACACCTCGACATGACTGCTCGAGGGAGACATCAGCCCTGGTTCCAGACCTCGACATGACTGCTCGAAGGAGACATCAGCCCTGGTTCCAGACCTCGACATGACTGCTCCAGGGAGACATCAGCCCTGGTTCCAGACCTCGACATGACTGCTCCAGGGAGACATCAGCCCTGGTTCCAGACCTCGACATGACTGCTCGAGGGAGACATCAGCCCTGGTTCCAGACCTCGACATGACTGCTCCAGGGAGACATCAGCCCTGGTTCCAGACCTCGACATGACTGCTCCAGGGAGACATCAGCCCTGGTTCCAGACCTCGACATGACTGCTCGAGGGAGACATCAGCCCTGGTTCCAGACCTCGACATGACTGCTCCAGGGAGACATCAGCCCTGGTTCCAGACCTGGACATGACTGCTCCAGGGAGACATCAGCCCTGGTTCCAGACCTCGACATGACTGCTCGAGGGAGACATCAGCCCTGGTTTCAGACCTCGACATGACTGCTCGAGGGAGACATCAGCCCTGGTTCCAGACCTCGACATGACTGCTCCATGGAGACATCAGCCCTGGTTCCAGACCTCGACATGACTGCTCCAGGGAGACATCAGCCCTGGTTCCAGACCTCGACATGACTGCTCCATGGAGACATCATCCCTGGTTCCAGACCTCGACATGACTGCTCGAGGGAGACATCAGCCCTGGTTCCAGACCTCGACATGACTGCTCGAGGGAGACATCAGCCCTGGTTCCAGACCTCGACATGACTGCTCGAGGGAGACATCAGCCCTGGTTCCAGTTATCGACATGACTGCTCGAGGGAGACATCAGCCCTGGTTCCAGACCTCGACATGATAGCTCGAGGGAGACATCAGCCCTGGTTCCAGTTATCGACATGACTGCTCCATGGAGACATCAGCCCTGGTTCCAGTTATCGACATGACTGCTCGAGGGAGACATCAGCCCTGGTTCCAGACCTTGACATGACTGCTCCAGGGAGACATCAGCCCTGGTTCCAGACCTCGACATGACTGCTCCAGTGAGACATCAGCCCTGGTTCCAGACCTCGACATGACTGCTCCATGGAGACATCATCCCTGGTTCCAGACCTCGACATGACTGCTCCAGGGAGACATCAGCCCTGGTTCCAGACCTCGACATGACTGCTCTATGGAGACATCAGCCCTGGTTCCAGACCTCGACATGACTGCTCGAGGAGGACATCAGACCTAGTTCCAGACCTCGACATGACTGCTCGAGGGAGACATCAGCCCTGGTTCCAGACCTCGACATGACTGCTCGAGGGAGACATCAGCCCTGGTTCCAGACCTCGACATGACTGCTCGAGGGAGACATCAGCCCTGGTTCCAGACCTCGACATGACTGCTCGAGGGAGACATAGCCCTGGTTCCAGACCTCGACATGACTGCTCCATGGAGACATCAGCCCTGGTTCCAGTTATCGACATGACTGCTCGAGGGAGACATCAGCCCTGGTTCCAGTTATCGACATGACTGCTCGAGGGAGACATCAGCCCTGGTTCCAGACCTCGACATGACTGCTCGAGGGAGACATCAGCCCTGGTTCCAGACCTCGACATGACTGCTCCATGGAGACATCAGCCCTGGTTCCAGACCTCGACATGACTGCTCCATGTAGACATCAGCCCTGGTTCCAGACCTCAACATGACTGCTCCAGGGAGATATCAGCCCTGGTTCCAGACCTCGACATGACTGCTCCAGGGAGACATCAGCCCTGGTTCCAGACCTGGACATGACTTCTCCAGGGAGACATCAGCCCTGGTTCCAGACCTCGACATGACTGCTCCAGGGAGACATCAGCCCTGGTTCCAGACCTCGACATGACTGCTCGTGGGAGACATCAGCCCTGGTTCCAGACCTCGACATGACTGCTCCATGGAGACATCTGCCCTGGTTCCAGACCTCGACATATCTGCTCCAGGGAGACATCAGCCCTGGTTCCACACCTCGACATGACTGCTCGAGGGAGACATCATCCCTGGTTCCACTACTCGACATGACTGCTCGAGGGAGACATCAGCCCTGGTTCCAGACCTCGACATGACTGCTCGAGGGAGACATCAGCCCTGGTTCCACACCTCGACATGACTGCTCGAGGGAGACATCAGCCCTGGTTCCAGACCTCGACATGACTGCTCCATGGAGACATCAGCCATTGGTTCCAGACCTCGACATGACTGCTCGAGGGAGACATCAGCCCTGGTTCCAGACCTCGACATGACTGATCCATGGAGACATCAGCCCTGGTTCCAAACCTCGACATGACTGCTCCAGTGAGACATCAGCCCTGGTTCCAGACCTCGACATGACTGCTCGAGGGAGACATCAGTCCTGGTTCCAGACCTCGACATGACTGCTCGAGGGAGACATCAGCCCTGGTTCCAGACCTCGACATGACTGCTCCAGAGAGACATCAGCCCTGGTTCCAGACCTCGACATGACTGCTCCAGGGAGACATCAGCCCTGGTTCCAGTTATCGACATGACTGCTCGAGGGAGACATCAGCCCTGGTACCAGACCTCGACATGACTGCTCGAGGGAGACATCAGCCCTGGTTCCAGACCTCGACATGACTGCTCCAGGGAGACATCAGCCCTGGTTCCAGTTATCGACATGACTGCTCGAGGGAGACATCAGCCCTGGTACCAGACCTCGACATGACTGCTCGAGGGAGACATCAGCCCTGGTTCCAGACCTCGACATGACTGCTCCAGGGAGACATCAGCCCTGGTTCCAGTTATCGACATGACTGCTCGAGGGAGACATCAGCCCTGGTACCAGACCTCGACATGACTGCTCCAGGGAGACATCAGCCCTGGTTCCAGACCTCGACATGACTGCTCGAGGGAGACATCAGCCCTGGTTCCAGACCTCGACATGACTGCTCGAGGGAGACATCAGCCCTGGTTCCAGACCTCGACATGACTGCTCGAGGGAGACATCAGCCCTGGTTCCAGACCTCGACATGACTGCTCGAGGGAGACATCAGCCCTGGTTCCAGACCTGGACATGACTGCTCTACTGCGCTGTAGCGTCTTGAAGGACACGTGCTGTGTGGGGGAGGCAGTGGGAGGGGGGAAGCACTCGCCAATAGGATCATGTTGTACTTTCCGTATCCGTGACTGCCTGCTAATGTTTTTCTTACATATATGAGTTGCAATAGCGTTTGGGCTTTTCCCAAACTGATTCAGAACGACAGTCATGCATTTTATAACAATCTACCTTACAGGTTTTTTCTTTAAACGATACTTATATTATTTTCAATCGTGTAAACTGAAATTTATAAAAAATTAATGTTTTAATGTTTTAAACACCTAACGTACATTATTTCATTACTTTTTCTTATAAAACACACGGTTCCACAGCTACACTTTGATAATATTAAATTCCTTTTTTATCTGGTTTCCGAATATTTTTTTTGTGCATTTTGTTTCCGTGTGGTGGATGATGTCCCATTTTGCTACGAAACAGCTGCTTGTATCAATTCAAATAACCTTTCAAAGTGCTGAGCCGTCCAGTGGTAACGTATTTTGTAATATGCAAGCTACACCATGAAACACAAAATGTATTTTTAATAAAACGTAAGAGATATTTTGTAGTTCTGCACGATGCATTTTGTAAGTAACAATGTGTTGTTAAGTATAGTCAATGAATCGTAACTTTGTGAAAGCCAGTGCCAAAACAGTACATTCATTCATCGATGTCAAATTTTCTGTCACAGTGAGACTCACTTCCATCCACTGCCCAAATAGCTTGCATATTATCTCAAAACTTCATCGAGGCCAAACGATTATCAGAACTTAAATGACATAATTAATAATGGATTATTCGTGTTCAGTTTATCACCCGTACCTAATATAGCTCGTCAAATATTTAATTGACAAGCTACTAATATTATCAGTGTCAATGAAAGATATGTATGTAACTCACCTATATACTTGAAATGATGTCATGACCATGATATATTTAACCATTCAGCCAAGTCAGTTTGAATTCTTAGTTTCCAAAATGATTTGGATTTTTATTGTAACGTAACTGAAACACTGAAGCCGCGTGTCTGCTGGTTTAATCTAACAATATCACGCTCGCCAACACGAAAAATTTTACCGAAAATATTACTTTAAAAATAATCCATAAATGCATTTTAATTTTAATGTGGTTCATTTAAAGAATTATAAAAATTTTATTTCAAGGCTGCGGTATAATGTATTCTAAAATTTAGGTTTGAAGTTTTTAATTTTTAGTATAAAAAAGGAGTCTTTTTTAAGATAATTTGTAAGCTAACTCCACACATGACTAACTTTTTCATTCTAACTTAGTTACTCTTCTGTATAATTGTTTATCTTTGACAGTTTACTTGTAACTCTTTCAATTGTTTAGACACTCAATGCATACCAGCAAATAATATGCGAAATAACACTTAGTACTTACTTATAAGTATTATAATTAATTCTCAAGCCTGTGTGGAATTTATTTGTACTTTTTTTAATGTTTAGCAATTATTTAAACAACTCTCGAGTGTTACCCAAGTTCGTTCATTTTCACCTCCACTCTCAAATCACGTTGAGTGGGTGGTAGTTACACATTTAAATATATATTTTATAAACCAGCCATTAACACAAAGTAGCCCTGGTTCTCACGTTTAAAATGGAATTAATCTTGAAACATTTCTAGCATTCGATTATATATAATAATTAAATATATATTTGATTTATAGAGATGAACCACATAATGATTGAATATTTACTTAACTGCCCACATTTATATGGATGGTATTAAATTTATTCATTCACAATAGGTGTATGCAATATTTACTCTTCATCTATAAAATTTGTTAATGGTATTCAATTTAATAACCAAAAATTGTATACGTTAAAAATTATTTGTGCCAGCTATTTAATAAAGTTGCAGTATAATCCTAAACACATTTAGAGAAATCCATGAGAACTTGGGAAATACTAAAACATACATTCATGTTCACAAAAGTGAACACCTCATTCATCTTATGTTTACAACTAGGAAGGCAATAAAATTATCACAATAACTTTTTGCAGGAAGATCTGTTAATTAAAATATTTTACAAAATTTTAAAATCTTTCTAAATTTCTAAGCACTAAAAATTTAGCAATGAAAATTAAAAGCTAATTAATTAGTATTGTTTTACTTCTAACATTATATTGACCTGTGTCTGCCGGTTTCTTTATTCAACACGCGCTAGTACATTCCTACCTCCTAGACATCAAGTAT
Organism: Bacillus rossius redtenbacheri; assembly: GCF_032445375.1. Lineage (NCBI taxonomy): Eukaryota > Metazoa > Arthropoda > Insecta > Phasmatodea > Bacillidae > Bacillus > Bacillus rossius. The sequence continues at coordinate 40,233,046 of NC_086344.1, forward strand.
GCCCTACACACTTATTCTTCCCTACGAGATGTGAAATTGTGTGGTAATGTTATGTTTCTTTTTTAAACATATACAAGTGATATACTCAAAATTGATATATTTTGTGTCTGTGGTACATGTTTGTAAAGTAATGAACTGTAAAAAATATTTGTCTGTGTGTGTGTACATGCGTGTCATGGTCTCATTGTTTCAACTATGCACATTCATTTGAAAGTGGGAACATCTTGAACCACTAAAACAAACTTTAAAAAACATAAAGGTGGTCGAATTATCTTAATTAAATGTGCATGGTTCACTATTCCAAATATTTATAGTATTATAAAATGTTGAATTGTTTTACGTAAAACTTTACAATGTTCTGGATACTTACTACAGTAACAGAAAAAAAATTATTTTAATACTGTTACACGAATGATTATAAAACTGATAATTCCTAAGTTATAATGCTAAATTACCCTTTGAAACGCATTTTTACGAAGAGTGACTAAAATTTTTGGTGGCAAATCAGGTTATTAGCTATTATTCACAATTATAATCAAAAACGTTATATGTAATAAAGGCCCGTATGAATGGTTATTAAAGATTAAAAATGATAGTTAAATATTTATCATACAAATGTATTATCAATCTGATGTAAAATTACATAAATAAGGAATGTTTATTTCAATACACGTGTTGACATTTACTCATCTCTTTGTAACCAAGGATGCTTCATTTTTTATCGTGCATTTACACTTTTCAACTTGTAGTGTTTCAAAAATAGCACCAGAATCTTTTCAATGGGTATGTGCAGTTCTCGCTAAGTCAGTACGGAACAGCTGAGGTTGTGCGGCCTGCGGTGTCACGTGAGCTGGTGGCACTCGGAGATCGAACCAATGACAAGCCGGCAGTGCAGGCAACTCTGGAGTGAGTGGGGCCCTAGAGAGTCTCAGGGCTCAGGCCTGTCTGGCACACATCTGTCATCATGTCCGTAACCAAGATGTCGTGATTGGCTGAGATCGCCGTTGCTGGTCTTTCTTAGAATCGCTCGTGCTGCAGTATTTACACGAATAGGCCTCCCTTCTGGAAGCATCCTTGCTACACATGTCTCTGCGTAACTTTTGTCAGGAAGACTTCAGTAGTGACGGTACACTCTGTCCAAACCATGATACACCAAACATTCTGGTCCTCTTTCACTAATTTTAAATTAATTTTTTTTTCATTCAATGTTTATTAAATTTGCATTAATATTAACACCTTTGCTGATGTAAATGTTTAGAACTATGCCTTAGGGAGCCATGCAGACTGGAAAACTTTAATGAAATACAGCAAAATTAAAGGCAGGAATTGCAATCATGAATTCATCCAAAGAAAGCGTTATGTTGTTCATGATGATGACATAGTTATATTACTTTGTATAAGTATATATTATATTGACGTATGATAGTTACTGTTTATTTTAGAACATGTTTGTATTTTTATTTTATTTGGCATAGGAGAGTATTGTAACTGCTTACTTGCAAATTGTTAAGCGCTAAAATAATCTCATAATTCATAATGGTAAGAATTGTGAGAAAGAATATTAGATCAGAACTATAGCAATAAATATTAACAAGACGTAAGAAAATTCAACTTAAGGTTAACAACCCGGATATACCAAATCTGATGTTAATTAGATTCATTATTTGCTAGGTATAATATATTATGCAGCCTTAAAAATACACCAATGTTTGTACTAAATATTGATATAATGGTATAAAAATTGAAAAATAAAATTTTTATTATTTTGACTGATATGTTAAATTGATAAAACAATTACGAATTTGTTTCAAGAAAAGTAATGTATTTATTTGAACAGATACCAACAGAATCGGTTTGATACTCTGATTGAGTACTTTATAATAATGTTATTTCTCCCACAAATATTTAAACACCAATATTTTTAATTGAATCAAAAACTATTTTCCCTTACTATTAAAGAATTTTTCAAACATTTCCTCCGCTAAATAAACATATACTTACAACGTTACTATAAAGATTAATAAATAAGGATTTTTATATCGTCTACCATAATATCATAGCTAGGTGCTTCCAGCGGCACTTTGAAGTGAAGTAGGATTAAATAATTTATCATTAACGTAATAGAGACTAATTTTGTGTTTGATTAAAAAGACTATTTTTAGTCGGCTACTCTAAAATATGTATTAACATTAATATTCAAATATTGCTTAAATTTTTGCGATCAATTTAATATTGTTCATAATTTTAATACATTCATGATATTTCCAATATTAAAAGCATTAATTGTACATGATTCATATTAAACCCAACCATATATGATTTTCATAGTCATTAACTTGAAAGTTTAACAGTATATGCATTAAGAAGTATCAACTTAAATGCTTTCAAATTAAATGTAACAAGAAGGAAGATATAACATCAATTTATGTCCTTAATGGTACATTTAATTTATGTCTGTCCTTATTAATACTAAACGAACAAAATCAACGATATCATGGCTTTATATTTACCCTTCATAATAACAGTACATATGCGTCTAAGGAGGTTCAAGGCCTGTTTGTCGTAAAGTTCCCAAGCAATATTTGTATCTCTCCACAGCGAGTTATGTTCGGTTTTAGAGAGTATTTTTCTCCTGTACGTACAAATAATACATCAATAAAATATGGCAAAGTTATAGAAGTAGCAACATTATATGAAATAATGTTAGACATTTGAAAGCAATAAAACATATTTTCAATCTCAGGATATGCATTTTATATTTTCAATCTTTTGAGAAATGTACCAATTCCCTATACAACTACAAAAAAATGTGTTAAAATGTACAAGATGTTTAAAATGTGTAGTAGAACTTACGTCCAAATATATAAATATATTTTAACCAATTTAGTAATAACTACACATGTATGAAATGTGCGTCAAGAATTCTGTAGAATAAAATACTTCCAACAAACTGAATGCATGTTAACATCATTTTAACAACAATGCATGTTTTAAGTATTCTATTTTCAGTAAAGGATTATTTAAAATATTAATACATTTTGTTTTGCCTCTTCAAATTGTCACACGTTTTATGTCCTCGACTGGTGCTACATGTGCGTAGTGCCCATTTATTTTCTCTCATGTTACGACCATTGGGAAGTTTTTGTGGGCCAGATATTTTTTTTTGTATTTCGCGAAAAAGATTCATGTATATTTGTAACAAAACTATTTATATGGCCAAGCTAAGTTTGTTGAGTAGCAAGTTGTTAGTGTACGCGTTAGAAAAATGCACATAAGTTATGCTCGGACTCACGACAATTTATAACAAGTTGTATGACTTCATCCAGTGTAAACGAGTATTTACTGCTGTGAGAATAAGTAGAGTGTAGTTGTTGTCTAACTTCGCACATACCTTGCTCCTGCACATCTAGCAGCGGTGAACGAGATATGAGGCTGTGGTTTGGAGTTCCCAACAAATATTTTCATAAAAATGATTAGCTATTAAATACAAGTTTTTTAGTTACTTTTCAAAGACGTCAATAAAAAACAATTTTTACTCTTTATTTGTATTGAAAACCCAACTCTATTGTTAACAAAACACTGTCCGTATTTTTGAACTTTTCTGAAAATAACCAACTTGTTTTTTTTAAACATCAGTAAAAATGATGAAAGGCCACAGTTTTTATCAAAACAATAGTTTAAAAAAATAAGTGTCACATAATATATTTATTGTAACACTGCAAATAATAACATTGTACTTGACCGTGGAACCCAAACTATCAATGCTGTAACTATATTGTTTATAATAAAAATGTAGATATTAAGTTAATTGAAAATGGCCTTGTCAGTGGCATTAAGTCTGAACAACGTTACTATTAGCCTGTGCATAGCTAGGATGTTGTGAAGGAGGGTTTTTTATGAGTAGCTTTCTTTATAGTTGAGTTTTAAGAGAAAATTGAGTGTCACAAGAACTTTTATAAAATAAACTTTTACACATAGATATTTAAGAAAATATTTGGCCTGATGAAATGAAACTGAACAATTTATATTAATTTTCTTATGATTTCGTTAATTCAAGTCGTAAATACTATATATTATTGTTATTAAATACATTAATCACACATGTCAAGTTTGTATGAAATACATGTTTGAAGTAACACGTGTGTAAGAAGAAACACTTTTCATGCCACTTCTGTGTAAGAGGCATGTCGGTCTATAATTTGAAGAAAACACAAATCATTGTAGTCCTCTAAGGATTACCATGCTCCTTCCAAAACATCATGTAGCTAAGTTGCTGTAATTTTCTTATTCTGTCTTTCCCCTTCCCCTCTTCTCTACCATCAGGCTGCGATTCTGTAATAACTCATACTTGTGTTGCCTTGTTGTAGTCATCAAACAGGTGAGATGGATATTAAACATACCTACTATGTTAGTCATAACATACCGCCGGTCGATGAAGATGGTCACGTGGCTGTGCCCGACACCAAAGAAGAGACGCTCCAATGAGACCACGACATGCGAACCGCGGGCGCCTCTGGTTGGCCACTGCCTCTGTCGCCTCGTCTTGCTCGCTCTCTCCTGTCTAGTTCCGTGCCCACTGTCGCCACAGATAGCTCAAGCAACGCTCAAGTTTCGGAATGTTTCACTTTTCACGTGTATCTGAAACACTGAACGCTATGTAACCAATTTAAATGATAATTTTGGGAATATAAAATATTCTTCAAGTATTTCCCTAAGAGCATTTTCCCATTACGTTAAGGTTTCGCCTGTAAGGAGATGAACTGAATGACCCTACCTCTGTTTCGGGAGCTTTTTTCTACAGAAATTATATTCATCGAAGTAGCTTGGCTTCTGGGTTGTAACCGTGTCATTGGCGAATAATACACCGACGTTTCGGTCGACATTGCAGTCGCCATCATCAGTAGGTAACTGCTCCCTGATGATGGTGACTGCAATGTCGACCGAAACGTCGGTGAATTATTCGCCAAGGACGCGGCTACAACCCAGAAGCCAAGCCACTTCAGACAATGGCCGTGAAAGCCTGCGAACATTAATTATATTTATCTTTGAGTGTACAAAACTTAAATGTCACAGTGTGCTGCAATAAGTTTTCAATGTGAAATTATTAGCGTTTACTTTTTAATTCGTTTTTTTTTGAGGATGACTATGACAATAATAAATCTTCATAATAGTATCTGAAGACAATATTTCTTAAATAGATAAAATATTTAAACTTAACGTAGTGTGCGAGTACATAAAGAAGACCGTAAGTGATCAAGCGCAGCTCGACTGCAGGGCCTCGTGTGCCGACTGCCGCTGGGAGTCAGGGTGGAGCAGCCGGCACAGCTCAGACGCAGGACTCAGCGGCAGCAGCTGACTCCTGCCGCGGACACCAGGCGGTGCTGGGGTCGCTGGAGGCCGTGGACAGCCTCTGGGACAGGCGCCGCTCCGTCCTGTCCAGGATCACCTGCACGCCGTGCAGCAGTCCCCGGGGTACGCCCTCCTCCTCGCTCAGCTCTGCGCAACCACAAGCATCTCTCCTCTCCGCCGCCGGCTACAGGGTCCTTCATCCAGCACGCGATGTGCGAGGGATCTCACCTGACCCCACTAGCCTCCTCGTGGGAGCCAGCTCCGACACGCTGCCTGGCGGGTAGAACACGTCGTCAAGATCCCTCGCCTGCGCCGCCAGCTCAGCCATCTGCATGGTCTTCAAGTGCCGTGCTTCCAGCTGTTCTTGCACGCTCAGTCCTTCCGAGACCATCGCGTCCGTGTTGAGATGCCCTTGTATCTGCACACCATTCCGAACCCATCAGTAGTCTTCCGAAATACCAGCATACAACACAGGGAAATATAACTGACTGCTTTCTTGCGGAAGTTAGTGGAGTTGCTACCAAACTTGGGCAGGGTTGTAGCATGTCTAGTTAACTCTCTGCTCGCTTTGGCTCTAGCTACTCAAGTGACAGTTCTTCCTCTTGCTTATTTATAGCATATTTCGTGATAAAATTACATGGGCTTAAAGTAGTCAAACTTGAAATATTGGCAGATTTGTTTGTGTGGATGTATAATTTGTTACTACGATATCACGTCTGACGTTTAAGACAAATAGATCAAATTGAAAAAAAAAAAACTATGTTGCGTCAAATATTGGCCGTTAATATTTCACAATTAAAGTGTATTTTTTATTTAGTCTAATTTTAAAAAAAACTAACGAAATTAATTGTGTTAAAATGCATTAAAATTTTACAAAAGTATGACTGACGATTGGTAAATAAAAAGGTATAAAACAACTTCTGTGAGTTAAAAGAAAGTCACAAACCGTGTGGACTGCTCATTTCTTAACACTGTTACCAATGGTTTGTTTCTATCAACATAACGTTTGTTTGAATACAGCAAACATACGTATTGTCCTGCCTCACCACCCAGCCATAGCCAGTTGCTAGTTCCCTGCCCCAGAGACACACCTGGTGGTAGGGCCCGCTCTGCAGGACCTTCCTCAGGGCGCTGGCGGTGTCAGGGTCCTCCAGCATCTCCTGGTAGCGCGGCTGCAGGGAGACACACCTGGTGGTAGGGCCCGCTCTGCAGGACCTTCCTCAGGGCGCCGGCGGTGTCAGGGTCCTCCAGCATCTCCTGGTAGCGCGGCTGCAGGGAGACACACCTGGTGGTAGGGCCCGCTTTGCAGGACCTTCCTCAGGGCGCCGGCGGTGTCAGGGTCCTTCAGCATCTCCTGGTAGCGCGGCTGCAGGGAGACACACCTGGTGGTAGGTCCCGCTTTGCAGGACCTTCCTCAGGGCGCCGGCGGTGTCAGGGTCCTTCAGCATCTCCTGGTAGCGCGGCTGCAGGGAGACACACCTGGTGGTAGGGCCCGCTCTGCAGGACCTTCCTCAGGGCGCCGGCGGTGTCAGGGTCCTTCAGCATCTCCTGGTAGCGCGGCTGCAGGGAGACACACCTGGTGGTAGGGCCCGCTCTGCAGGACCTTCCTCAGGGTGCCGGCGGTGTCAGGGTCCTCCAGCATCTCCTGGTAGCGCGGCTGCAGGGAGACACACCTGGTGGTAGGGCCCGCTCTGCAGGACCTTCCTCAGGGCGCCGGCGGTGTCAGGGTCCTTCAGCATCTCCTGGTAGCGCGGCTGCAGGGAGACACACCTGGTGGTAGGGCCCGCTCTGCAGGACCTTCTTCAGGGCACCGGCGGTGTCAGGGTCCTCCATCATCTCCTGGTAGTGCGGCTGCAGGGAGACACACCTGGTGGTAGGGCCCGCTCTGCAGGACCTTCCTCAGGGTGCCGGCGGTGTCAGGGTCCTCCAGCATCTCCTGGTAGCGCGGCTGCAGGGAGACACACCTGGTGGTAGGGCCCGCTCTGCAGGACCTTCCTCAGGGTGCCGGCGGTGTCAGGTTCCTCCAGCATCTCCTGGTAGCGCGGCTGCAGGGAGACACACCTGGTGGTAGGGCCCGCTCTGCAGGACCTTCCTCAGGGTGCCGGCGGTGTCAGGGTCCTCCAGCATCTCCTGGTAGCGCGGCTGCAGGGAGACACACCTGGTGGTAGGGCCCGCTCTGCAGGACCTTCTTCAGGGCACCGGCGGTGTCAGGGTCCTCCATCATCTCCTGGTAGTGCGGCTGCAGGGAGACACACCTGGTGGTAGGGCCCGCTCTGCAGGACCTTCCTCAGGGTGCCGGCAGTGTCAGGGTCCTTCAGCATCTCCTGGTAGCGCGGCTGCAGGGAGACACACCTGGTGGTAGGGCCCGCTCTGCAGGACCTTCCTCAGGGCGCCGGCGGTGTCAGGGTCCTTCAGCATCTCCTGGTAGCGCGGCTGCAGGGAGACACACCTGGTGGTAGGGCCCGCTCTGCAGGACCTTCTTCAGGGCACCGGCGGTGTCAGGGTCCTCCATCATCTCCTGGTAGTGCGGCTGCAGGGAGACACACCTGGTGGTAGGGCCCGCTCTGCAGGACCTTCCTCAGGGTGCCGGCGGTGTCAGGGTCCTCCAGCATCTCCTGGTAGCGCGGCTGCAGGAAGGATCCCGGGTACAGCAGCGAGAATCGCGCCGTGGTGCGACAGCTGTGGGTGCGGTACACGCTGGAGGAGCCAGGCTTCGTGTCCACAGGCGCGTGCTTCGCCCGACTGCTCTGCTCGGCCACCGCCAGCGGCCCGTACAGGTGCGTGAAGTGCTCCCTGGGGACCGACCAAGAGACAGGTCAGCACCGTGAGCTCTTTCTCAGTCATCTAGTTCTCCTGGAGTCAGCAGTCCCTAGCACAGGTCACAATACGGACATCTCTACACCTAGTACCAGCACCTGCACCGCCTACCAGTTGTACCCAATGTAAGAACTTTGTTCGTGCCAACGGTGGTTTGAATTTTTTTATAGAAACTATTATTTGACTAATGGGTAATTTTAAGATTCTATATATTGTGATACAAAAAAAATTTGGGTTTTTCATGAATGGTCATATATGATAGTTGTAAAAGTGACAATTGCTGGTAGAGTGACGAAGGATGTGACGATCCATACTTTACTGATGTCATCCTGATCAATGACGATGCTACCATCACGTCAATGGCCAACAGCCCACATGTTCTGAATAAGTGGGATACGATGCCCAATATTTATCATGTTTTCCAAGACGCAAAGTGGTGACTAACTGATGGTATATTGAGAGATTCTGAAACACCAAAGCCATTGTCTTCATATTCTATTTTGAACACAGTGAGTTATGTTTTGAACGAGGAAGTTGCATTCCCTAACCTTTTTTTAAAAAAAAAAGATAAGACAAATAAATCCCTTAATTTTTTTTTCATTCTACTGCCATATTTTATACATGAAATAAAATTCCTTGCATAGCATACGCAAAGAGACAGGTCATGTTAAACATATCGTGTAACTTCCTCCTTACCACATAACTTGAATGTTTATCTGGTGACTTTTGGATAAACAATTTTTACTCACACTGAAATCAGTATCATTGGCATGTGCCGATGTATATAAACTCTCTTACTCACGTCATTGCCAG